>NC_056743.1:1845313989-1845345716 GCF_019279795.1 Protopterus annectens | reverse complement strand
GAGACATATAAAAATAATGAAAACCCGATTTATTATTTACTTAGTCATAATAATATCATTCATTAAAGAAAACAAATATCTTACTAATACGGAATTACTAATTATTTTTATTATTTTTTAACTATTATATTTTACCCAATGTTATTAGTTCTTCGTTACGTGAAACAATTAAAAAATTAGGTCATGATAAAGAATTTGTTTTTTTTGTTGGGTGAGTATTAAACCTACAGCCATCCTCACAATCTTAGTGCATGTAGAAGATGAGTCACTTTTTCCGGCTATATATACAGGAGGTGGCAGGCTGAATCAAATGTGCAATTTGCACAGTTATACAAATTGGTATGGGTATATGTGGAAAACAGATGTTTGCCTATAAAAATTAATTTATCATTATTTTTTAATTGCTTCCCATCACTATACAAAACACTCTCATAGGTTCATAACAGATGCTATACATCTTAGGCATTCTAGTCTCTCCCTGAGAATATCCATGTTCCTTTCAATCTCTTCAGGAGTTGGGTTATAAAGGCTTGCAAACTGTTTGGTGATTTTGCCATCAACCGGGTTATTTGCTTAACTATAAAGGCCAAACCATACTTACAGTGAGGTGGTGACTGCTCTAGCAGAGCCTTCCATCCAGCCAAGGAGGTGGACTTGTGGCAACTTAAGTCCCTATAGAGTTAATGGCTGTTCTGTGCATGGGATGCTAGCAGCACAGGTGACATAATTTGCTAAGCTATTCGGGTGACAGCTTTATACTGTGACTGGTACCCATCCTCCTGCAAGAGACTGTGGCTGTACTGTTTATGAAGGTGACCAGAAAATTGTGGACTCCTCTGACACCATTTCTGTGCTCTGATGTAATTATATTCACGCTGCCAGCCATGGCTGCCTACCCTCAAGGATGCGAGGAAAATGGTGAGAGGCAAGAGCTGTGCGCTTTTACATGTTTCATCCTTCACATAAGGTAGGGCAGGGCTTAAATGTGGATAACAAAATAATAAAGGCTCAAGTGTATATTATATGGTTCTAATGCATTTTAAGGTGTGGCTGTAGTCAGTCATCCCTCTGTTTTGCTGCTTTGACAAGTGATGCTCCTTGGTGACTGTCAACAGATGGCTAAAAATATAGACACTAATCCATAGACTTCATATACAATTGTAGTTCCATATCATATGGTGGTGGACTGGATGTATGTTGGACTTAATTACTAACAGCTTACAGACATGTACATTTAAAATCACATCTGGTTATACGATATATATTGTTTTAGTCATATTCTTCAGTATAGATTACCATGGATATTATTTACAAAAGCGACCAGGCGCAATTTTTAGTGAGACCCTTTCAATGTGGAACTGGCAGAGGCACATAAACAACTTAGAATTTATATTGTAAAACATCATCATAATGGGGTATATGCAGTAAAATATAGGCATGGCAATTTCCCAGACCCACAATGAACAAACTTTCCTGTGAGAGCTCACTGGAGGTCAATTCAGGTGTGTGCTTGGTATTACATGTAGAAGTCAACATGTTCATCTGGTTTTACATGTCAGAGAAATTTGATGCTGCAGACATTAATGAAATGAGCCCTGGTAACACACATGGTATATCAGGAGGTGTGTTTACTGTAAAAGTGCGACTGGACCCCAAAGTATCGAACCTTGAGGTGAAACTTACTTGAATACAGTGCTGTCCTACTGCAGAAAGTACTTATTTACTACATAATACTACCCCCTCCTTCATAAATATATGTTGAGTCTTTTAGCGGTACTTATATGTACAAGTAAATGAGTGGACACTTAGGTATGTGTGTGGTTTTATGAGTATGGTAGCGGTATGGGATCCTTTCAGTGCTATTAAGCTGTAAAGTCCCTAGCACTGGGGTTCATTTTTCTCTTGGTGGCTACATAAATTCATTTGGCTATGCTCTGCAGTGAGGTACATTACCCAAGTCTAATGGCTGTAGTAGGAATACAGTCACATTACTGTGGTGTGTATCAGCTTGGCCAGCATTATATATGGAGTAAGCAGAGAGTCTAGTGTTTTCTATGTATTACTTTTTACTGGTTTATATCTGCTCAGCTCATGTATAGTTATGCAACTTCCTTCCCACTTTCTGCAAATAATAGTAACTTTTTGCCTGCCCTTTGCACATTTCTACTTGGGTTGCATCTATGTCAGATGCTACAGCCTATGTATGAATAAAGCTTTTAGTCCTGCTGTTTTTGCATGGATTATGTTACTGTACAGTATCTGCTTAAGCTCCTCTTTAGTTATGGTGTAAAGCTATATGTAATCCACTGTGCTCTTTGCAAGTGCATTGCTTTCTGTGACCCCACCTCTGTCCTGGCAAGGGTCATTTCCCTGCTGCTGAGGTCCTCATCTGATTCACTTGTCTGCCTCAGCTATCACTGCCCAGCCTTTTGTGCATGGGAACTGTAGTCCTGCATGTGAGCCACCTACCATAGTTATTTCTGAAGTGGAATGTTGTGCAGCAAAGCACACATGGGCATAATTTTTGCACAGTAGTTGGGAATCATATTGCAGTGCACCATGCTTGTATCCAGGCAATGAAAGCATGTACCTTCAGCAGCTGAAGAGCACATGTTCTGTTACGACTTTCCTGATTTCTGTTAAAACCTGGTTTGTAACGCATATTTTGTTTGGTTATGAGGATTTCTCATTACTGCATCATGAGTCAGGATTCCAGACCATATCGGCAGCATTCCCCAGAGTGCGCCATTGTGTTAAGATTATCCCTTACAAACCAGCCCGATGCCGTGTGCATTACAAACCACCTGACAGTTGACTTTGTAATACCATTTGTATTACTAATGTACTTCCTACCCTGTTTACCAGGTGAGGCCTTTATTTCAATGTTGTTACTGTCTCTGGCTCCCAGTACCCCCAAGAGATGTGGGCTAAAAGCAAAGAAAGTCCTGCATGGCATTTTGATTCTCCTCCTTTGTGGCTCTTGAGAAACACATATGCTCACCCACATGCTGCAGCATGGCATTGATTAACTAGTAGAAGTTTCCTCAAGGGCCCAGATACCTAAGTTACCTTCATTGTGTCCTCAGCTGGTCAATGAAAGCTCCCTGTAGCTACTAATTTTGTAAAACAGACACATACCAAAGTATCCACTGGGATGGGTAATGTATAACTCACATGGGGCTGCATATCAGGTGGAACAGGCGTCCACAGTTTCCAGCATGGTGTCCCCATTCAACCAATACCAAGCCATTAGGTTTGATGTCATGGGAGGACATGAAGTGTTAAATGTAGTTAGAAGACCTGGGACTCTTTTTGGGTGCTGTCATGCACCATTGGCTGCAGCAGCTTTTTATAAGAGCCTCTTCCAGATACAAGTCTTCCAATAAGGTATAGCAAACCCTATAACCTTACTCAGGGGGTAAAATTTGCGCTGGCCAATAAGAAAATCTATCCATGTACAGCCCGTGAGTTATGCAAGTATCCTACACACCATTTAAATATTTCAGAATCACTCCACCATGTTTTTGCCTCATTAGCATACCCGTTGCTTCATTATACAGTAATTAACAATGAACACAGCTGGCCACGTGTTTATAGATGCCCACTTCTTTGTTTTTCTGAATCATAAAACAGCCTGTTTGTGGCTGCTCACTGCTCTACCATTTGTTTAGAATGGAAAGTAAAAGTTTATGAGATTTTGTCTAGAATATTTAGCACTGCTGGACAGTTAATATAATCCACAAAATACTGAATGAATATGAAGAATCTAGCTATCAGTACAATTTAACTTTGTGGAACAAGCTCTCAAAGGTCTATAAATCAATATTTTATCACAAAAAAAACATACATTGGAATATTTTATGTGACTTACCAGTTGTTATAGCTTTAAAACTGTGCTTTATTATCTGTGTACTTCTGAATTACAGATTGCATATGAATACCATGTTTTAGTTATGTAAATTGAATTTGTAGTTCTTATGAGACAGTAATTCCTTGTCAGTGATTTGTAAACCTTTCAGGCCATATATACTAGTCAGAGCAATCATATTAGTATGTCCAGTTCATTCAGAAAACCTATTTTATATCTCTATGTATGACTACAGAATATTTATTACATGTATGATATGTTTGCACTCATTAATTGTCTGAAACCTAATGGTGTCATATATCTTTTATTATATATTTTCTTTTGATGTTTTATTTTAGCTGTTGGTCATAGTTGCATGTAAATATGCTGCTGTTTGACTTCTAGGCATATATAGTATCTCAGTGTCCTGAATTATCTTTCACATCCTGAATGGTACCAATTTAATATCTGATGTACATATGCAGTGTAGTATATATGTCATTATATCATTTCACATGTTTGTGTCCATATTACTTAGTTTTGGTATTGTTTCCTGACCAAGCAATTGCCTTTTCTGTACACTTAGTTAAACAACAGAGCTGCCACAAGATGACACATTTTCCAACTTCTATACCAGAACTTCCTACAGCAGAAACTTTTGGCTTTTTTGATTAGACAATATTCTGCCTTATCTAAACTAAACATTTTCTGAGTGTAAACTTGTTTTCAATTCTTTTTAGTAGATGCTGCTTGTTTTTGGTTTACAAGAACTTGCAAATGTGTGCTACTGTTTTAATTGTACAAGGCACATTATTACAACAGGCAGAGTTCAGTTTAGAAAAGATTTTTCATCCAAGGAGTTGTGATCTCTAGCATTTATTCATAAAGGATGAGTTCTCAAGAGCCCTAATGGTATTTTTTGTAGATGTGAAAGATATGATATTATTTCACTTGCCAATAAATTTGCCTTAATGAAACTAATATTTAAGAAAAATGGGAACCCAAGATTATAAACAACTGTGGGACAATCTACGTCTTGTTTGAAATGCAAATAAGTTCATAATGGAAAGAATGTTCCTTAGGAACTACAGGTAGAACTAATGAGTTTGACCATTATACCATACATCATATGCCTTCCAAACAACAATTAACCTAACAACAATTTTTTATTTCAAGCATGATCCAATGCTGTAAGATAAAAGTTTGACTTGCTAATAGCCTATTTATTTAAAGATTGCTGTGTTTGGGTTTGCCTGAACAACATGTGTGATGAGAGGAGGTATTGTCAGCCATACCAGGAGACGTAGGGCAGCAGATGTAAAACTTATGCCAGCAGAGCTACCTGTAATTTTGTGTATCAAACTGAATTGTTCAGATGCTTTTGTTTAAAAAAATATATTTATAAAGCTGCTTCTGTTAAAATTTATCAACAGTGTTTCCTTCTGGACAGAAAAGAAAGGTAACTGTTCAAATGTATATATTGTAACAGCACATACTGAGAAAGAAGAGATTAATCAACCTGACTTTGAAAAATCTACTTGAAATTAAATTACTTTATGGGTTAAGCCTTAAAGATGTTATCAACAGTTTGAAGGTGACAAGCTTGAAACGCAATGTCTGTACAACAGAATAGGTTGTATCTCCTGTAGGAAAAGTGGAATGGCATGGTTTTATGACTTCCAGCAGCTGCACATCTGAACAATGCTCTATCTGTGTGTATGGTAACACATAGGTACTAAACCCTGACAGCTTGTAGTGTTGGTGATAGCACAGAGTCAGATGACCAGATGTGTGTAATGTCATTCTGTACAGAAATAATATTTTAATATTAGAAGAGACTGAAGTCTCAGCAGCATTCCATATTCTGTCTTGGATCTGACAAAAAGGACCACTCACCCATCATCCCTAGTTCTATTCAGTAAGTAGGAACAATATTTTTTTTAGTCTACCAGGAGTAGATAGGGAGACTAACTGAATACTGTTTTTGTATAACTGTGTGAGACTTTCCATTGGTGTTATTTATGATATTCCCTGTGGCTGAAACTCTGGTGTTTGCTGTAAATTGAAGTTTAATGTTTTCTTGTTCTTTTATTATTTATTATTAAACATATTTAAACTTTTCATTGTGGCTGGTCCTTTGGGCGGCCATGGTGGTGCAGCGGTTAGCATTGTCACCTCACAGCAAGAGGTTCTCCAATCCGATTCTTGGCTGGGGTGCCTTCTGTGTGGAGTTTGCATGTCCTCCCTGTGGTCACGTGGGTTTCCTCCGGTTTCCTCCCACATCCCAAAGACATGCAGTAGGTGGAGTGGACACTCTAAATTGGCCCTAGGTGTGAGTGTGTGCGTGTGTGTGTACCTTCTGTGGAAAGTTGGGCACCAGGCTGGCAACTTCACACTGTAAAACTCCATTGCCAGTCGTGAGCAGACAGATGATCTGCTGTGGCAGCCTAACAGGGGAAAAGCTGAAAGAAGAAGAAGAAGAAGATTGTGGCTGGTCCTTTCAGAAAAGTATTTAATTTTGAGAGTATTTGCATATATTTATATGGTGTTACCTCTAGCCATTCCTGAAAGCCTGGCTGTTTGGTCAACATTATCATTTGTTTTAATATTAAGTTTACTCTGTATAATTGGATACCCTTTTAAGAGTCTTGTAGTAAGTGACTGGTGGCAGTAAACCTACCTTATAGTCTCGGCAAAGTTGGTAGAGTGGGTAATCTGTTCCAGCCTTTCCCAGGTGTCTGTGTGTGAAAATTAAATCTCAAAGAGTGTGTATGTCAGTCACTTGGAGCAGAGAAATGCAGCACTGGTTTCACTGAGAGGGTGCTGGAAGACTTGGCTTGGACACTTGGCTGAGGCCTAATTCCTGACAGCTGTGCCAGTGGGAAGTCATATTGTGGACCGGGGAGACCGATATAGAGAAATTCAGACCTCCAGGCTGACTGCCCCATGTTCTCTGTGTGCTCTTAAGGAAATTGTACTTGATGCAGAAAGGTCTGCATCTGGAAATACTGAGTGCATCCATTTGTACTTCAAGTGAACTTTCTTATCAGTGTCAGTGGTTAGGATTCAGGCACCTTGATTACTGACCCAGAGTGGGAGCTCATATATTGGTGAGCAGTGGTCCGGTAAAGAGAGCATTCTCTCAGCAGCCATACACTGAGTATTCAGAGTTTCATATCACAACAGTTTGTTTATTTATTTATCATTAGTTTACTTTAGTTAGGAGAACATAAAAATGTCAGCAGAGGATTATGGCAAGCTGACAAAAGAACCAGTTGGCCAAGGTGTTTAAAGCCAAAGGACTGGTCTATGCTAACCTGACTAAAGAAAATGATTTCATCCTTAGTCACAGCAACAATACAGACCAGAAATCAGGAGGAGAACCATTCTGGTGATGAAATTTGCAGCCCTCAGAAACAAGATGGTCCACCTTTATTCAGAGGACTTAAAGTCCATCTGGAGTTAAAAGTGACTTGAACTGGATACCAAATGTATAGAATTAGAATTAGCAGAGAGACTCGGCATTTGAAGGCTGAAGAAAATGAAGCAGTATCAGCATGAGAGGAGATGCTGTCTCTTAAAGTCATGGAGGTAATGGGGAAGGGAATAACTGAACCCCAGAAGCAACAAAGGTCAGTAAATGTCTTCCATAATTTACAGAGGGTGAAAATTTTGATAGTTTTATTCATATATTTGAAAGAGTATGTAAATAGTATAATGTTAACCAAGAGCTCTGAGTACTGGTCCTGACCACCTTACTCCATGGTAAAGCTGTAACTGCTCTTTCTAAATTGTCAGAAATTGATTGTCTAAACTTTAAAAAGTCAAGAAATGTTTACTTGAATGCATTGTTAACACCTGAAGCTTACCTTACAGAAAAAAACGTTTTGTGAGCATAGATGCAAGTCAGATGAAAGTGTGATTGTATTGCAAGCACTTATTGTCAGATCACCACTTTTGAAGGGCTGCCAGGCCTTTTGGTGAGGGAACAGGCCCTTAACACTTTGCCTGAGGACATGAGAATCTGGCTGGCAGACTGAGAATGTAACTCTGCAGATGTGCTGGGGAAGAAAGGTGATCTCTACTTAGCAAGCAGGGCATCTCTGCACAGGAAAGGAGTACATAGTACTGCACATGGATATAAGAGAACCCATGGTGGACAGCCTAAACCACCCCAACAGAGTCTGCCAGTTACAGGTGAAGCCACTAGTTCAGGTTATGGGTCAGGATCAAGGGTTAAATGTTTTAAATGTAACCAGTAGGGCCATGTAGCATATAGATGTCCACAGAGGTAAGGTGGGGAACAAAAGATGGGGAAGCAAGTAAGTGGGAATAACATTATGTCAGTGGTAAGTTGTCTGGAGACAACAGGTGTACCAAACTATCACCAGAGTTTCTATCAAGTCTTGAGTGGATGAAAAGGCCACTGCTAAAGAGACACAACAGAACCATTGTGAATCCTGCAGTGGTTAAAGAAAGCACTATTTGCTTGGGCAGTCCACTCAGTCAGAGAATTAGGAGGACCCCATTGCAAATGCCTTTGGCCAGGGTTCACCTTGACTGGGAAGATGGAAAAGGAAGCAAGCAAGTAGGTGTTATCACTCTCCTACTTTGAACACAATAGAAGAGTCTTTGTGGGTTCTGTTTGAAGCAGCTATATTATATACAAACACATCACAATAGAAGTTTACTGACGTTAACAAGTAACTTATATACAAACTAACTACTGAAATCATACATACTCACTCTCTGGCTGCACTCTCAAAATGTCACTAGGAATAGCACATGCCCGATATTTATATGTGCACACTCAGCCATTGGCATGCTTCTTAAAGCTACAGCACATACATTCTGATCTACATCCTCCTTCTTTGAAAAATAGATTTATTTATTTATGTATTTATTTATTTATTTATTGCATTTGTTGACCAGGAAAGTCCATGCAACGTTATGAATCTATTTGGCATGCAGGTATCACAGGTAGTTCTTTGTCATTCATTTATACAAGACTAGGTATATTTATACAGTTAAGACCATGCTGCTGCATATTTCACACTGGGCTTGGATATTTGACCATATTGTGTGACATAAAACTGGGAATTTGGTTTAGCAGCTGGGACGATCTCTACAGAATGTTCAACCTTGGCAGTATTTGGAACATCCTCAGGAGTAGAAATAGAGGTTGGAGCACACTCTGGGACTGAAACAATGTTTGGTTCGATCTGAGATCTAGAGTCTGTATCTGACAATGCTGTGATGATTCTGGTACAGGAAGAAGATGCCTCGCGATTTCTCCTGTACTCCACACCCTCGGATTCTAGGTAGGTTCAGCTCAGTACAAATACCTGTAACTTGACCAATCCAGTCAAAACTTTTTGCTGTTTGTATTCTCACTGTCTCTCTTTCTCTCAGTGTTTGAAGAAATCTGTGCAGTTTATCATAACTGGACTTCTGGATAGAACTCTTCTTGAATAATTGAACCTTGATAGTTTTGTTGTTCTTAGCTTTAGGCCTCAATAAACTGGAAGTAATATTCTGGTTTGCCTGGATAGAAGTCTTTGAGCAGGTGAGCCAAGAATATTGTCATGGGGTATGTTTCTGAGATTAAGTAAATTTATAGAACCATCAGTATTTTCCCACTTTGACCTTCAAGCAATTGCTTTGCACTCTGTACTGCACGTTCAGCTAGCCCATTTGTGGATATTCAGGACTACTAGTAACATGTACAAAGTCCCATTCTCTTGTAAATTTCTGAAACAACTGACTAGTAAATTGAGTACCATTGTCAGAAATAACTTTGTGTGAACTACAATGGACTGAGAAATGATGTTTCAACTTGGTAATAGTAGTGAATGCTAGGTTAGGTAGCAAGTCAATCTCAAACCAATTTGAATAAGAGTGTAGTGCTGATTGCCCCACTTGAAGATATCAGTGGTTAATGTTGACCAAGGTAGTTCAGGAACTTGACTTAGTTGAAATGGTTCTCTTTGTAAATGCGGTCTAGTGCTATTGCATACTGAACAGGAAGAAAGTACTTTATCAATGTCTTTCAGTAATGAAGGCCAAAATACTAGTTCTCCGGCTCTTCTCTTAGTGGATGTGGAACCTGGGTGACCGTGATGCAAAACCTGGATATATTCTTGTTGTAAGGAAGCAGGAACAACAATTTTAGGACCTTTGAAGATAATGCCATCTTTAATCAACATTTCTTCTCTGTAAGGAAAATAGGTTTGCACTTCATGTGGTACATGGGATTGCTTTGATGGCCATCTAACGTTTATGCAGTGATTGAGCTTTTGCAAAATTGGATCAGTCTTTGTGTGATCTCTTAATTTATCAAGCATAGTAGCAGAAAAATTACATACTGCCATCACATCAAAGATGAAATTCTCTGCTTCAAGCTGTTTCTGTTGTATCTTTGGGCAACCTGGATAAGGTATCAGCCAAACAGAGTAGTTTGCCTTTCATGTAGGCCATTTTGAAATTGTACTTTTGCAATTTGAGCGTCATACTTTGTAATCACTCTGAGCTGAATGCATAGGCTTCTTTAGAATACTGACTAGAGGTTGGTGGTCAGTTTTAATCTGAATAGCCCGACCATATATAAAATCATGAACCTTGGAATATGCAAATACTATTGCCAAAAGTTCTTTCTCAATTTGAGCATACTGCATTTCAGTTTGGGTAATTGTTCTAGATGCATAGGCTACTGGTCTGGCCTCTTGAAGAATAACTGTGCCAAGACCAAATTTTAAAGCATCACAGGAAAGAGTGACTGGTTTATTTACATCATAGTATCTTAATGTAGATATTTATTTATTATTTATTTATTTTATTTTATATTTGTTAACCACGATAGTCCGACTGGATACATGTCCATTTTCAGCAGAGGCCCAGAGAGAAAAGCTACAAGGTAGAACAAACAGTAAAAATCACAAAATGATTACAAGTTACACACAGTTTACAGACTCCAGTTGAGCAAGCAGGAAATATAATCATACATTTTTAAAACAGTGTTGACAAATTGACTAGGTGATGTAACATGATTACAGACTACAGAGGAGGATCTAGTTGAGTTTTGAACAAGGACATAGCCAATGAGTTTAAAAGTATAGCTTTAGGCTTTTTTGAACTGAGTAGGAGAGGGTTCGAGAGTAAGATCAGCAGGAAGAGAGTTCCAAGTTTTGCCAACAGAGTTAGCAGAGAGTCCCCAGCAGAGTTGTTGATTTTGGATGTTGACCCAGTAGTTTATTAGAAGAGCGAAGTAACCTCAGGTTGCTATAAGGGCTGATGATATTTTTAAGTGCAGGCATATTATCAGGGTGGTTGAGAACTTTATGGGCAATTATAAGCTGGTTGTACTGAAGTAGGCTAGGCCATTCTAGCCACCCCAGAAGATTTAGGTTGTGACAGTGGTGGGTCCTACAGGCTGTGCCTGTTGAAAATCTAGCAATATGGTTATAACAGCTGGAGAGATTGCTAAGAGCGGATTTGTTCAAATTAGTGAGTAGAGGGGGGGCATAGAGAAGACTGGAGAGTAGATGGGAATGAGCGATAGCAGTCCTAGCAAATGGAGTAAGGAAAGGTTTAATCTTATAGAAGGAGCCAAGTTTTTGTTAATGGTTTTGATAGTTTGAGTGACATGGATATCAAATTTGAGGGTGTTGTCTGTTCATAGGTTCATAGGTTCATAGGTAGGTATTAGGCTATCTGCCCAAAGGCATTTATAAGCCTAACCAGAATGTGTTGGCTTTTGCCTCCCCCTTAGATTAGTTCCCTGTGCCTCTGTCCAGCAGATCCACTTAAGTGATCCCCAAGGTAAACTTTCTGTTTCCCATCCACTCGTCAAGGTTTCTCTTGAAGAGTGCTACCGAGGAGCTCTGCCTAATGTAGATTGGAATCTTGTTCCAAAGCATGGGAAGTCTCTGGGACAGGAATCTTTCCCTCCAGCATGTTCTATTTATTGTGTAGTGAGGTTTAGATCCCTAGAGCATGTGGCTCGAGGGGATAAGGTTTTCTTTAGGTGGAGCATGTCCATCAATTCTGGGTTGGACATAGCCTTATATGTCAGACAGAGATTACCTCTGAGCAGGCGGTATGCAACCGATGCCTAAGAGTTTGGTTTAGCATCTGGGAGATAATAGCACCATTATTAGATTTTATGGTAAAGAGTAGAGAGGAAGACTTACAAGTGGAGGAGAAAAGGAGCAACTTTGTTTTGTTAGGGTTTAATATCAGCTGATGGTTAGAGAGCCAGTTTTCAACTATATTGAAAGTATGCTGGGTATCTGTCGGGGAGGTGGTTGAACAAATCAAGGTGGAGTCATCCACATATTGGATACAGGTAGCATTTGGGGTGACAGTGGGCAGGTCATTAATAAAGAAACAGAAAAGAAGAGGTCATAGTATGGAGCCCTGGGGGACACCTAGGGTGATGGGTAGATGAGTTGATAGTTTGTCCTACCATAGGTTGGCTTATTGTCTGCCAGACAGGTAAGATTGGAACCATTGAAGCACACAGCTATTTAGTGAGAATGCCTTAAGGGTGTGCATGAGTATTTGGTGGTTGACCTTATCGAAAGCCTTAGAGAGATCTAACAAGAGGGTTGAAGAAAACTTTCTATTATTTCAGTTATGGTTTATGGTGTTAGAGAAGGATAGGAGGGCTGAGGTGGTACTGTGGTATGGCCTAAAACCATGGCGAGAGTTAGCCAACAGCTTATTCTGGGTAAGATAATGCATAAGTTGTTCATGGGCACACTTCTCCATAATTTTAGCCAATGGTGACAGAATAGCTCTGGGTCTAAAGTTTGACAGTTTGAATGAGCTGCCTCCTTTATGGAGTGGTATTACATGAGATATTTTCCAAATGGAGGGGATGGTGGCTTCAGATAAGTTTCTGTTGATTATGATGGAGATGGGGTATGCTATGGCATCTGCTGCTTTTTGCAGACACTCTGGTGGGAGGAGATCAGCTGCTAGAGTAGCTGGTTTTAATTTCTTAATTAGAGATCTGATAAGTGATGTAGAAACAGGCTGAAAGCTGAAGGAGAGTGGGTATTGCCTGTGTCAGAATTTGGGTTGGAGCAGCTGGGTACCATTCAGCTGGCTAGGGATTGGATAGTCTCTGTGAAGAAACTATTGAAGGTATTTGCAATATCCTCTGGCGATTTATGGTTGGAAGCTGATGGGGTAGGAGTGGAGGACAGACCTGAGTGAAGAAGTTTGTTTATTCCTGCCCAAAATATTTGAGGTTTGTTGTGACGTTTTTGTTGAAAATGGTAGTAGAAGTTTTTTTTGTCTAATATAATAGACTTTTTTTGTGTGATTCCTTAGCTGTTGGTATCTGAGTTGATCTAGTGGGTCTTTTGTGGCACGCCATTTGTCCCATGCTTTATTTGTAGCTATGATTTTAGATTTGCTCTCTTTCGAGAGCCACGGGGCAGTTTTTGTTTTGGTTTTAATCGAGCAAGCAGGAGTATGAGAATCAAGACTAGTAAGGAATGTGGAATTAAAGTATTAAGGTACACTACTGGATTGTCCAGTGAAAGGGTACGCTACTGCATCGTTCAGTGAAAGGGTACGCTACTGCATCATCCAGTGAAAGGGTACGCTACTGCATCATCCCGTGAAAGGGTACACTACCGCATCATCCAGTGAAAGGGTACGCTACTGCATCATCCAGTGAAAGGGTACGCTACCACATCGTCCAGTGAAAGGGTACGCTACCGCATCGTTCAGTGAAAGGGTACGCTACCGCATCGTTCAATGAAAGGATACGCTACTGCATCATCCAGTGAAAGGGTACACTACTGCATCATCCAGTGAAAGGGTACGCTACTGCATCATCCAGTGAAAGGGTACACTACCGCATCGTCCAGTGAAAGGGTACGCTACCGCATCGTTCAGTGAAAGGGTACGCTACTGCATCATCCAGTGAAAGGGTACACTACTGCATCATCCCGTGAAAGGGTACACTACCGCATCATCCAGTGAAAGGGTATGCTACCGCATCGTCCAGTGAAAGGGTACGCTACTGCATTGTCCAGTGAAAGGGTACACTACTGCATTGTCCAGTGAAAGGGTACGCTACCGCATCGTTCAGTGAAAGGGTACATTACTGCATCGTTCAGTGAAAGGGTACGCTACCACATCGTTCAGTGAAAGGGCACACTACTGCATCGTTCAGTGAAAGGGTACGCTACCGCATCGTCCAGTGAAAGGGTACGCTACCGCATCGTTCAGTGAAAGGGTACGCTACTGCATCATCCAGTGAAAGGGTACACTACTGCATCATCCCGTGAAAATTTTCACCGCATCATCCAGTGAAAGGGTACACTACCGCATCGTCCAGTGAAAGGGTACGCTACCGCATCGTTCAGTGAAAGGGTACACTACTGCATTGTCCAGCGAAAGGTGCTTTAGGATTGATCAACTGCAAGCTTTAAGTTCATTTTGAAAATTGGTGGAGTTGAAGTTCTTCTTATTTGTGATGGTTTTAAATGTGGTCTGGTGGGGGTTGTCCACCTTGTGCTTGATAATGTATGTAATTAAGTCGTCACTTAGGTCATCTGGGAGGGTCCCTGACTTGTACATATAGGGGTGGCTGTTGGTAAATATCCAATCTAGGATACTGTCTTTGTTTTTGGGTTTTCCTATACCAGTGGGGGAGGATATGAGCTGCGTAAAACCATGTAGGTTGACATGGGTTGTAGGAGATTCTGAGGAACAGGTGTTCCAATCAATGATAAAATCTCCAAGCACCATAGTTTCTTGGGGGAGGGACTGGATAACCAGTGGAGGATGTCCTCTAGGGTGTTTGTATTATTACCTGGGGAATGTAGACGCAGACAATGTTTATGCATTTGTTATTGCTAATCTGTAGTTTGGTAATAAGAATTTCTGCATTATTAAACTGGGATGGTAGCACGGAGACCGCAGTAACATCTAGTGTATTTTTATAGAGTACAGCTACTCCACCACCCTTCCTAGTAGTATGATCTAATCTAAGTATGTCATTCCCTGGTGGTAGATGGGATGAAAATGTTCTGCTTAAGATCTTCAAATGCCTTCTGGTGCCGTTCTAACCATGACCATGTAACATTTTTGCACATCATCTGCTGTCAACTCACTGAAGTCTGGTATAAACTTGCCCATATAGTTGACCATGCTAAAATATGCTGTAGAGCTTGAACATTATCTGGTCCTGACATCTCAAGAACAGCTGCTTGCTTGGTCGGATCTGGTCTTAAGCCAGCACTGGTAAATAAATGACCTATATATGTAACGTCTGGAAGTCTGAATTTGCACTTCAGAGGACTGAGCTTCAAGTTTACTTCACATGCTCTGTCTAGAACTCTCTTTAGGTTTCTGTCATGCTCTGCCTGCAACCAATAAATCATCTACTATTATGGCATAAGGATAACCAGAAAAAAATTGCTCCATTGCACGCTGAAAGACTTCACTTGCAGAGTTTATTCCAAATGGCATCCATAGGAATCTGTATATGCCAAACAGGGTACCAAAAGTGGTTAGTAATGAGGATTTGTGATCAACTATCACTTGCCAAATGAATTTTTTTGCATCCAAGACAGACAAAACAGTGGCATTTGGTATTAGAGCTGTGTCGTCTTCGACAGTGCTCATTGGATAATGCGGTCTCTTCAATCCTCTGTTCAAATCTCTGGGGTCAATACATATTCTAATTTCATCTGAGCCTTTTCTGTGAGCAGCTGCCATGGATGACACCCATTCATTTGGTGGTGTAACTGGACAAATTACACCTTGTTGCACCACTTTATCCAACTGGGCCTTAACTTTATCTTGCATAGCTATCAGAACTCTTCTTGCTGATCTGACTACCGGAGTAATGTTGGGTTCTAACTTCAT
Organism: Protopterus annectens; assembly: GCF_019279795.1. Classification (NCBI taxonomy): domain Eukaryota; kingdom Metazoa; phylum Chordata; order Ceratodontiformes; family Protopteridae; genus Protopterus; species Protopterus annectens. The sequence goes on along the minus strand of NC_056743.1, from coordinate 1,845,329,980 downwards.
GAAATACACAACTGGAAGTTTGCCAAACTTGTCATCCAAATGAGATTTTTAAAGTCCATTAACAAATATTTTGATATACATGCACACACACACACACACACACACACACATATATATATATATATATATATATATATATATATATATATATATATATATATATATATATATATATATATATATTTATTCTGTAGGTTCAACTACATTATTAACTTTAAACTGTTCATCGTTTTGGCCCATGTGTGTGTGTATGTGTGTATAGTAATATATATATAAATATATATATATATATATATATATATATATATATATATATATATATATATATATATATATATATATATATATATATATATATATATATATTACTATACACACATACACACACACACACACACACACACACACACACACACACACATATATATATATATATATATATATATATATATGTGTATATATATATATATATATATATATATATATATATATATATATGTTTTACTATTGAAATACTGACATTTAAAATAAATGTCATACTAAATTTCAACAATAAATATCAAAACTGCAGAATTACAACTGTCCAGTTAGTCATAAATCTACAGTAATTGCTGAAAACATCAAATTTGACATTTTATGGCGATTAACGACAATCCCACCTTTGCCATAAATCCCGAACTCCTACAACTGACAGTTGATGTTTGCAGGGGGGCAAGCCCCCCTGCACTTCCTTGTGGGGGGCTGCGCCCCTCACACTCCCCAACTATACATTCCAACTCTGCCATCGCACCACAGTGAGGAAAGGGATGTATTTCCCTAACCGCACTGTACCGCAATCTCTGTACATCCCTTTGAACGTTTATATTTGTGAATGCACAGTACATTCGCAAATATAACATTTGAACATTTAGCATGTACACATGAACTATTTGAACATCTGTAGTTCGAATAATTCATAGGCATACATTCACATTGACATTTCAATAGTAAACATATATATATATATATATATATATATATATATATATATATATATATTATGTGTGTGGAGTAACAGTATTACTCATGTAAGTCTGACTAATCTTTTAGATTTGACATGAAAAGATTGACTTAAGACCCTCAGTCTTTCAGTTTTCTATATGCCATCAAGATTAGTGAAATATTTTCGTAAAATTGGTTACTTTAATATAGGCCTTAACAATACTCCTCTTCAGATTTTTGCTGCCAGATCATTGTTGTAAGCCTACGTTTTTCCTTTAACATCCTTCTCTTATAGACATGTTTTCATATATCATTCTAATCTTCCATTACTCATCAGACTAGTAATTCTCAACATTCATCATTCATTAAAATGTTAGGAGTCTTTATTTTATTTCAAGTTCTTATAGATAATCATATTAATACAATTGCAAATGAACCTTTCTGGATAATTGTTACATGTCTGCAGCACAAAGTAAGGGATATTTTTTTAATCCTCATGCAGAAATATTGAGGTTACAGAACTTTAAAACCAGTGTCATTCTCCTACTCAGTTTAATAGGAATTGCATTTTTTTATGATTGGGACACAATTTGAAATAACTCATATAAAAACTACTTTTCCCCAAGTTTACGCACCAGCATATTAGGACAATTTGCTTGCTTGGTTAAATTAGCTGTAGTAGGTAAACTAGACACACATAACTGCATTATTTGTAGGATTATTCTATTGTTGATGTTTTTCATATCTTCTGATCTTGCAAATTTATTTAACTTATGTGGATCTCATTGGTGGATAGCCTTCAGTTGAATTTTCCTATATCATATCATTCAACAAAAAAATCAGCTTGGTTAGTTTATTTTTAACTGCATGCTAACTGTAACCCTGCACCTAACCATAACCTAATGCATGCTAACAGTAACCTTGTACTAACCATAACCTAATGCATGCTAACCATAACCCTGCACCTAACCATAACCTAATTCATGCTAACAGTAACTGTGTACTAACCATAACCTAATGCATGCTAACCGTAACCCTGCACCTAACCATAACCTAATAAATGCTAACAGTAACCATGAACTAATCATAACCTAATGCATGCTAACCATAACCATCCACCTAACCATAACCTAAGCATGCTAATCGTAACCCTGCACCTAACCATAACCTAAGCATGCTAATCGTAACCCTGCATCTAACCATAATTTAATGCATGCTGACAGTAACTCTACACCTAACCATAAGTGGGTGCTTTACCTTTGAAACTCCCTTTCCATAACACTACCACTGTTCAGGCAAACCACATCTCATTTTATTTGCATGATTTATATTTTAATTTTGTTTTGTTTTGTTTTTTACTTTAGTGTATTTTAATTAAAAAATGGTAAGAAAGGTAGAGCATTTGCTTTTTTGTGAATAATGTAATGTGGGTTTAGACATTTTTTTCATCTATATTTTGAGTGACTGCATGTTGAAGTGTCTACATTAAGAACTGCCACTTTGGTGTCTGTATTGTGAGTGCCTATATTTTGATATATCTTCAATACTCAAATATATAAAATATCCATATACACGTATACACACACATGCTCACACATATAAATATATATATATATGTATATGTATATATATATATATATATCTATCTATATATATATCTATCTATATATATATATATATATATATATATATATATATATCAAAATTACACTTTTTCGAAATCCAGTAGTAGATACCTACTAACTCGAAAGTGCACTTCACTGAAAGTGCACGCTCATGAACACCACTTGAGCAAATGGTTACAGACCTTAGGGTTAGGGCTTGGGTTAAGGATAGTGGATAGCTTGTAGGGCTATCCACTATCCATAACAATAACCTAAGGTCCGTGACTACCGCACCACAGTGGAAGACATTGCCCATTTGTTCTAGTGGTGTTCGCGAAAGTGCACTTTTGGTAAAGTGCACTTTTGCATTAGTGGGCATCTACTAATGGCTTTTGAAATAGTGTAATTTCAATCTCTAGTAGTAGACCCATATAAATATATATATATATATATATATATATATATATATGGGTCTACTTTAAATAACCGAACCGACACTTCACCGACACACAAAACACCGACCCCAAATAACCGAAAACACACAACAGCGACAACTCACAAAACCGAACACCATTACACCGACACAAAAAATGTAAACTACACATTACACACAATGACATATCCACTAACCTTAACCCAAATCCTAATCCTAAGGTCCGACACTACCGCACACTTACCCTACCCGCACCCTAACCCTACCTCACTAAACCCACCCCTAAACCTAAAGACTGGCACTATCGCACACTTAACCTACCTGTACCCTAACCCTAACTCACTTAACCCGTCCCTAAACTACAGTCCATCACTATCACACACTTACCTTACCCAAACCCTAACTCCGACACTACCGCACACTCACCTTTCCCACACCCTAACCCAAAATCCCTAACTCCGACACTACTGCACACTCATCTTTCCCACACCCTAACCCAAAATCCCTCAATATCGCACACTTACCTGACCGCTCCTAAATCCGTCACTATCGCACATTTACCGAGTCACGCTCACACATTGCCCTTGTCGGTCTTTTGGCTGTCGGCAAATCACCTTTTCGATCAACTTGCTTTTCGGTCGTTTCGTCTCGGTCTTCTGCGTGTCGGTGAAGTGTCGGTTCGGTTATTCAAGGTAGACCCATACATATATATATATATATATATATATAAATATGTTTATATCTATATAATATACACACACACACACACATTATATATATATCTATATCTATATATATATATATATATATATATATATATATATATATATATATATATATATATCTATATATATATATATATATATATATATATATATATATATATATATATATATATATATATATATATATATACACACACACATACACACACACTTACATATATATATGTGTATATATATATATATATATATATATATATATATATATATATATATATATATATATATATATATATATATATTAGGCAGTAGTTAGCCTTAGTCTAGAATACCACTGAGAAGCATAGCTGAATTTTCAATTGCACCAGAACACTAGCTGGTTAAGTGACTTGTTCAGTCACACAGTAGGCATATTAAGGCTGAAGGAATGAAAGGAAGCAATTTGTTACCAACTCATATCATTAATTATCTGCACTAACTGGCAGAGTTACACATGCTAGGTTGTGTCACTTTGATGAACTCTCCACTTGTCAACATACAGTTTCTATAACTGTAGTGATGAATTTCCATTTCATCGCAGATCTGTAATCTGTAACAGGATTTAAAATGGGTTGCCATGAGAATCAGGTGTTATTCTCCTATTCTGTATGTTTGTGATGAAATGGAAGCCAATATCTGTGTCTTATGTTTATACCTTTTTGTTTGTGTGTATATGTATAATTATGTGTATGAATATTTATGTTTATGTATTTATGTATTTATTGCATTTATTTGGCTATCATTTAAATAGTATGCATTCAGCAGTTTCTGCTGACTGTCTGCCTTAGGCCACCAAATAGATCCTCCCACTAATGTTAACAACTTGCAACATTTACTGTATATACTGTTGATAATCAGTATCTTGTTATTGTATTAAAGCCAACAACCTGTAATGTTGTTTACTATTGCTGCAACTTTACATCTCTATTTATCACGCACATGATGTGGAGCTTTTCTCCCCAGGCATCTGTTGAAAAAGGACCTGTGTCCAGTCGGCATTTCGAGGTAAACAAATGTAAATCAATCAAGCAATCAAATCAAAGCAGAGTTCATTTTGGCAATTTCCCTTCTAAGCCATGAATATGGGGGTGAGTACTTTGTGACTGCAGGCATAACTGAGAAAAGTAATATTAAAAACTTTTAGTTTATTGCTAAATTTTATGAAACAGTTGTCAGAGGCTTCAAATAATCAATACCACAAAATTTAACAGTATTATTATAATATAAAACCTGTTTTGATGAATTTTTTGTTTTTCAAAAGTAACTCTTCAGTAAACTATCTGATATTCACTTATTTATGTGTATTTGTTTTCCGAAGTATAGTCCTGATCTCCATAAACCTTTTTCAGACTCAGCCCACGAGCAGCGTCTGGTTAAGTGACTTGCTCAAAGTCACAGAATTAGGCAATGCAGGCTAAGGAAATCAAACCTTGAACTAATGGACCACAGAAAAAACTTTGTTAACAGCTTCTTAATCATATACAAAATGTTTCCCAGCAGCAGTACTATATATATTTGTTTTCTCCAAGCATAGCTTCCACTTTTATAAACTGTGAATGTAAGGAAATTGTGCAATCATATGAAAGGGTCTGGGTAAATAGTCGAGAAAACAGGTGCAAATGTTTAAAGGAATTTTTGAACAGTGACCATAATAGAAATAAAATTATGTTAAATAATTTCTGGTTTATTTTCATCAGTTTCTGTATGACAGTTATTATAAATATTGAATGTGACAGCGACATTCTTATATTTTACAATTTCAGATGCAGTGCATTAGTAGTAAATGAATCATATAGAGCAGTTCTTACCTTTAGCAATGCATTGCCATATCACAAGGAAGACAAGGTTAAATACGAAGGCCTGATACTCCATGATTTATCCTGTTCGTTTATTACATACCAGCTGAATCACAGTAGACATTTAATGTTTCAGACCTTAGAGGACTTTTAGTAAGAAACATGGCACCGCAAACAAAGAAAAAGAAAATGATTAACATAAATAGAGGAAGGAATTTAAAATACCCTAAATTTAGCAATGCTGTGTGTCACTTGACAGACTGTCCTGTCACTGCCCAAAACCGTATGCTTGTGGTTGAACTGAACAAGTTTATGCAAATCTAAGATGTAATAAAAACTGGCCCTGAATGCAACAGTCAGTTTTATTCTGTCCATTTCATTTTTTATATTATCGGGAGGTACTTCTTTTTTGTGTCTGTTAACACAGTTGCAAATGTTATTTTTCAAGCTGGAATACAAGTATGACAGACAGAAAATGAAAGGAAAGTCTGAAGCTAAGGGGATAAAATGTTCACAAGTTCATGGATAAGATGAAAACGTCCTTAGAAATCGTAGTAGCCCTTCATAACAGCTGCAAAGAAATCCTTCCCTCCATTACTGTTTTCACTACTTTGTCACTTTAAAAAGAGGACTAAACAAAAAAGAACAAGAAGACATAATAAACTGAGACTACTACAAGCATTTGAATTCTGGCCATTCAGTTTTGGTCAAGGGAGTGATCAGAGATTTTAGGTTTACAGAGGCAGAAAGGAGTTTTATGTTTAGGGAATGGAAAGAGATTACTTAATTTAGGGATTGTGAGGAAAGTTTAGGGTTAGGGAACTGGAGTGAAGTTTTAGGGTTTGAATTATGGTTCTGGTAGGGATAAGTAGTTCAGTAGGGTTAGGTAGTGGGAGGGATAGGAGAATTAGTTAGGACTGGGCTAGTTGCACTTCGCAATCAGAGTAAGTGGCAGTGAGTAAGTGTGTCACAAGCTAACAGCTCAGGGGCCCTTGTAGGTGACCTTAGTAAAGTATACAGAACAAAAGGAATGACAGCTATCAAGTAGAATATGCTTCATAATCATTTTTAAAAATACTAAACCATCAGATGAAAGCATCATGGAGGAACTGCTTCTGTGGCGACTGACACACATTTTCAACCCAAATTTGTGGTTCGCATAATTTGTTGCCCACTTGTACAGACTGTGTTGGCAACTGTATTAATCCCTGTGCTGAAGTTACTCAGGAATGAGAGTAATTGTTAATGAGTGTGAAGGGGGAAAGGGTATTACCCTACAAGCACCTGTGGGTTTAACTGTGTAGTCCTAGGACTGCAATAATTGAAGAGTAAGAATAACTATCAATGGATGCGTAATGGGTGCAGGTGTTACACATAACTGTGGGTAACTGTTCTAATACATGTGCTATAGTAACTCAGGAATGAGAATAATTATTAATGGGTGTCCAAGGGTGTACATGTTACCCATACACATAACTGTGGGGATAATTGTGGTAACCCTGTTCTGCAGTGACTCAGGAGTAGGAATTATTATTAATGGGTATGCAGGATGTGTGGGTGTTACCTCTGTAGAGAATTGTGAGGATAACTTTGCTATTCCCTGCTCTGTATTGATTTGGGAGTTAGAAAAATTATTAATTGGTATACAGCAAGAGAGGGTGTTACCTCCTACAGCATCTGTGGGAGGGATTGTACTAATTCCTGTTCTGTAAAAGACTGAAGAGTAGAGCTATTATTAATGGTTGTGCAGGTGATGTGGGTCTTACCCATTGCAGACAATTGTGGGAGTAACTATACTAATTGCTGTGCTTTTGTGACTGGAAAGTACAAATAATTATTAATGGGTATGCAGGGGGTGTAGGTATTACCCCCTACAGACAACCATGGATGTAACTTTGCAGTAAGAATAATTGTTAAGGGGGATGCAGGGGATGTAGGTGTTACCTCCTAGATGCAACTGTGGAGGTATCTGTGCTAATTCCTGTGTTGTGGAGTTCCAGGAGTAAAAATAATTATTAATAGGTGTGCAGGGGGTATGAGAGTTACCCCCTACAGATAACTGTCTGGGTAACTATGCTAATCTCTGTCCTGCAGTAACTCATGAGTAGGAATCATTTTTAATGGGTGTGCAGGTAGCATGGGTATTACCTGCCTACACACAACTGTGTGGGGTAGTTGTGTTATTCCCTGTGTTGCAGTGATTCAGGAGTGAGGAAAACTATTAATGGGTGTGCAGGGGGTGTGAGTTTTATTGCTACAAACAAGTATGGTGGTAACTGTGCTAATCCTTGTGCTGCATTGACTCATGAGTATGCATAATTATTAATAGGTACATGGAGGGTGCAGGTGTTAGCCCTAGACATAACTGTGGGGTAACTGTGGTAATCCCTGTTCTGCAGTGACTCGGAGTAAGAATAATTATTGTGTGTGCATGGGGTGTGGGTGATACCCCCTAGAGATAACTGTGGGAGTAACTGTGATAATCTATGTGTTGTAGTAACTGAAGAGAATGGGTGTGCAGAGGGTGCAGGCATTACTCCTGCACATAACTGTGCTGATAACTATTTTAATCCATGTGTTGCAATGACTGAAGAGAAACGGTGTGCATGGGGTGCAGGTGTTACCCTGCACATAACTGTGGAAGTAACTGTTTTAATCCATGAGTTGTAGTAACTGAAGAGAATGGGGTGCAGGTGTTACCCTGCACATAACTGTGGAAGTAACTGTTTTAATCCTTGAGTTGTAGTAACTGAAGAGAATGGGTGTGCATGGGGTGCAGGTGTTACCCTGCACATAACTGTGGAAGTAACTGTTTTAATCCTTGAGTTGTAGTAACTGAAGAGAATGGGTGTGCATGGGGTGCAGGTGTTACCCTGCACATAGTTGTGGAAGTAACTGTTTTAATCCTTGAGTTGTAGTAACTGAAGAGAATGGGTGTGCATGGGGTGCAGGTGTTACCCTGCACATAGTTGTGGAAGTAACTGATTTAATCCATGAGTTGTAGTAACTGAAGAGAATGGGTGTGCATGGGGTGCAGGTGTTACCCTGGACATAGTTGTGGAAGTAACTGTTTTAATCCATGAGTTGTAGTAACTGAAGAGAATGGGTGTGCATGGGGTGCAGGTGTTACCCTGCACATAGTTGTGGAAGTAACTGATTTAATCCATGAGTTGTAGTAACTGAAGAGAATGGGTGTGCATGGGGTGCAGGTGTTATCCTGCACATAGTTGTGGAAGTAACTGATTTAATCCATGAGTTGTAGTAACTGAAGAGAATGGGTGTGCATGGGGTGCAGGTGTTACCCTGCACATAGTTGTGGAAGTAACTGTTTTAATCCATGAGTTGTAGTAACTGAAGAGAATGGGTATGTACTGAGTGTGGATGTTACCCCTGCACATAACGGGTCTATATTATGTTATCAAAACATTAAATGCCGAATGCTAAATATTCAAAATGGCCATTCATCGAATCGTTTGTTATGGGGGTCTGCACCCGCCACACCCCCCCGCTATTTATATATACCAACTCTGAGATTGCACTACAGAGGGGAAAAGGCAAAGATTCCATTTCCCACTTTACCGCGACCCCACAAAACATACTTTGATGAATGGCCGTTCCGAGTATTTGGCCATTTGGCATTTAGTGATTTGATAACATAATAGGAACCCCACATAACTGTGTTGATAACTCTTAATCCATGTGTTGTAATGACTCAAGATAAAGGGTGTACAGGGGGTGCAGGTGTTACCCCTGTGCATAACTGTGAGGATAACTGTAGTAATCCATGTGTTGTAATAACTGAAAAGAATGGGTGTGCATGGGGTGTGGGTGTTATCCCCACACATGACTGTGTTTGTTACTGTTTTGATCCATGTGCTGTAGTAACTGAAGAGAATGAATGTGCACAGGATGTGGGTGTTACCCCTGCAGATAACTGTGCTGGTAACTGTTTTAATCCATGTGCTTTAGTAACTGAAAAGAATGTGTGTGCAGGGGGTATGGGCGGTACCCCTGCACAAAACAGTGTTAGTAACCATAGAACAGTGTGTGTGTTGCACCTTTAAGAAGCATTTCCAGGGACAGCACATGTGTATAAATAACAAGCACATGCTAGCTTCAGTGCCATTTTGAGAGTGCAGCCAGAGAGTGAACATGTATGAGTATGATAGTCAGTTTGTTTATAAGGTTATCTATGTTAAAGTTACTAAGCCTCAATCCTGATGTGTTTGTACATAATAAAGCTGCTTGAACAGAACTCACGAATGTCCATCTGTTTTATCCTGACCAGATGAGCAACATGGTGTCAGAACCGGGATTTCAGAGCATACCTCTCAACTGTACAGATTTTTGCAGAATGTCCAGATTTCTGCCTCATATTGTTAGTCTGTTTCTCATAAAATTCTGTTTTTTTCTGGCACATTGTTGGCAAATCATTGAGGAGTGAAGTCAGAAAATAATGTCAGATGTTTGAGTTTCAAGCTTCATACCCTTCAGAAAATTCATGCTATTACAGAATCTGTTGTTCTCCCAATTTTCTAAATTTGTAAGAGCAATATTTAAAAGTGTCCCTATTTTTAGGCATTTGTCCCCCCCCCCCTTTATTTATGGAGTTGCCCAGAATTTTTGTTCTAAGAGGTTGAGAGGTATGTTTCAGAGACTACTATTCAGAGCTACAAGGTGCAGAGTTAACAGTGAAGGTGAACTGAGTGCAAACAAGGGCCAGAAATAAACTAAAGGTAAAGAAAACTTGCATGAATGATTTATTTATTAAAAAGATAAAATAGAGCATTACAAGGGCACAGAATGCATTATTAAGCAAGCAAATAGCACAGGGAAGTTTATTAAGCAAATGAAAGGCACAAAAAGCAGATTAATTAAAGTCTTTGAAGTTAAAATATTTAATAAAACAATATTCAGAAAACCACATAAGGGGTTCAGAGTTACCTTGGAATTGTAACATGAGCAGGTTTAGAGTAAAACAAGCACGAGAAAAGTATACTAGGCATTAAATGAAATTAAATGGAAAAATTAATATACCAAAGGGCAAAAAGGGCACATTAAGTATAAATAAAGCAAGGCGACTGCATGTTTTTTGGCAAATTACTGTTGTTTGGCATAAACTACTATTTTGCATTGAATGAAGCATTTCAGGGTTTAACTAAAGATATTTGAAGTATCTCAAAGATTGTAAAATTGCTTAGATTGTGTATTACTGTGCATTTATTCTGAAGAGTTAATTGCGTGCAAAGTGCAACTATTTTGTGAAGTGCAGTCAAAATACAGCCATCGGTATGTCTATTCACAAAGTGCCACCATTACAGAGTGTTTCTTGCACTGTAAAGAGTTATTTAGCAAACTACAGCCATTTTGGAAATGTTTCAGTGTGCTGTGTACTGTTTATTCACAAAGTGCAGTTACTTCAAAATGTTTTTTACTCTGGGCTTCTTCTGTCCAGTTATATCACACAGTGTAGTTACTTTGAGATGTTTCTTACACTGATAAGCGGAGATTTCTCCGAGTACAGTGATTTTAAGAGTATTCTTGTGCCAAGGAGACTTATTTTGCAAAGCTCAGTTATTCAGTGGCTTATTGTGCTATTGGGCATAGCTACAAGTGCTGGCATAAATTTCTGCCATATGTACATGAGTGTGTGTTCATGCATATTTGCAAAAGCCTTCACTGGTATATGTTAATATGGCATAGATTTCATAGACCAGGTGCACTTCTATTTGATCAGAATATTGCAGAGAATTGTAGAATATTTGAGCAAGAATACAATATTTTGATACAAGCATCTTATTCTGACAAAGATGCACACACCAGGACATTCAGTTTGCTAAACTTAGCTTGGTCAGAGACCATTGAAAGATTGGGTTCATTTGTATTTGCACCAGCAGTATATGAAAGATAATGAAAAAAATCATCATATTGTTGTACAGCCTGAATCAAGGGAGGATGCCAAGTATTTGAAATGCAAATTTAGAGAAATGTGCAACCCCCAGACAAATGTTACATTAGGAAGGCATTTGTTTTACACAAGAGATAAAAGGCCAGGAGAAACATTTGCGATTTATATTATTCATCTAAGAAACAAAGCTAAAATGTGCAGGTTTGGTGGTTTAAAGGAAGAGTTAATAAAGGACAGGCTTGTGTGTGGTATTAATAATGCTGCGGTGAAAAAGATTTTGCTTAGTGACAGTGCTTAAAGCTGAGTAAAGCCAAGAGATTTGCCAAATCCATGACGTTACAGAAAGGCACCCAAGTATGCTTGCAAATGATAACAGTATGGTTTCAAAAGGCTCCAGAGCAAATGTAAACAGCATACAGCATGTGACTAGCAGAAATACGTCTAAGCACATGGCAGCTGCAGTACCTATGGGGTTTCCGAGGAGGAGTCATAACTTTCCAGCAAGTTCTAAGACTAGTTCAGTAATAACAGTCTGCTCAGTGCAGTACAAGAGTGAGTCATTAAAACCCAAGTCAAGCTTTATTGTTAACTATTACAATTGTGGTGCCAACCATGAGACTAAAAGAGAAACATGCTTAGCATTTGGTCAGCAATGCCACAAGTGTAAAAAATTTAACCATTTTCAAAAGTTTTGCAAATCAAGTAAACCTCAATCAGTTATAAAGAAGGGTCACTTAGAAAAGCAAGTTGATCATGTAGGATTATAGTCTACTTTCTATGTGGATGATGTGTCAGTAGTTGGGGAAAAGATTCATACAGTAGATTTATTGGCAAAGAATGAAGTGTCAAAGTAGGCACTGGTTCAAAGTGTAATGTTATGGCAGCAGAAATATTTGCTAAAGTGAGAGCTGGTGAGCAACTTAATGTGGCCAGTTGTGCAAAACCCTTTCCTTACGGAGTTGAAGAAATTTAAACCGAAGGTTCAGTAGTGCTTTCATGTTATTTGGCTGGGAACAGGTACACTTTACTATTGTATGTAGTCCGAAGATATGTGCAGTTATTGCTGGGTCTCAGAGACAGTTTGAGAATGAAATTGCTTTCTTTTACCAAAGAAGTCCATCATATAAGCACATGTCCCAGTTCCAGCATCAGTGACACATTGTTTTTGATGACAAGCTAGGCAAACTTCCAGTTGTATATTCTATGAAATTAGACCCAGAGGTCAGTCTAGTGATCAGACCATCAAGAAGAGTTCCAATAGCTATGCAGTACAAACTCAAGGCTCAGCTGGACAAAATGGTGCAGGAATTTGTCCAGTTACGGAACCTACTGGTGTCATCCATGTTAGCAGCAAAAAAAAAGCTCAGAGAAAGTCAGAATATGCATTGATCCAAGAGATTTGAACAAAACATTAAAGAGACCTCAACATCCTATGTGTACAGTCGAGGAAGTCACAGCCTTGATAACAAATGCCACTGTTTTTTCTGTCTTGGATGCAAAGAGTTTATTTTGGCAAGTCATGCTTGATATCAATTCTTCATTACTGACTACAGTCGGTACTCCATTTGGTAGATATAGATTTCACAGGATTCCATTTGAAATAAATTCTGCAAGTGAAGTCTTTCAGCCTGCAATGGAGCAAATTATTTCAGGCTATCCATGTGCCTTAATAGTAGATGATTCATTGGTCAGAGGCAATGGTGAAGCACAACATGACAGAAACCTCAGGAAAGTTACTTCTTTGGCTTGTGTTTTAAAGTTAAGAAACCTGGTAAGATAAGGCTTCTTTCATCATTACTTAAACCTCATGTCTGGTTTTTAAACCTTAATTCACAAATGTTTAACTTGAGAAACATTGGTTTTCTGACCTCTGCAGCACTTTGCTGTACTTTGACCCATACCTTATTTTATTTTTTGTTTTTATTTTCATTTTGAATAGTTTTGTTCAGGATTTGTATGTTTTATTTTTGTCAGGTTCTGCATTGCTTACTTCGAGACACATACACCTTTTTGCGTAAGCAACAATGAGACCTTAATGTTTAGACCCACGGTATTTTGAAGTGCTATGTTTACCTATTGTCAATGTCATTGAACACCAACAGCTGTGGATTTACTTAGGTGTTCGTTTTCTTTCTTTCTTTGTCTTCTGCTACTTCATTTATTACCTTTTTCACACACAGTACAAACTCATTTGCAGAACAATGTGCCGATTCATGGGCAATGGTGAACTGATTTTCATTTGTTTGGCTATCCGCCTTTTGCATGCTTAGTACCTGCATGGCTCTTGAATGAAGTACCGTGACAGTGAATCCGGTTTGTTTGATTTAGACGCGTGTCTTTCATGCAATGCCCGCCGCCATATTTTTTCTGAAACAGCTGCATTTTGACTTGTTTTGGCTGCTACAACTGTGCATACTAAAGCTTAGAAAGTGTTCTCATCGCAGCTTGGTGCTTTACCCATTGCTCAAGGAACATTTAAAAAAAAAAAAAAAAAAAAAAAATTTTCATATATTGTTGTTGCATTCTGTTGGCGTTGAAATGACAAGCAATTTCTGTGTTAGATTTTTAACACAGAAATAAACATATTGGTTATTTAATATTACAAATAACATTTCTTTATTAGGAAACACCTTCAGAAATTCTTTTATTGCAGACTCCTTAGTTGAGTTTCACTGTTTATTTATTCATTGATTCTTCATTATGCAATAGGAGATGTGTGTACTCCTTACTACCTTTTCTGTTAAGGAATGGATATTATATTTAGGTTGCAAGCATTACTTCATTTTATTTTCTTTTTAATCACAAGATTCTTTATGAGTTTTGTTTTTAATTCTATGAAAAAGTTGTTGTATGCTAAAATGTATTTTAAGGAAACAAACAGTATTTACACTTGATTAGGTTCATGAATTTTCACTAAGATATTCTTGGGTTACTTTTATCAAGTTCATGTTTCTTTTAAAACTTGTTTTATGTTTGACACCCTGTCTACACTAAGTGGACATTTATTTATGCTTTTAATGTAATACAACTTTAAATGTGAAGGTATGTCAGTGGGTTCACTTTAAGGCAGCTGTTTGTAGTTTTGCCAACACCACACCCCTTTTGGGGAGGTTTTTTAAATTATGTTTGATGATTTTTCCTTTGTCTGAAGAAGTCTTCCCTACTAAGGAGATGAAAAAGCACTTTACTTTTACATTTTCTAATAAACCTTTGGAGTTTTACACATGCTGGTTGGCGGAAACTTTTGGTTTGTTTTTGACAGTTTGTTTTCTTCAGTTTGGAATTGTTAGTTAGTTTCATATCCAGATCACCCAGAAATACAATACTGGAACAACTTGGCGGAGAATTTTGACTTTGATGTGTGGGCGTGCATCATTTTTCTACCAGTAGACTTGGTGAGCTGAGAGATCATACAAAGACTGATCCAGGTTTGCAAAAGCTCACCCTGTTCATTGATGTTGGATGGCCGTCAAAGCAATCCAGTGTACCACCTGAACTACAACCTTATTTTCCTTACAGGGATAAGATGCTCCTGGAACATGGCATTATTTTAAAGGTCCTAAAATTGTTCCTTAGCATTACAACATGAATATCCAGACTTTGCATTGTGGTCACCCAGGTTCTGATTCTACCGGGGTGTGAGAGGACTATTATTTTGGCCTTCTCTAACAAAAGACATTGATGAAGTACTTTCTTCTTGTTCAGTATGCAATAGCACAAACAGCATTTGCAAAGAGGCCTTTGTCCTGTCAAGTTCTTGAACTTCATGGTCAACAGTAGCCACTGACATATTAAAAGGGTTTAATAATCAGCATTATAGTGTTTGTAGGCTCTTATTCTAAACCATAGTTTGATATCGATTTGTTACCTAAATCCCACGCACAGTCCACCGTTGTTATAACTAAGTTGAAATATCATTTCTCCAGTCCAAGTGCAGTGCACATAAACTGATCCCTGACAAGGTTATCAATTTACTAGTCAATTGTTTCAGAAATTTGCAAGAGAATGGGACTTTGTACATGTTACTAGTAGTCCCTGAATAATCTACAGTCAAAATGGGACCAGCTTGAACGTGCAGCGGCTAGAGTGCGAAAGCAATTACTGGAAAAAATCAAAGCGCGGAGAACACCAATGTCGTTTTCTTGAATTTAGGTCAATAACACAAAACATACCTCAAGATGATATATATACTTGGCTCTCTGCTCAGAGACTTCTATCTAGGCAAAACCAAAACAACCTTGCCTATCAATTCCAGTTTGTTGAGACCTAAAGCTAAAAATAACAGAGAAATGAAAGCCCAACTATTCAGAAAACTTCTTTCCGAAGTCAAGCTATGATAAATCGGGCAAGTTTCTTCGTCCATGGAAAGAAGAAGAGAGACAGTGAGGATACAAATGGAAAACATTTTCCACCAGATTGTCCAGAAATAAGCAGGTACTGCAGAGCTGAGATCCTACTCCGATGGAAAGACAGGAGAGACAGTGAGGATACAATGATTTTGCAGAACA
>NC_056743.1:1845296641-1845313489 GCF_019279795.1 Protopterus annectens | reverse complement strand
TACGACCGTGCACCCAACCCAGCTAGCAGCCTTGCGCAGCTACACACCTACACACAATGGGCATACCTGAAATGTAGTAAGAAGTATTGTCCTATGCAGTGCCACGTGGGCAAATATGTACCCCACATGTTAACATTCCACCTCAGGTACAGATATCCAAATGGCTGCATGTGAATGTGTCGGCAGAATGTGTACATCCCGCATGTGGTATGGACCTGTCGAAACCCCATAGGCGTGCACATGCCACAGTGCCCATAACTGTACACATCTGGACAAGGCGGTATGTTCAGCCACTGTACCGATGATTAGCTATGCAGACATGTCAAACACAACACATATGGCGGAACATCTGCCTACCAAACAGGATGCCCTAACAGGGTGCCACAGGCACAGAAGGGGAAGTTGGGACATCACATATTGAGAGTAGCATTGCAGGACGGCCAAACACCCACGGCCAACGCAAAGGATGGAATAACATGTATATGCCTGGATGGATGGGTATGTCATAGCATGGGAATAGGCCAAGCTATCCACCATAATAGCCATGTGTATCAGATACAAACAGCCAGTAACACAAAGTAGTAATGCATGAAGGCATACACAACTGTGGGAATAGCACAGGACATATGGCACGTGCCAAGTGTTGATGCATGACACAAATGTCCAGGATGGGGCCCCCTGCAAAGAGGAACATGTGCCAACCCCACCTCCCACAGATGTACCAGCAGTGAAAACACATGCCAAACACACACCAACACTACCATCCATCCCACGACAGCAACGGAGGCCGGTCAAAGACCACCATGACGTGCGCACAAACAGGGACACGTGTGACCGTTGCCTTAACACCCCCCCCTTAGGCCAAAGAATAATAGAATGGACATATGCATGTAATGCTGTGAAGGATGTGTAGTCCTGGTATCACAGAGGTAGGTACACAGATACACTGTAATCAACCGTGATGTATGTGCATTGTAGACAGCATACCTGCAGGTAATACATAGTTCAATCACGTGCCACAGAAATATACACATAACAATGAGGATAGGGGATAGACAAGTGTGAATGGGACAAACTATGAACATAGGTTCATAGGTCCATAGGTACAGAGAGTAGGCTATCTACCCAAGGAACTGGCAGCCATAACCTAGCTATAGTTAGGTTTCCCTGCCAACCCTCCATCTGGAGATAAAATGCCTATTATATTGCTGTACCTCTGTCAAGCAGTGACAATGATGTAATCCCTGGGGTATCTACAATCCCTCATCCAACGGACAAGATCCCCCTCGAACAAGGCTAGCAAGGTTGTCTGCCTCACATGTACTGTGATGTAGTTCCACAGCATAGTGAGTGTCTGGGTGATGGATGTCACCCAACACATTCTATTCATGACCGTGTCAAGGTTCACGCCACCTGCCCTTGTGGTTCTGAGGGATGTAGATCCAGTAGGTGAAGCTATAGTCATCAAATATGGGTCTACATGGCCTCGTATGTCAGGCACAGGTCAACACTGAACAAGAGGTATGTGACTGAATGGAGCAGGAGTCCCTACAGTGGGGCAGCATAACATTAAATCCCTGACACCCTGCATCTGTCTGACGATGAACCTATGGGGCCTTCCCAGCTGCTGTAGGTGTCGGGTCAGATACCTTCCGAATGGGGCAATGTACTCAATCATAGGTGTAACGAGTAATGAGTACAAGGAGATGATGACCTACCCTGATCTAGATGTGAATCCCTGCATGATCAGGTGGGCAATGTAGAAGTTCTACCGAACCATGATAGCATCGTGTGTGTCGAACGAATGGTGACTGACAACCTGGGTCCCCAGATCCCTGGTAATTCCCCCCGTGCTCAGCGGACTGCCACCCATATGGCGGACAGGGGTGACCTCGTTCTTCCCGATGGGTATGACTATGCATTACCTGGCATTTAGCTGTAGGCCATGTCCCTGACAGCAGATATCCATATCTGTGAGGCCCCTTTGAAGGATATCCGTGTCAGATGTCCGTCCCACTATGGCACCCGGTTCGCAGTCATCTACAAACAATGTCAGCCATAACAACCCTGTGTGTGCTTGTACTGTGGAAATGTAGATGTAGAAAAAGAGTGGACCCAGGGCAGAGCCCCATGGGACACCGCCTGTGACAGGCAGTAAGTCTGACATGCTGCCAGCAACTATGACCGCGTGGGATGTCACTCAGTTAGTATGTAACCCATCCCGCGATGTACGTTCACATCCAAGCCGATGGGTTTATCAATGATAATGATACCCGACGTTCGGGGGTATTGTGTTGAAGGCCTTTGCCAGGTTGAGGTAGGCTGTATGGACTGCATGACCCTCATCAATGGCCTCGGTGACTGTCCCTAAAACGTCAACCAGGATTTAAACGCATGATCTGCCCCGACCAAACCAAACTGGGTTGATGCAAAGTATGCAGGTCCCCTAAGTGTCGCCATCTATGGGCCGTAGTATGATCCTTCCCCATGTCTTTGCAGATAAGTCGTCTCATGCTAATGGGACGGTAATAACCAGGGTCAGTGGAGGCACCGGCCCTGTGAAGTGGGATCACAGTCGCCTGCGCCACAACTTGGGTACATTACCTGAGGTGAGGCTAAGAATAAACAGCTGTCCTAACTGTGGGACTAATTCCTCAATGAGAGATCGCTGGAGTACACAGTCGGACACCAGCTGGTCCCATGGATGCTGTGTTCACTAGCTTGGAGAGAGCATGTCCCACCCATGCGTTACAGAACATCTGGGGCCACAATCTGCTGGTACAGACATCTCTCTTCATGTGGGGAGGGGTGGAGATGTCTTCACCGAACCTGTCAGCCAGTATGTTGGCAATGTGTGTATGTTCAGTAAACTCCACATCATTGTGAACCCAGTCAGAGCATATCTGGGAGTTACCTCCCAGGTGTCCAGCATAGCTAATGAAGGCTGTATGATTGTCTGTCGAGTCCTTGGAGATATATCTGTGGAACCTGCCCCGGACTATGTCATGAGAGCCTGTAGCTCTTCACATATAATGAGCAAGGGTGTCATACCTCACAAGGAGTCTGCTCTGCCTTGTAGTAGCCACCTCCTCCCATTGTACAGCTTGTGTATGGCTGGGGTACACCACACTGGATGCTTGGCACTGGTACAATGACCCACAGTTGGGTAAGGGAATGCCTGATCCATGCAGTCCTGTAGGTGCCGGTAGAAGGCATGTGTAAGTGATGCAGTGGCTTGAGTAATGTTGACCACTGGCTCAGGGTCCTTAAAGGAGACCACAGTAGTGTTTAGAATTGTGAATTCGGCCTTTGAGAAAGCCATGTGTATGGTAACCGGCACCACCCACAGCATCGTATGTCAATAGCAGAAGCCATTGTCCAAATAACATAGATTAACTTTAGTATTAAAATATGCATTATTATTCATTTAGTGATATGTGTTCGTTAATTACACTTGCAAATGGCCGCAAGACCGGGCCAAAGTGCTCGTGATCTACCTGTTATGGTGGTGTCATTCTGACAATAAAGTGGCGATACTTCCCTACTGGGACCTCTGGGGATTATTTAAAGTAGTTGTTAACCTGCATCATTGGATGTACACCATTTGGTTCCGGTTTTGGAAAACCTGGTTTCCGGAGCACTACACACTATGGGTAGTCAAGCAGACATCCACGATTGGGGAACATACAGCAGCAGTCAAAACCACTGGCCACATGGACACAGTCCGACAAGCTCTACACTTTACATATGCACATTGGTGTCCATTGTAGGACCCAAAAATTGTCCCGTATGGAATACCATCCAGCCGTCATCGTTCAAACAGCAGAAGCGACAGTCGTGACCACGGCACAGCTAGACATATGCACCACCAGCGTGTTTAATGTTGATGACAAGTGTCCATGTAATGCAGGACATATGAACAGAAAACACCAGACTGCCGAGTCCATAGACGTTCGTCCACATCCCAGTCCCGCACACATGAAGGATGTGTAATGGGTACTGTCGAGTGTTGCAGCCATGGGATCCTGGGTATGCAGAAATGGGGCTCGGTGTTGTTTGGCAGATAAGCCATTGTCCCGCCCCGTGGGAGGGATGTGGGTATAGCACATGCCTTACCCCCCACTAATAATGCAAAACATCCACCGGAGAATGCTAAATGCAGCTGTGAAATGGGTACAGCCCTATACCAGTGTCCAGTAGGCATTTTCCATGGACGGACAAACGTACGGCCAAGATGGCACCCATAACTGCAAAACCGGTGGAATTACACCGCTGCAGGAAGGCATAACACAGGAAATACAAGTGGGAACTACAGTGGACACTCCCCATACAAAGTCGGACCGCCGTCAAGGACCAGCGCACGCAGCACTCATCTGCCAGCACCAAAATGGGGATTACTCGCTGCCATGCTGCGGAACAAATGGGCGACCTGTGGAACACATACTAATGGCACACCAACAACATCAACTAGGAAGTTCAGTCAAAACCACCCGCCAGATGGACACAGTCCAACAAGTTCTACACTTTACATATGCACATTGTTGTCCATTGTAGGACCCAAAAATTGATACTTATGGAACATCATATAGCTGTTATCGTTCAACCAGAAGAAGCGACAGCTGTGACTACAGCACAGCTAGACATATGCACCTCCAGCGTGTTCAAGGTTGATGACAACTGTCCACGAAATGCAGGACATATGAACAGAAATTCCCAGATTGGAGAGTCCATAGAGGTGCGTCCACATCCCATTCCCGCACACATGACGGATGTGTAATGGGTACCGTCGAGGGTTGCAGCGATGGGATCCTGGGTATGCAGAAATGGGGCTCAGTGTTGTTTGGCAGATAATATGTTGTCCCTTTTGAAGCACCGGGAGGGATGTGGGAGTACGTGCCTTACCCACACCACCAAAGCATCCACCGGCTAATGCTAAATGCAGGTGTGAAATGTGTACTGCTCTATACCAGTGTCCAGTAGGCAATCGCCAGGGATGGACAAGCATAGGACCAAGATGGCACCCATAACAGCAAACCCGGTGGAATTACACAGCTGCAGTAAGGCATAACACAGGAAATACAGATGAGAACGCACAGTAGACACTTATACAAAGTCAGACCGCCATGTGAATACCGGCGTACACAGCACTCAATCTGCCAGCAACAACATGGGGATTACTCGCTGCCATACTGCGGAACAAATGGGCGACCTGTGGAACACATACTAATGGCACACCAACAACGTCAACTAGGAAGGTCATAGGATGTTTAAACACTGGTGTTCCCGCTTATAAAGAACATCCTTCAATGAATTAATAGGTTCTACATGTTCCGGCTGTGTTATATTGACAATACAGTGGCGTATATTTCCTACTGGGACTTCTGAGGATTAGTTAAAGCAGTTGCTAACCTGCAGCATTAGATTAACACCATTTGGGTTAATTGTAGAAAAACATGGGTTTCGTAGCACTACATAATATGGGTAGTCAAACAGACATCCGCGATTGGGGAACATACAGCAGCAGTCAAAACCACTGGCCAGATGGACACAGTCCAACATGTTCTACACTTTACATATGCACATTGGTGTCCATTGTAGGACCCCAAATATTTATCCCTACACAATGCCAACCGGCTGCGATCGAGAGACACAGAAGAGGTGACAGCCGTGACTACGGCACAGCTAGATATATGCACCAGCAGCATGTTCAAGGTTGATGACAACTGTCCATGAAATGCAGGACATATGAACAGAAATCCCCAGATTGTCGAGTCCATAGAAGTGCGTCCACATCCCATTCCGCCCTCACACATGGAGGATGTGCAGGCACCGCCGAGGGTTGCAGCCATGGGATTATGGGTATGCAGAAATGGGTCTCTGTGTTGATTGGCAGATGATCCGTTGTCCCGCCCCGTGGGAGGGATGTGGGTATAGCATATGCGTTACTCCACACTAATAATGCAAATCATCCACCGAGAATGCTAAATGCAGCTGTGAAATGTGTTCAGCCCTATACCAGTGTCCATTAGGCAATTCCCATGGATGGACAAACGTGCCGGTAGATGGCACCCATAACTGCAAACCTGGTGGAATTACACAGCTGTAGTAAGGCATAACACAGGGAATACAGATAGGGACTACAGTAGAGACTCATACAAGTCAGACCGCCATGAATGCAGGCGACACAGCACTCAATCTGCCAGCAAGAAAATGGGGATCACCGCTTCCATACCCTTGAGGAACAAATGGGCGACCTGCGGAACACATACTAATGGCACACCAACAACGTCAACTAGGAAGGTTATAGGATGGTTGCTATGGCGCACCATATAAAGAACATCCTTCAGTGAATTAATAGGATTTACATGTTTTAGTCAATACAGAGGCAGGAATGTCCTAATGGGACATCTGCGGATTAGTTAAAGCAATTGTTAGCCTGCATCATTGGATTTACACCATTTGGGTTCAGTGTAGAAAAACCCGGTTTACGTAGCCCTACATAATATGGGTACTCAAACAGACATCCGTGATTGGTGAACATACAGCAGCAGTCAAACCCACTGGCCAGATGGACACAGTCCAACAAGTTCTACACTTTACATATGCACATTGGTGTCCATTGTAGGACCCCAAAAATTTATCCGTACGCAATGTCAACCGGCTGCGATCGAGAGACCCAGAAGAACTGACTGCCGTGACTACGGCACAGCTAGATATATGCACCACCAGTGTGTTCAAGGTTGATGACAAGTGTCCATGAAATGCAGGACATATGAATAGGGCTCCCCAGATTGCCAAGTCCATAGACGTGCGTCCACATCCCATTCCCGCACAAATGAAGGATGTGCAATGGGTACCGTCGAGGGTTGCAGCCATGGGATCGTGGGTATGCAGAAATGGGGCTCGGTGTTGATTGGCAGATAATCCGTGCCCGCCCGTGGGAGGGATGTGGGTATATACATGCTACTCCCACTATTAATGCAAATCATCCACGGAGAATGCTAAATGCAGCTGTGAAATGTAACAGCCCTATACCAGTGTCCATTTAGCAATTCCCATGGATGGACAACAAACGTCGACCAAGATGGTCACCCATAACTGCAAACCCGGTGTAATTCCACAGCCGCAGTAAGGCATAACACAGGAAATACAGATAGGGACCACAGTACACACCCCATACAAAGCCAGACCGGCGCATATCACCGGCGTACACAGCACTCAATCTGCCAGCAAGAAATGGGATCACTCGCCCATACTGCGGAACAAATGGGCGATCTGCGGAACACATACTAATGGCACACCAACAACATCAACTAGGAAGGTTATAGGATGGTTAAGCTATGGCGTACCCACATATAAAGAACATCCTTCAATGAATTAATAGGATCTACATGTTATGGTGGTGTTATTTTTGACAATAAGTAGCAGATATTTCATTGTGACTTCTGAGGATTATGTAAAGCAGTTGCTAACCTGCATCTTTGGATGTACACCATTTGGTTTCAGGTTTGAAAGACATGGATGTCGTAGCACTTCCATAACATGTGTAGTCAAACACACATCCGTGATTGGGGAACATACAGCAGCAGTCAAACCCACTGGCCAGATGGACACAGTCCAACAGGTTCTACACTTTACATATGCACATTGGTGTCCATTGTAGGACCCAAAAATTTAACCCTATGCAATAGAAACGTGATGGAGTGAGCGACGCTGAAGGAGTAACAGCCGTGACTACGGCACAGTTAGATATATGCACCACCAGCGTGTTTAAGGTTGATGACAGGTGTCCATGAAATGCAGGACATATGAGCAGAAATACCCATATGGCCGAGTCCATAGAAGTGCGTCCACATCTCAGTCCCACACACATGAAGAATGTATAATGGGTACCGTCGAGGGCTGCAGCCATGGGATCGTGGGTATGCAGAAATGGGTCTCGGTGTTGTTTGGCAGATAATCCGTTGTCCCGCCCCGTGGGAGGGATGTGGGTATAGCACATGCCTTACCCCCCACCAATAATGCAAATCATCCACCAGAGAATGCTAAATGCAGCTGTGAAACGGGTACAGCCCTATACCAGTGTCCAGTAGGCATTTCCCTTGGATGGACAAACGTACGTCCAAGATGGCACCCATAACTGCAAACCTGGTGGAATTACACAGCTGCAGTAAGGCATAACACAGGAAATACAGATAGGGACTACAGCAGAGACTCCACATACAAAGTCAGACTGCCGTGCGAATACCGGCGTACACAGCACTCAATCTGCCAGCAAGAAAATGGGGATCACTCGCTACCATACTGCGGAACAAATGGCGACCTGCGGAACACATACTAATGGCACACCAACAACGTCAACTAGGAAGGTCATAGGATCCTTAAACTATGCTCACGCTTATAAAGAACATCCTTCAATGAATTAATAGGATCTACATGTTTTGGTTGTGTTATTTTGACAATACAGTGGCGGAAATTTCCTAATGGGACATCTGAGGATTAGTTAAAGCATTTCCTAGCCTGCATCACTGGATTTGCACCATCTGGTTTCAGTTCAGAATAACTGGTTAACGTAGCACTACATAATAAGGGTAGCAAGCAGACATCCGCGATTGGGGAACATATGGCAGCAGTCAAACCCACTGGCCAGATGGACACAGTCCAACAAGTTCTACACTTTACATATGCACATTGGTGTTCATAGTAGGACCCCAAAGATTCATCCGTATGCAATGTCAACCAGCTGCGATCGAGAGACCCAGAAGAACGATCAGCTGTGACTACGGTACAGCCAGACATATGCACCTCCAGCATGTTCAAAGTTGATGACAACTGTCCACGAAATGCAGGACATATGAACAGAAATTCCCAGATTGTAGAGTCCATAGAGGTGCGTCCACATCCCATTCCGCATTAGCATGATGGCTGTGTAACGGGTACCGTCGAGGGTTGCAGCCATGGGATCCTGGGTATGCAGAAACGGGGCTCGGTGTTGTTTGGCAGATAATACGTTGTCCCGCACCGTGAGAGGGATGTGGGAGTAGCACGTGCCTTACTCCCCACTAATTGTGCAAAGCATCCACCGGCTAATGCTAAATGCAGGTGTGAAATGTGTACTGCTCTATACCAGTGTCCAGTAGGCACTCGCCAGGGATGGACAAGCGTAGGACCAAGATGGCACCCATAACTGCAAACCTGGTGGACTCACACAGCTGCAGTGAGGCATAACACAGGAAATACAGATAGGGACTACAGTAGACACTCCCCATACAAAGCCAGACCCCTGTGCATACCATCAAGGCGTACACAGCACTCAATCTGCCAGCACCAAAATGGGGATCACTGGCTTCCATACCGCAGAACAAATGGGTGACCTGTGGAACACATACCAATGGCACAATAACAACATCAGTTAGGAAGGTCATAGGATGGTCAAACTATGGCGTTCCCACCTATGAAGAACATCCTTCAGTGAATTAATAGGATTAATGTCAATTGACCATGGAATACACCTAATCAACATCAAAGACCCGCTGGCACCTAATGGCACACAATCCAAATCACACATAGGTAGATGAAACAGTCAACGTAGACATTGTCCACGACAGGTCACAAATGGTATACAAAGGTTACTTCATAGACATGTAAGCGCTTTCACCCATAGGCTCCGTGAGACTTACACATAACATAGAAGCATCCAGGCTTTAAATATCCCCCTTACACTTTCATTGGTTACTTTCTCAGCAAACAATGAACATGTAACCACAGCATAGAAAGCACAGACGAAATGTTAACTACACACACATATATTAACATCTCAGAAAACATCCTATTAACACATGTATTATATGATATTGTACTATGCCTAATACTCATCAAAGATCTAAATATATATCAAAGATATGCATATAATATCACTGTAATACAGTGGTACAGAACTGAAAGAGTGGACAAATGCGTGTTAACTGTACATCTGTACCTAAACTACATTCCTGTTACGGGGGTTTAAGCCACCTGCTTCTCAAAAGAGGCCTCATCAGTGTTCCATTGGTCAGCCCTGGTGAGTGGCCAACCCTCCACCTAATAATCCATCTAAATCCGCATTCTATAGCATACCTGATGAGGTCCCCCCTCTGGTATTATAACCTGTGTCAGCCACAGACAACACTGAATGTAGACGATGCCTTGTGATGTGCTCATAGTCGCCATAGGCATCGCCAATCCCGCGGCTGCCCCGGGCGCCGCACTAGTAGGGCCACCTGTCTAGTAGGTGTGTCATGTGGGTATACCAAGATGGGGGCACCATGTGTTGTGGTGGTGGGCGCCATAGAGCCCTACAGCCTAGGGCAGCAGTCGATCTAAGGCCGCTGTCAGAGGAGGGGTAGTACGGTTCGCAGGTATGTGCAGACGGCACATGAAACAGCGTGGTCCACAAGGATTACCCAGGTAGTGTACAACACCTGCACAGATGGCTATAAGCGGGACACACGGCCATGCATACAGCACAGAGTAGACACACGCAATAATTCATAAATAGGCGAAAATTACACATCAAGGTTTATGGCGTGTCGTCGGTACAGTGTCAGCAGGCCAGCAAGGATAGCTGTCTGCCACGATATCCAGCAGATGTCTTTATGGTGTTCTGGAATACGGACGGTGCATGGACAATGACTGGATATGTATCATACCACAGTTCTATGTGTCAGCCTGCGTGCAAATATACGACACATGGGAAAGACAGCTGTCCATGCAAGAGCAGCACTAATAAGGCACAACATAGGTACGTAGATATACAATGACAGAGATACAGATGGACACATGTGGCAAGCCCGGTGAGTGTCGCCCGTACAGCACCACCGCACCACACCACTGGCAGGGTGCATGTGGAGAACAGCTTCACACGGAGTGTCGCCAACCACAGCAGGCACACAAGCAGTACACGTAAGCTGCGCCCTCACCATCCACAAAACACAGGGATGGTGGCAGGATATGAGTGTTCTGGAAACCTCAAAGCCATACCCTATGAACCCATGCAGCTGGGAGCATGGACACACATGTGGCAGGCATGGTGATTGACCACAACCCCACATACCCAACCGCACAAACGTGTATGCAACACAGGTATGGAATGCGCCACTTGGACCAATTTAACACACCACCCCGTCAGAGGCATTATGTACAGGTGCGTAGTAACATAACATCCGTAGCGAAATGGCCGCTGATAGCCAAGGTATGTGTCGTGAAGCATCTAGCATGTTCATCTGCAGAGGCAGCTGGAAAACACACACACACACACACACACACACACACACACACACACACAGGGAAGGGCCGAGGAGTCAAACCTACGCCTACCACATGAACTCATTACAGGCATGAAGCATTTACAGAATGCTTAACCGGTGATTACTGAGCACAGTGCTGTCAGAGGCATACTTCTAGGTGGGTGACATCACCCGTGAAGGGAATAGCTGGCTATAGCCAAGGTATGTGTTCCCTAGCGTCTTATAGCATGTTCTTCTGCAGACGCAGCTGGGAACACACACACACACACAAACAGGGAAGGGGGCCGAGAGTCGAACCTCACGCCTACCTAGCATGAACTCACTACAGCATAAAGCATTTACAGAACACATCGCCACGAGATTATCAGGAGCACAGTGCTGTCAGAGAGCATACTTCTATGGGGGGGTGATATCACCCGTAAGAGAATAGCTGGCAATAGCCAATGTTGACATGTGTTCTGAGCGATCTAAAAAGCATGTTCATCTGTAGAGGCAGCTGGAAACGCACACACACACACACACACACATTACGGAAGGGCCTAGAGTTGAACCCACGCCTACCATATGAACTCTCACTACAGCATGGAAGCATTTACAGAACGTAAGCACGTAGATTACTGAGCACAATGCTGTCAGAGGCATACTTCTAGGTGGGTGACATCACCCGTAAGGGAATAGCTGGCAATAGCCAAGGTATGTGTTGGCGTAAGCGTCTAAAGCAGCATGTTCATCTGCAGAGGCAGCGTGGGGAAACACACACACAGGAAGGGCTGAGAGTTAAGACCCACGCCTACCTACATGAACTTCATTACAGCATGAAGCATTTACAGAACGCTGCTACCTAGGATTACTAGAACACAAGCGCTTGGGTCAGAGGCATACTTCTAGGTGGGTGACATCACCCGTAAGGGAATAGTTTGCACAGCTAGCCAAAGGTATGTGTTGGGAAGTGTCTAAAGCATGTTCATCTGCAGAGGCAGCTGGAAACACACACACACACACACACACACACACAGGAAGGGCCGAGATCCGAACCTACGCCTTTACCTACATGAATCCTCACTACAGCATTGGAAAGAGCATTTACAGAACGCGCTACCGAGATTACCTGGAGCACAGGCGGCTGTCAGAGGCATACTTCTGAGGCGGGTGACATCTTACCAGAAGGGAGCTGGCAATAGCCAAGGTACATGTGTTGCTAAGCATCTAAAAAGCATGTTCATCTGCAGAGGCAGCTGAAACTTTACACACAGGAAGGGTTGAGGAAGTCGCAGACCCACGCCTACCTACATGAACTCACTACAGCATGAAGCATTTACAGAATGCGCCACCGGTGATTACTGGCGCACAGCGCCGTCAGAGGCATACTTGCTAGGCGGGTAGAAATCACCCGTGGAATAATAGCTGGCAATAGCCAAGGTATGTGTTGCGATAGAGTCCAAAAGCATGCTTCTATCTGCAGGAGGTGCTGGAAACACACACACACAGGGAAGTGGCCAGGAGCTCTAACCTACGCCATTCAGCATGGAACTCACCACAGCATGATGCATTTACAGAATCACGCTTACCGGGATTATTTGAGCACTGCACTGTCAGGAGGCATACCCCTCAGGGTGGGTGGTGATCTGCAGAGGCAATGCGGCCAATGGGGAATGAAGACAGAGTCGCGCGGTCACACAGCCTGTATTACCATCCCAAGGTGGCCATTACAGTAACACGGTATTGAGTGCTGCAGTCGGGAATACTAACTAACTACGGAGCAGTACATCCATTTATTATGAATACGTGGATGCACCACATGACAGTATACCCTATGAGTAGTGGGCATCCGGCGCGTGCAGGATGTAGAGCAGCCATGTGGCATGATGCAGCACATATGGAGTCACCCTGGATGGTCACCATGGCTGCGTACAGGATGTCATTGACCATGGCTACCACGCCTAGTAGCAGACATCGGTGCCGACCGTCGTCGTGTACCCGACAGGTGGTCACTGGCCATGCCTCCTCACACCTAGTGGCGGCGGGCGAGAGGAGACAGACATGCTCCACGGGGGTAACGCCAACGCCTTGGCTCGGCCGCGGTGTGCACTGTACTGTGTCCATCTACACAGTTGCTTACTGGGCATGCTCAGACGGCATGGGAGGCAGACTGTGGACCGTCGTGTGTGTCCAGCCACACAACAGCTTAACCTTGACCATGCCACAGGACGCGGGCAGTTCACCGCGGCGAAAACAGAGCATGCACCGGGTAATCAGCAATGCAGTACGCCGGTGTGCACTGTACTGTGTGTCCATCTACACAGCTGCTTACTGGCCATGCTCAGACACTTGGAATCGGCTTTGGTGCAGACTGTGCATACACATGAGGCTGACGGCATGGGAGGCAGAATGTGGACCGCCGTAGTGTCCACCACACAACAGCGACCCGCCATGCTCACACACGTGAAGTATAAAGCGCTTTCCCGATGCAGACGGCCTGGTGGTGCACACATCGCAAGTCTTACGCCAGGTAAAGCCCGGCTACACACGCCGCCAGGGTGGCACATGCCGCCATCGCACACACATGCAGTCACGTACACACAGATGGTGGCGCACAGAGGCACCACGGTGCCAGGCTGAACACGTGACACACCGGCGGAGACAACCATGCCACGCAATGCCAGCACCGGCGATGTCAAGCCAGTTGCAGCAGTATGACTCCACGGTCCAGAAGCTGCATCGTGATATATGCCTCCAGAAAGACTATGTGGCAGTGTACGCCCATCGCGTGCAGAGTACACATGTACTATCAATGATCCCACAGGTGTGATGTAGAACCACCCGCACCGGCATTTAACCATGGACAGGCGCGGCTCGCCACATGCCACGGGCCTGACACACAGGTATGACACATGACTGCAGCTGTACCACAGTGATGATGTTTGGATATGTCACATATGTGGTTTCCTGGCTGTGTGCATGGACTGCACGCAGGACACATACGGCTTCCGTGATGTACCACATCGCACGGGGCGTCGTGGTAATCTGACACTAGGCGCACGTGGTAATACACATGTTTAAGCGGGAAGGCGGACACATGTTCGTGGTATGCACCCCCTACAGGGTGTAAGCGGTGTTCACAGGGACACATACCCTTGAACCAGTTTGCCTGTGACAGCTGTGATACGTCAAACTCACAGTCTCCATGTTTCCATGTATGTTGCGCACGCTGCTCACACCGTAGCAATGCATACACACATGGGTGAACAGGGGATACATGTGACACGGGTACTGTGCACGGTGCAGCCGTGCAGAGGCGTGTGTCTGGTGTCTGTAACACCAGTTGCAACCCTCCCACATGCATGCCACCCATCATGGGGGCCTGGTCATATGGTGGCACGCCGTAGTACTAGCACGCGCGGCAGTCTGTGTGTACACCATTTGTTTAAACACCTGTCCCACATGCATGTGTGGCAGGTGCGTGGCCGCCAGTGTGTCACATGCACCATCCTACTCCTGCCATGCCAGCATACCTGAGCCCCAGCGCATGTCACCTTTTACATGACAGTAGCTGCCATGGAGTGCAGTATACCCATCGGCCAATGCGGGATCGACCATATGTCACATTGCCACTGTAACCCTACCACCACCCAGGTGCAGATATTGGCACCAGCTGTCGGATACAGTGGTAGTGTATGCAGGATGCACCACACCGCTGCACACCTGCACAAATCCCATGTAGTGGGTGTGTGGCATTCGCTAGCACCAACATGTGTGCAGGAATATTGTGCCTACATATGCCACAGATCTGGGGATCTATGTGTAAACGTGCCACACATCACTGTACACCCATGGTAGAGATCTGTACCTACTTTCAATGTGTAAAAATCGATGATGGATGGTGATACATGCAACAATGCGTCATCCCTCCGTGTAGACATGTGTGGCCACCACCATGTCAGTGTGTCAACATGTGTGTATGTCTGCTGCCCAAGTTTGAGGGTGTGTATGCAGATATCATGTTGTGACTGGACACTGACCACAACAGGGTGACCATCCCGTAGTGGTGCTGCATCTGTACAGCCTCTGTCATTCCACATACCTGTGAGCCTTGCATCATCCACCTCTGTGCAGACCACCCCTGTGACATACAGGCGCGTGGCCTCGGTGCATTGTCTTGTGAGGGTGCTGACCACACAGACAGGTGAAACCCCATCTGCACACAATGGTGTGTGAGCTTATAGAGGTATGCTCTCGCGAATGCTTTGTGGAATATTCATGCCCAGTACAGCAGCATCCATTGTGAACGCTGCACCACAGCTGACAGGGTGACACCTGTGTGGTCAGTAGACAGCACCACTGCGCACGACACCTGCAGAATGTCACCATACCTGTACTGTAGGTCATGCCATGTATGCCCAGATGTCTCTGAAACCACCCAGAAGCCTGTGGCACCGACCACAGTGGGGTACGTATAATGGCGGACATGTGCATCATGTACCGTGTAACTGGCGTTACACTGTATCCGGCTCCATTATCCTCAGGTTTATGTATGACCTCTCTTCTTACCAGCCCGACTGTCTGTTCTCTATATCACAAAGCTCTGCACCTGCTCCCATAGTATTCCCTACATAGATAAAGTATGTATACTAAATGGGTACTACATAATAGAATCCTGTGTACCCACTTCCCTGGGTGCCTTCCCAGCCGGTTACACAGCAAATGCATTCACATCCTCTACAGCCTTCCGAAGGGTCCAATTGTTAGCGACCTCTCCCTGTTCCAGATGGGTGAATCTGGGCGTCCTGGCACTGTTACAGGTGCCTCATGGACACGGACAAGCCACACCCCCCCAATGAACATAATACATAGAGCAACTATATAGCCAGACAGGGGCTGTGCTCTCTCAAAACCCTGACGGCAAGACCAGCGGGAGGGAAGGACACCATGCACACCACAACCGTGTCACATGTGACTTTGCAAATGCTAATCAAACACATGAACACTAAGACATACCTGGAGGCACTGTAACATTCACGAACCTAAAGAGCCCTCTGAAGCAGACACACAAGCAAATGCCTCCACAAGACATAGGACATGCAACACATAGTTCTCAAGTCAGTGTGCAAACTGGCAGAGCCCCAAAGGCCACACACTGCCAGACACACCTGTAATGGGTGGCGCCACTGCCAGACACACCCGTCCCACCCACCAACTGAACAAGGGAATGATCACAGTAGGCTGCCTGCGGGCTGGAATATGCCAAACACGCACTCAGGTCACTCGCAGCATGTACAGGTTTAGCGGTCATTGCCCATGCTGGTGTCAGCGACTGGTGGCATACCACCCTGGGATACATTACGGAGACATAGAGGGCCACTCAGATTGTGTAGCCCAGGCCGTGTCCCTGACCCTGGGCAGTATCCCACCCTCATCAAGTATGATGCCACTATACTGGCTCAAGTGGTCACCCTTGATAATGTGCCTGGTTACCAGTGTCAGTCTGGGGATCCAGATTCCTCATACCTGGGATGACATGCTTGGCACGCCACGCCCGCCCTGGTATGGCTCACAGCTGCCCCCC
>NC_056743.1:1845271696-1845296141 GCF_019279795.1 Protopterus annectens | reverse complement strand
GAATCCAGTAATTCGGGCATTAAAAATCTACCTGACATGTTTTGGGTAGTACACATCCCTTATTGCCTTTATATTGATTCCTATTATTACATGTTATATTTATTTTAGCACTATGTGCTTGTATGAGAGTCATGGCTTAGTAGTAGGTCATACAAACTAGTGTTACCAAGGTTCTGGGTTCAAGACTAGCACTGGGAATTTATTTTTCTTTCAAAATGAGTACAGGACCTGACAATCAAAGTGCTGAAGGCACCTTTACGCAGTTAAAAGGGTTAGTAAGTCTCACAGGAGTCAGGCTGTGTTGTAGATTCTAGTTGCTGCATTTATCTTCACTGTTTCCTGTAGTGAGTGTGTATGAATACTGACACCTACCACTATATTTCATATGTATTAATATATATATATATATATATATATATATATATATATATATATATATATATATATGTATATGTGTACATATAATACTTTCATATATGTACATTACCTTACATTATGTACAAGCTAACAATTAGCAGGGCTGTTTCTGTTAACACTAAACTAGTATGGGAATCCAGTAATTCAGGCATTAAAAATCTACCTGACATGCTTTGGGTAGTACACATCCTACATTGCCTTTATATTGATTCCTACTCTTACATGTTATATTTATTTTAGCACTATGTTCTTGTATATGAGTCATGGCTTAGTGGTAGGTCACACAGACTAGTGTTACCAAGGTCCTGGGTTCGAGACTGACAGTGCGAGTTTATTTTTCTTTCGAAATGAGTACAGGACCTGTCAATCAAAAGTGCCAGGTCTGCGCTCGTTTGAGCGGAGCTCACACATGCGCACTGGCGTTTAGCTCCATGCACACAAGCGCACACCCGTGCTATTTTCTTTGAAAGAAAAGAAAAAGGGGTGACAGGAAAGTGGTGAAAAAGGGGTCACAAAGAGGGTAAGACAGTAGGGAAATAAGCTTGGGATTTGCAGGAAGGATGTAGGTGAGGCCCATAGCTGCCCATGTTTTTCTCAGCAACAGCTGTGCATTTGTATGTAATTTGGTGTGACATTTGAAACCTTCCACCCCTGAGAGAGGTGTCAGGACAACATTAATACCTGTTGTACAGCCAATTGTAATTAACAGTTTCAATGTCCAGTGGACATGTGTGCAACATGGACAGCTATGTATGGGGCGTAATTTTTTTGTGGGTACAGAGTGCCCTTTTTTTTTTTTTTTCAGGTGAGAGTGGTATGTCAGGTGAAGGTAGTCGGTATAGCTGGGGAGGTAGGTTGGGTAGGTTAACAGA
Organism: Protopterus annectens; assembly: GCF_019279795.1. Classification (NCBI taxonomy): domain Eukaryota; kingdom Metazoa; phylum Chordata; order Ceratodontiformes; family Protopteridae; genus Protopterus; species Protopterus annectens. The sequence continues at coordinate 1,845,294,852 of NC_056743.1, read as the reverse complement.
TAAGACAGACAAGACACATACAGGGGCGGTGTATGACACATGTGGGGGGATTACACAATTGACGGGGATGGAGGTTGGGATATCCAGGGCACATGAGCCCACAGATGGCAACAGTGGAACTGATATCCCCACCCATAGGCAGTTGCCACTGTTCCTTCACAGCCCATGATGGGGCTGTGCTGGGGGCTGTGCAGGCGGGACAATGGGCATGCCCGTAAGCTGTGCCACCCGGGCCTCAAGCTGGCGTAGGGGCCCAAGAACAGAGTCTTGGATCTCCCTTCGCACCACAGACCGGACACCTTGGAGGGTGAGTGGACGGGCTCCTCTGGCCATGCTTGCAGAGGGGGGAAAGGCCCCATCCCCTGCAGCGCTTCCACCCGAAGGTGGCACAGGGCCACCGGAGAAGGGTCCGGCCTGGGCACTAGTGCCAGGTGCAGTCGCCAGATGAGGTGGGAGAGGTGGGTCCGCTGGGACCCACCTTCCCAAGCGTTCTAGGTTTGTGAGTATGTTATGTTAGTTTGGGTTAGTAGCATATTATTCCATTCAAATTAGTTGTAACAGCATGCATTGGTATTCCCATTAAACAAACACCCAGATATTAACACCATTGAACAACAGGCATATCAATATCACATGCATTATTTGAACAGAAATACACAATCAAACAACATGCAGGGTTGGTTAATGGCAACAGGCCATCAGGTTTGCAGGTATGAACAGGGCACATGCAACAACGGACATGCATACATTTTTGAAACAAGAGGACAAATGTCCATGGTTAATAAAATGTTCACATACCAATATTTAGTGAGTTTTTAAATTTGCAATTATAGGGTGGGGTGGAGAAAGAAAATGATGACACATTCATAAATTATACATTAATATACATTTGTAATAGAAACACAATTAACTTGTGGGTGATAGTTTCAAAATGATTTTTAATTGACTGTCATGCTAGACCTGTTACAGATACATCACTATCCTAGTTATTTTGAATTTGATCAGATACATCATCCTGCTACACTTTGATGACAGGGCAGGGGACAACTATGGATGTTTAGTATGTCAGACAATCATTCATTCTATCTGAAAATTATTGACTGTCATCACCATATACAGATTTTGGCTTAAACATTCAAGATTCAGACACACTGAAATCAGTTTGGGATGTTAATTTTTAATTCCCACATGCATTTACTTCTGTAGAACTACACTGATGCTTATATATTCAGGAGTTATTATTACTTTATTTATTGATACATGACCCTTTCTGTCACTCTCACACATCCTGCTATTTCACAGTTCAGGTTGGTACTTCTAGGCTTTGTTCACATATTAGACCTGTGGTGATTCAAACCCTTTCCAGCACCCTCACTTCTGTCATGATTCAGCATTTCAACAGGAGATATATCTCACATGTGATTAACTCAGCTTCTGAAGCTGTACTCTTGAGACTACTGCAGGTTATACTACATTTAATTAATAGTGGGACATCTGTATTACAGAACTATTTATTTCTATCAATTATATTTCCAGTTTCACTTGCATACTGATGAACTTGTTGCAGTCATACCTGCAGACTTTCACTTGTTGCTTGCACATTGTATTACTTTTAATCAATACACTGCAGTGTTCTGCTACGTGCTACACTATAATATTTATTTACAAGTACTAGGTGGGGTTACTAACCTGCATGGTGGTGCAGCCACACCAGCCCGCGGTCATGTGCCTTGCGATTCGCAGAGCGGACACCTGCAGCTGTAATACAAAACAAGTAATATTGGAATACACATCTCCATGGTATCAGCTAGTTGAATTCCTTACATACGTAAGTAAAATGTAACTTACTCAGTAGTGAGGCGTTGGGCATATCCCGGGCCTCCTGGATCCATTGGGTCAACTGGTCTTCTTTACGTCGCTTCAGGTCTGCATGGTGGTGACGGACCTGCTCACCAGTACGTGGAATCCCAGTAGCACTAGTGAGATCATGAGCCAACTGGTCCCATGCCTCCGCCCTGTATGCTCCCCATGAGACCTGGCCCTGCATGAGTTGGGCCTCATGATGGTGAACTAGGAGCCAGACCATGTATCTGGACTCCTCAACGCCCCACCGCTGTGCTCGAAAGCAACGTCCCTCCCCTACTCCACTCATTCTGCCTGCAGGTCTATTCTACAATCGTTTCTGCTGTGTATTCCCGCCTATGGGGCTTATATATGCCGATTTTCCTGCACATTTCTATAATTGGCCGTTTTGGAATTGAATCTACTTCACAGAAACTGCTTTATCATGCTCCATTTTGGATTATATCCTATATATATGCTATTTCTGCACTTCTAAGTACTGCTGTCATGGCTTAGTGGTTTAGTACCTTGACTCTAGTGCATGGTATCCTGGGTTCGAATCTGACCAGTGATTTTTAATTTTCATGAATGTCTAGAAATGAGTTCAGGACCTGTCAATCAAACATGCCAAAAGCACTTTTAAGCACTTAAAACCAGGTCTGCGCTCGTTTGCGCGGAGCTAACGCATGCGCACCGGCGGTTAGCTTGTGGGCGCGGCACGCACCTCCGCTCATACGGTGTGCACTGGGTTAAACCTTCATTGGCTAGTAACATGCATGTTAAGCTAAGCACAGCTAGTTGCACACAGTTTGAGCCTGTTAAACCAGTGCTTAGCTATGGGCCAGCAATTTGCAGCCTTTGAAACACTACTCAGCTACGGGCACTCTGTCTCACAGCAGCTTAGCTATCACTACATTTCTAAATATTTTTATTATTGTATTACTTGAAAATATATGCTCCATTTCATTCCATTTTACAAAAGGAAATACTTTTACATTTGTACAATACTGTCAGGGGCATTTTTAGTGCTTATTTACAAAAAAAAAAAAGGGTTGTTGTGTGGGCTCGAACCTTGCCTGCCTGTTCGTAGGCCGACAACTCTACCGCTATGCTATTACTTGTTGGTTTACTTTGCATATTTAGTTCTTATATCCTTTTCCACTAATTGCTAACTGCAGTTGCGCTAGTAGCACACCCGCGCACACGAGCACATGCAGTAGCAAACATTTACGGGGTTTTAAAAAAAAAATCAGTTTTCATTTTCATTTTATAACATCTGTTCACTTTTTATATTGCTGGTCTGTGTTGTGTAGTGTGTTTATTCACATTTCCATGGCCTCTCTCATGGCTGTTTACTTTCTGCCATTCTAGACTTCTGGGGGCATGTCCGCTTGCAGGGCTTAGCCTACAGACATGACCCCTACTGTCTTACACGGACCGTGTAAGAGTTACAGTGTGATTCAGCATGCCTCATGCACCTCATGCATATGCATGACATGCTGACTTCACACCGTTTAACTGCAGCCTCCTTGTAAGAGTTATAACTCTTACACGGAGGCTTCCTGAATCCTGCCCTCAGACTTTCTAAAACTGTATGCAGGAATTTACAACACGGGCTATTTTAAATCAGCAAGCCTTGAAGTAATCAGAAAACATAAAAGCTATTAAACCAGTTTTATAAACCTTAACATCACCACAGAAATAGGGGGGACTGGTTTCAGAAGAGATCAGAAACAAAAAAACAATGCCAGCAAAGATATAAAATAAGTAAATCAGCAGATATATATATATATATATATATATATATATATATATATATATATATATATATATATATATAATATTTCAGTTCAGGCAAAAATTAAGACAATGCAGGACTCAAAAAAATTAAAGGGCAAAGAATTATGCTTATCAGTGATTATATTTCCAGATTGTTTGAGAGCAATCTTCAGTCAGAACACAAGGAGTTTCCAACAGTGTATGAACAGAAATAGGGGGAACCAGTTTCAAAGAGATCAGAAACAACAAAAAATGCCAGCATATATAAAACATAATTCAGTCAGCAAATGTATAAAATAATTCAACTCAGGCAAAAATTAAGACAATGCAGAACTTTGAAAAGTTAAAGTGCAAAGAATTATACTTATCAGCGATTGTATTTCCAGATTGTTTGAGAGCAGTAATCTGTCAGAACACAATGAGTTTCTAACAGTGTATACAGGAATTTACAAAGAGTGGCTATTTTAAATCAGCAAGCCTTGAAGCAATCAGATAACAAAAAAGCTGTTAGACCAGTGTTATAAACTTAATAATGACTACAGAAATGGGGGGGGGGCAGTATCAGAAAAGATCAGAAAAAAAAACATTGCCAGCAAATATATAAAAAAACTTCAGTCGTGAGTATATAAAATATATTCAATTCAAGTAAAAATTAAGACAATGCAGAACTCTGATAAGTTAAAGTGCAAAGAATGATACTTATCAGTGATTATATTTCCAGATTGTTTGAGAGCAATATTCAGTCAGAACATAAGGAGTTTCCAACAGTGTATGCAGGGGTTTACAAACAGGGGCAATCTTAATTCAGCAAGCTATGAAGCAATCATATAACAAAAAATCAGTTAGATCAGTTTCATAAATGTTAACACCACCACAGAAATAGGGGAGCAGTTTTCAGAAGAGATCAGAAACAAAAAAACAATGCCAGCAAATATATAAAATAATTCAGTAAGCAAATTTGTAATATAAGTCAGTTCAGGTAAAAAGTAAGACAATGCAAAACTCTGAGAAGTTAAAGTGCAGAAATTTAGAAAGTGGGTGTATTTTAAATTAGCAAAGCTTGAAGCAATCAGAAAACAAAAAAAAAACTGTTAGAGCAGTTTTATAAACTTTAACACCACCGCAAAAATAGTGGGGGAGCAGTTTCAGCAGAGATCAGAAACAAAAAAAATGCCAGCAAATATATAAAATAATTCAGTCATGAAATATATAAAAATAATTCAATTCAGGCAATTAAGACAATGCAGATCTCTAAAAAGTTAAAATGAAAAGAATTATACTTATCAATGATTATATTTCCAGATTGTCCAAGCGCACTCTTCAGTCATAACACAAGGAGTTTCTAAGAGTGTACACAACAATTTACAAACAGGGTCTACTTTAAGTCAGCAAGCCATGAAGCAATCAAATAAAAAAGGTATTAGACCAGTTTTATAAACTTTAACACCATCACAGAAATAGGGGTGACAAGTTTCAGAAGAGATCAGAAACAAAAAAAATGATAGCAAGTATATCAATTAATTCAGTCAAAGATATATAAAATAATTAAATTCAGCAAAAATTAAAACAATGCAGAACTCTGAAAAGATTAACTGCAAAAGCCATCCTTATCAGCAATTATATTTCCAGATTGTTTGAAGAGCACTCTTCAGTCACAACACAAGGCAATTCTAACAATGAATGCAGGAATTTACAAACAAGGGTTTTTTTTTTTTAAATCAGCAAGCATTGAAGCAATCAGATAACAAAAAAAGCTGTTAGACCAGTTTTATAAACTTAAGCATGACTACAGAAATGTGGGTGGGCAGTATCAGAAGAGATCAGAAACAAAAATACAATGCCAGCAAATATATAAAAAACTTCAGTTGTGAATATATAAAATAATTCAATTCAAGTAAAAATGAAGACAATGCAGAACTCTGAGAAGTTAAAGTGCAAAGAATTATTCTTATCAGTGATTACATTTCCAGATTGTTTGAGAGCACTCTTCAATCAGAAGACAATGAGTTTCTAACAGTATATGCAGGAATTTACAACAGGGGCTATTTTAAATCAGCAAGCCTTGAAGCAATCAGATAACAAAAAATCTGTTAGACCAGTTCTATAAACATTAAGACTACCACAGAAATTAGGGTGACCATTTTCAGATGAGATCAGAAACAAAATAAAAACACTGCCAGCAAATATATAAAATAATTCAGTCAGCAAATATATAAAATAATTCAATTCAGGCAAAAATTAAGACAATGCAGAACTCTGAAAGATTAAAGTGCAAAGAATTATACTTATCAGTAAGTATACTTCAAGATTGCTTGAGAGCACTCTTCAGTCAGAACACAAGGCATTTCTAACAGTGTATGAAGGAATTTACAAACATAGGCTTTTTTGATTCAGCAAGGCTTGATCGGATAACAAAAAAGCTGTTAGACCAATGTTATAAACTTTAACACCACCACAGAAATAGGGGGGACCAGTTTCAAAAGAGATCAGAAAAAATGTCAGCAAAGATATAAAATAATTCAGTCAGCAAATATATAAAATAATTCAATTCAGGCAAACATTAAGAGAATGCAAAACTCTGAAAAGTTAAATTGCAAAGAATTATACTTATTAGCAATAATATTTACAGATTGTTTGAGAGCCCTCTTCAGTCAGACACAAGGAATTTCTCACAGTGTGTGCAGAAATTTAGAAACAAGGGCTATTTAAATTAGCAAATCTTGAAGCAATCAGATAAAAAAAGCTGTTAGAGCAGTTTTATAAACTTTAACACCACCACAAAAACAGGGGGGGGGGCAGTTTCAGCAGAGATCAGAAACAAAAAAAAATGCAAGCAAATAGATACAATAGTTCAGTCAGCAAATACATAAAATTATTCAATTCAGGCAAAAATTAAGACAATGTAGATCTCTAAAAAGTTAAAGTGAAAACAATTATACTTATCAACAATTATATTTCCAGATTGTTTAAGAGGACTCTTCAGTCACAACATAAGGAGTTTCTAAGAGTGTAAGCAGTAATTTACAAACAGGGCCTATTTTAAATCAGCAAGCCTTGAAGCAATCAGATAAGAAAAAAGCTGTTAAACCAATTGTATAAACTGTAAGACTACCACAAAAATATGAGGGGACAATTTTCAGATTAGATCAGAAACAAAAACGAATGCCAGCAAATATATAACATAATTCAATTCAGGCAAAAATTAAGACAGTGCAGAACTCTGAAAAGTTAAAGTGTAAAGCATTATACTTATCAGCAATTATATTTCCAGATTACTTGACAGCGCTCTTCAGTCAAAGCGCAAAGAGTTTCTAACAGTGTATGTAGGAATTTACAAAACATGGGCTATTTTAAATCAACATGCTGTGAAACAATCGGATAACAAAAAAGCTGTTAGACCAGTGTTATAAACCTTAACACCACCACACAAATGGGGATGGGGCAGTTTCAAAAGAGATCAGAAAAAATGTCAGCAAAGATGTAAAATAATTAATTCAGCAAATATATAAAATAATTCAATTCAGGCAAAAATTAAGGCAATGCAAAACTCTATAAAGTTGAAGTGCAAAGAATTATACTTATCAGTGGTAATATTTCCAGATTGTTTGAGAGCACTCTTCAGTCAGATACAAGGAATTTCTCACAGTGTATGCAGAAATTTAGAAATAAGGGCTATTTTAAATTAGCAAATCTTGAAGCAATCAGATAAAAAAAGCTGTTAGAGCAGTTTAATAAACTTTAAGACTGCCAGTGGCATACGGCAACTGTGGTCCCACTTCACAAAGGCGGTGCCTCCACCGACCCGGGAAATTAACGTCCCATCAGCTTGACAAGCTTGATCTGCAAAGCTATGGAGAGGATCATAATGGAACTCATAAATAAAGACATAGGAGACTTGCAGACTTTGGATCCGACCCAGTTTGGTTTTGTCAAGGGCAGATCATGCCTTTTAAACCTGGTTGACTTTTTCGAAACAGTCACCAAGGCCATTGATGAGGGAAAGGCAGTCCACACAGCCTACCTCGACCTGGCAAAGGCTTTCAACATAATACCCCACTCAGGTATCATTGAAAAACTCATCAGCTTAAATGTAAACCCATACGTCACCAGATGGGTTGCAAATTGGCTAAGTGACAGAACCCACAGGGTCAGAGTTGCTGGCGCCATGTCAGACTCAAAGCCTGTCACAAGTGGTGTCCCACAGGGCTCAGTCCTGGGCCCTCTCCTGTTCAGCATCTACTTTTCAGAAGTACAAGCAAACACAGGAGGATTATGGCTGACAAAATTTGCAGACGACTGCAAACTGGGCGCCATAGTTGGGAACACATCTGACACAGATATCCTTCAGAAGGGTCTTATAGAAATGGAAAACTGGTGCCAGAGCCATGGCCTAAAGTTAAACGACAAAAAATGCATAGTCATACCCTTCGGGAAAAACAAGGTTACCCCTAGCTACCATATAGGTGGCAACCCACTAAGCACAGAAGAGGTTATCAGGGATCTGGGTACCCAGGTAGACAGTAACCTTTCATTTGACACTCACGTTGCCAAAGTAGTTAGGAAGACCTTCTACATTGCACACCTGATCATGAAGGGATTCACATCTAGATCAAGGGAAGTCATTGTCCCCCTGTACTCATCACTCATCAGACCAATGATTGAGTACAATGCCCCATTCGGAATGTATCTGACACAACACCTGCAGCAACTGAAAAGGCCCCAAAAGTTCCTCACCAAAAGGATAAAGGGTCTCAAAAATATGTCCTATGCTGCCCGACTGAAGGAATTTCAGTTCTACTCAGTCGCATACCGTCTGCTCAGAGGTGAACTGTGCCTGACATACAAGGCCATGTCCAACCCAGAATTGATGAACATGCTTCACCTCAAAAAATCTAGATCCCTCAGAACTACAAGGGTGGGAGACTTAAACCTTGACATGGTTATAAATAGGACGTGCTGGAGGGACAGATTCATCACCCAGAGACTCCCTATGCTGTGAAACAAAATCCCGGTACATGTGAGGCAGAGCACCTCGCTGGCTTTGTTCAAGAGAAATCTTGACCAATGGATGGGAGATCGCAGATATACCCCAGGGATTATCTCAGTGTCACTGCTTGACAGAGGCACAGCAAAATAATGGGCATAGTATCCTCCAAACTAAAGGGGTGGCGAAAGCCACAAAACTCTGGGCTAGGCTTATAAATGCCCTTGGGCAGATAGCCTAGTATGAACCTATGAACCTATGAACCTATGAACCACAGAAATGGGGGTGGAGGAGCAGATTCAGATGACAACAGAAACAAAAAAAAAACAATGCCAGCAAATGTATAAAATGATTCAGTCAGCAAATATATAAAATAATTCAATTCAGGGAAAAATTAAGACAATGCAGATCTCTGAAAAGTTAAAGTGCAAAGAATTATACTTATCAGTGATTATATTTACACACTGAGAGCACTCTTCAGTCAGAACAGAAAAAAGTTTCTAACAGTGTATACAGGAATTAACAAACAAGGGCTATTTTACATCAGCAAGCCTTGATGCAACAAAATAGCAAAAAAACTGTTAGACCAGTTTTATAAACTTTAACACCACCACAGAAATGGTGGAGGGTGGGTCAACATTTTCAGAAAAGATCAGAAACAAATAAAACAATGGCAGCAAAGATATAAAATAATTCAGTCAGCAAATATATAAAATAATTCAACTCAGGCAAAAATTAAGACTTTACAGAACTCTGAGTGCACTCTTCAGTCAGAGCACGAGGAGTTTTTGACAGTGCATTCAGGAATTTACAAAACAGGGGCTATTTTAAATCAGCAAGCCTTGAAGCAATCAGATAACAAAAAAGCTGTTATATCCATTCTATAAACCTTAAGGCGACCACAGAAATAGGGAAGGACCAGATTCAGATGAGATCAGAAACAAACAACAAAAAAAAAACAATGCCAGCAAATATACAAAATGATTCAGTCAGCAAATATATAAAATAATTCAATTCAGGGAAAATTTAAGACAATGGAGACCTCTGAAAAATTAAAGTGCAAAGAATTATACATATCAGTGATTATATTTACAGATTGCTTGAGAGCACTCCAGTCAGAACACGCAGAGTTTCTAACAGTGTATGGAGGAATTTATAAACAAGGGCTATTTTACATCAGCAAGCCTTGATGCAATCAAATAGCTAAAAAGCTGTTCGACCAGTTTCATGAACTTTAACACCACCACAGAAATGGGGTGGGGTGCAGTTTCAGAAGAGATCAGAAACAAAAAAAAAACAATGGTAGCAAATATATAAAATAATTCAGTCACCAAATATATAAAATAATTCATGTCAGGCAAAAATTAAGACTATACAGAACTCTGAAAGCACTCTCGGTGCATGCAGGAATTTACAAACAGGGGCTATTTTAAGTTAGCAAGCCATGAAGCAATCAAATAACAAAAAAGATATTAGACCAGTTTTATAAACTTTAACACCACCACAGAAATGGGAGGGGGGGATCAACATTTTCAGAAGAGATCAGAAACAAATAAAACAATGCCAGCAAAGATATAAAATAATTCAGTCAGCAAATATATACAATAAATCAATTTATTTATTTACAATGAGATTGAAAAATACCAGGAAACGAATCTATGCAGAACTGCTTTATTACAACACACTAGCGCTTTCACAAAATGCTTCTTCAGGTGTAAAACTGATACAAAAAAACACACCTTAAATAGCCAGGTTGAATAATCACATGATGCACTCAAATTAACTTTAAAAGGGAGACCTTAAAATCAGTTTAAAACATACATATACACTACATATACACTATTAATAAAACATACACCCTACATAAAGAACAGATAAATAACAATATATATATAAGCACATTCTAATGAGCATATAAGCATATTTAATAAACAATCTACGATTATTATAAAATAGAAAAATAAAAAATATAAAAGACAAATAAATAAATAAAAGACAGAAATTACCTATGTAGAGCTCTTTTACTAAGAACAGGCTTCAAAGGCACCTGTTCATTTAAACGATGACCATAATTGGCTCTAAGCATGACTATCCACCTAGCCTCTACTTCCTCAGTTCTAGCTCTAATATCACCCACTCTAACACTCTCATATGTCCTAGAGACAACCATAAACATAAACTTATGTTGTACACCCATATTTTGTACATGCTTAGCTAAAGCATTAGTATTACTCCCTTTACCTATATGGTAATAATGCTCTCTTATTCTATCCTTTAGAGAATGATCTGTCTTGCCAACATAGAAACATCTACAGGCAACACAGTTAGCTAAATAAATCACGAGCATAGTTTCACAAACAGGCTGAACCCTGATGTCATACACTCTGCCTGTGTCAGGATGTGCAAAGAAAGGCTCTTTATTAATGTACTTGCACTGCAAGCATTTACCACATGATCTAGTACCAGGTACTGTCGGGGCATACTTTACTTCCTTAACATTACATAACCTTCTTCTTAAATTCTTCTTATTCTTAAAAGTGAACTGAGGTCTGGGGCCTATAATTTCACTTAATTGCAGATCAGTTAACAGAATATCCCAATGTTGGCTAATAATTTCAGTATACCTCATAACATCTCTTGAGTAAGGAATACAAACCTTAATATTATTTGCTCTATTGGTATTGCCACCAGCTGACCTTTTTGAAAAATACGGTTTGGCCCTACTCTCTCTCAATTTAGAGACTTGAGTAGCATTATACTCTACCATCCCATAATTATAACCTCTCTCTGTAAGCTCATTAATGGTCTTATGTTTCTGCTCTTCAAATTCGCTATTCTTTGCACTCAATCTAGAAGCCCTATAGAATTGATTCTGGACTACATTTCTAAAGACATAGTCTGGATGCATGCTATCCCTAGATAGCAAACTATTAACGTGACATTCCTTTCTATATAGTCTAGTTGACATCACATTAGAACTGTCCTTTTCCACTATCACGTCCAGAAAATTTATACTAGCATCTGAATAGTTCAAAGTGAACCTCAAAAAGGGGGTGGTACTGTTAATGTACTCAACAAAACTCATTAGTTCTAAAACAGAGCCTCTCCACAAAATAAAAAGGTAATCTACAAACCTTCTATAAAAAATAATTAAATCTTTAAAAGGCCCTTCTTCTAAAAAATCTGTCTCCCAATTCATCATAACAGCGTTCGCATAACTATTCGAACAGGCACTACCCATCGCCACACCATTCTTCTGCCAATAAATCTGATCACTGAATTAAAACACATTATTCAGAAGAACAATAGACATCAAATCAATGTATAAATTAATTTCATTCATACTGTATAGATTTCTACTCATCAGTTGTTCTTTCAAAAAAGCAAGCCCTAAATCATTGGGTATTACTGTAAATAATGAAACAACATCAAGGGTAACAAACAAATATTCCATATTCAACATGCCACAGTTAGTGCCTTCATACAGATCACGGAAAAAGTGTTCAGTATCTTTAAGAACAAATACTGAATTATCTATTAAGGGCTTCGATATTTTTCTCTAAAAATACTGAAATATATTCCGAACACCATCCCCTTCCTGCAACAACAGGACGCATAGGGGGTCTAATCAGATTCTTATGCAGCTTAGGTAAACCTTGTATAATAGGGACGGTATAATGAAATACCCTAAGAAACTTGAAGAGATCCTCTGTCAATAAACCTATTTGCAATAAAGACTCTAATTGTTTATTAACCAAAATGACCATTGATTCCATAATAGCTCTGGTTATTTTCTCATAAAAGTCAACATTATTCAACATTTCATACATTAAACAGTCATATTCATGTCTATCAAGTAAAACAATCCCCCCACCTTTATCAGATGGTCTAACTGCAAAGTTAACATCATTCTCAAGAGCACACAATGCCTCAAATTCAGCCTTGGATAAATTATGTTTTCTACTACTAAAATTTCTATCTTCATAGACTTTATAGAAATCAGATAAACACATTTGTTCAAAAGCATTAACTAATGGTATAGGTTTAGGAATAAAAGTACTTGGTTTTCTCAGAGAAGTTTCTGGAGTATTAGTGTTATGTTTAAACATATACTTCAGTGTAAGGTTCCTAGTAAACATTTTAAAATCAAAAATTATGTCTGTAATAGACATGTTAGCAGTTGGTATAAACAATAAACCTTTACTTAAAATATTGACTTCCAAAGCAGTTAATTCACGTTTTGTTAAGTTAGTCACTAATGTCTTACTTGTTGAAACGCCTTTTTGATGGTATACACTTTGTTCACTTCTTCCTCGTGCTTCCTCTTGTATCGCGTTGTACACCTCCCTCTGTCTCTGTGCTGACTGTTCTGCCGCTGTGCTCCCTTTTGATTCGATGAACTGTCCCTCATGGAAAGTGGAAAATTCAAATGAAAAAATGGCGCTACTCCATGAGGCTGTGCTGGTATAGCAATAGCTCCGTTTTTATCAGCAGTGGAAGTATTGCACTCTGCTTCCCTATGCACTTCAGCCGAAGTAATAATAGTCTTTTTTCTGGCTCCTAAATTAGATGCACTATCATTCTGTGTGCAATTGGAAAGAAGCGCTCCTACTAAAGTGCATGTAGTTTCTCTTGACTGCTCCTGTTGTTGTATGTCTACGCTTTCAATATCAGTTCGTAAATCTACGTCATTGCGTGCTTCATATGAGGCATGAGATTCCTTACTGAAAATAGTAAGCAAATCGCGAGGCCAGGTGAAAATATTGCCCAATGAGAAATCGCGTCGATCCCTCTGCAATATATTCAAATATATCTGTAAAAGTTTACGTTTATATGCACAAATATTACCTAGGGTATCTGTTAATAGTCCAGTCACAGCACTATTGGAATATTTAGTATTAATTTGACCATGTTTCTCTTTAATGGTTTCTAAAATTAATACCTCCCTTCTCTTGGCTGCTTGTAAAAGAAGTTTGAGGTAACTTAAACTGGTAGAAATATTCAGTTTCTGCCACTCACTTAGAAGAAAAGAGTCATTTTCTGATTGCGCAGGCATCTTTAAAACTCTCAACCCACGAGGTATAAGATTTTCAGCCAAACAAACTTCTAAATGAAAAATCTCATACTGAGTTCGTGCAAGCCTACATAGCTCCTTCTCCAGCATTAAAACATCAGTACAAAGTACGCAATGATGTAGATTTACGAACTGATAGTGAAAGCGTAGACATACAACAACAGGAGCAGTCAAGAAAAACTACACGCACCTTAGTAGGAGCGCCTCTTTCCAATTTCACACAGAATGATAGTGCACCTAATTTAGGAGCCAGAAAAAAGACTATTATTACTTCGGCTGAAGTGCATAGGGAAGCGGAGTGTAATACTTCCACTGCTGATAACAATGGAGCTATTGCTATACCAGCACAGCCTCATGGAGTAGCGCCATTTTTTCATTAGAATTTTCCACTTCCCATGAGGGACAGTTCATCGAATTGAAAGGGAGCACAGTGGCAGAACAGTCAGCACAGAGACAGAGGGAGGAGTACAACGCGATACAAGAGGAAGGACGAGGAAGAAGTGAACAAAGTGTATACCATCAAAAAGGCGTTTCAACAAGTAAGACATTAGTGACTAACTTAACAAAACGTGAATTAACTGCTTTGGAAGTCAATATTTTAAGTAAAGGTTTATCGTGTATACCAACTGCTAACATGTCTATTACAGACATAATTTTTGATTTTAAAATGTTTACTAGGAACCCTACACTGAAGTATATGTTTAAACATAACAATAATACTTCAGAAACTTCTCTGAGAAAACCAAGTACTTTTATTCCTAAACCTATACCATTAGTTAATGCTTTTGAACAAATGTGTTCATCTGATTTCTATAAAGTCTATGAAGATACAAATTTTAGTAGTAGAAAATATAATTTATCCAAGGCTGAATTTGAGGCATTGTGTGCTCTTGAGAATTATGTTAACTTTGTAGTTAGACCAGCTGATAAAGGTGGGGGGATTGTTTTACTTGATAGACAGGAATATGACTGTTTAATGTATGAAATGTTGAATAATGTTGACTTTTATGAGAAAATAACCAGAGCTCATATGCAATCAATGGTCATTTTGGTTAATAAACAATTAGAGTCTTTATTGCAAATAGGGTTATTGACAGAGGATCTCTTCAAGTTTCTTAGGGTATTTCATTATACCGTCCCCAAAATACAAGGTTTACCTAAGCTGTATAAGAAAATGATTAGACCCCCTATGTGTCCTATTGTTGCAGGAAAAGGATGGTGTACGGAATGTATTTCAGTATTTTTTGAGAAAAAATTTAAACCCTTAATAGATAATTCAGTATTTGTTCTTAAAGATACTGAGCACTTTCTCCGTGATCTGTATGAAGGCACTAACTGTGGCATGTTGAATATGGAATATTTGTTTGTTACCCTTGATGTTGTTTCATTATTCACAGTAATACCCAATGATTTAGGGCTTGCTTTTTTGAAAGAATAAGTGATGAGTAGTAATCTATACAGTATGAATGAAATTAATTTATACATTGATTTGATGTCTATTGTTCTTCTGAATAATGTGTTTTTATTCAGTGATCAGATTTATTGGATGAAGAATGGTGTGGCGATGGGTAGTGCCTGTTCGAATAGTTATGCGAACGCTGTTATGATGAAATGGGAGACAGATTTTTTAGAAGAAGGGCCTTTTAAAGATTTAATTATTTTTTTATAGAAGGTTTGTAGATGACCTTTTTATTTTGTGGAGAGGCTCTGTTTTAGAACTAATGAGTTTTGTTGAGTACATTAACAGTACCACCCCCTTTTTGAGGTTCACTTTGAACTATTCAGATGCTAGTATAAATTTTCTGGACGTGATAGAGGAAAAGGACAGTTCTAATGTGATGTCAACTAGACTATATAGAAAGGAATGTCACGTTAATAGTTTGCTATCTAGGGATAGCATGCATCCAGTCTATGTCTTTAGAAATGTAGTCCAGAATCAATTCTATAGGGCTTCTAGATTGAGTGCAAAGAATAGCAAATTTGAAGAGCAGAAACATAAGACCATTAATAAGCTTACAGAGAGAGGTTATAATTATGGGATGGTAGAGTATAATGCTTCTCAAGTCTCTAAATTGAGAGAGAGTAGGGCCAAACCGTATTTTTCAAAAAGGTCAGCTGGTGGCAATACCAATAGAGCAAATAATATTAAGGATTGTATTCTTTACTCAAGAGATGTTATGAGGTATACTGAAATTATTAGCCAACATTGGGATATTCTGTTAACTGATCCACAATTAAGTGAAATTATAGGCCCCAGACCTCAGTTCACTTTTAAGAATAAGAAGAATTTACGAAGAAGGTTATGTAATGTTAAGGAAGTAAAGTATGCCCCAATAGTACCTGGTACTAGATCATGTGGTAAATGCTCGCAGTGCAAGTACATTAATAAAGAGCCTTTCT
This sequence comes from Protopterus annectens, assembly GCF_019279795.1. Taxonomy (NCBI): domain Eukaryota; kingdom Metazoa; phylum Chordata; order Ceratodontiformes; family Protopteridae; genus Protopterus; species Protopterus annectens. The sequence continues at coordinate 1,845,278,773 of NC_056743.1, read as the reverse complement.
TTGCACATCCTGACACAGGCAGAGTGTATGACATCAGGGTTCAGTCTGATTGTGAAACTATGCACGTGATTTATTTAGCTAACTGTGTTGACTGTAGATGTTTCTATGTTGGCAAGACAGATAGTTCTCTAAAGGATAGGATAAGAGAGAATTATTACCATATAGGTAAAGGGAGTAATACTAATGCTTTAGCTAAGCATGTACAAAATATGGGTGTACAACATAAGTTTATGTTTATGGTTGTCTCTAGGACATATGAGAGTGTTAGAGTGGGTGATATTAGAGCTAGAACTGAGGAAGTAGAGGCTAGGTGGATAGTCATGCTTAGAGCCAATTATGGTCATCGTTTAAATGAACAGGTGCCTTTGAAGCCTGTTCTTGGTAAAAGAGCTCTACATAGGTAATTCCTGTCTTTTATTTATTTATTTGTTTTTTTATATTTTTTATTTTTCTATTTTATAATAATCAGATTGTTTATTAAATATGCTTATATGCTCATTAGAATGTGCTTATATATATATTGTTATATATCTGTTCTTTATGTAGGGTGTATGTTTTATTAATAGTGTATATGTAGTGTATTTGTATGTTTTAAACTGATTTTAAGGTCTCCCTTTTAAAAGTTAATTAGAGTGCATCATGTGATTATTCAACCTGGCTATTTAAGGTGTGTTTTTTTGTATCAGTTTTACACCTGAAGAAGCATTTTGTGAAAGCGCTAGTGTGTTGTAATAAAGCAGTTCTGCATAGATTCGTTTCCTGGTATTTTTCAAGCTCATTGTGGATTCTGGAGCCTACTCTCAGCAGCTTTGTGTGTATCCTGTTCTTCGTTTTTTTACAGCTGTAGAGGTTTCTGGTGCCTGGCCTTTTGTGTTTTTCTTATTTATTTATTTATTTATTTATTTATTTCAGGCAAATTCAGGCAAAAATTTAACAAGGCAGAAGTTAAAGTGCCAAGGATTATACTTATCAATGATTATATTTCCAGATTGTTTGAGAGCACTCTTCATTCAGAACACAAAAAGTTTATAACAATGTATGCCAGAATTTATAATCAAAAGCTTTTGTAAATCAGCAAGTCATAAGTAGTCAGATAAAAAAGCTTTTAGACCAGTTTTATAAACTTTAACACCACCACAGAAATTAGGATGGGCAGTTTCAGAAGAGATCAGAAACAAAAAAAATGCTAGCAAATATAAAAAATAATTCAGTCAAATTATATAAAATAATTAAATCGTGGCAAAAATGAACACAATTCAAACTCTGACAAGTTAAAGTGCAAAGAATTATGCTTATCAGCAATTTTATTTCCAGATAGCTTGAGAGCACTCTTCAGTAAGAACACATGCACTTTCTAAAACTGTATGCAGGAATTTACAACACGGGCTATTTTAATTCAGCAAGCCTTGAAGTAATCAGAAAACATAAAGGCTATTAAACCAGTTTTATAAACCTTAACACCACCACAGAAATAGGGGGGACTGGTTTCAGAAGAGATCAGAAACAAAAAAAACAATGCCAGCAAAGAAAAATCAGCATATATATATATATATATATATATATATATATATATATATATATAAAATATTTCAGTTCAGGGAAAAATTAAGACAATGCACGACTCAAAAAATTTAAAGGGCAAAGAATTATGCTTATCAGTGATTATATTTCCAGATTGTTTGAGAGCAATCTTCAGTCAGAAAACAAGGAGTTTCCAACAGTGTATGCAGGAATTTACAAACAGGGGCAATCTTAAATCAGCAAGCCATGAAGCAATCAGATAACAAAAAAGCAGTTAGATCAGTTTCATAAACTTTAACACCACCACAGAAATAGGGGGAACCAGTTTCAAAGAGATCAGAAACAACAAAAAATGCCAGCATATATAAAACATAATTCAGTCAGCAAATGTATAAAATAATTCAACTCAGGCAAAAATTAAGACAATGCAGAACTTTGAAAAGTTAAAGTGCAAAGAATTATACTTATCAGCGATTGTATTTCCAGATTGTTTGAGAGCAGTAATCTGTCAGAACACAATGAGTTTCTAACAGTGTATACATGAATTTACAAAGAGTGGCTATTTTAAATCAGCAAGCCTTGAAGCAATCAGATAACAAAAAAAGCTGTTAGACCAGTGTTATAAACTTAAGCATGACTACAGAAATGGGGGGGGCAGTATCAGAAAAGATCAGAAACAAAAAAACATTGCCAGCAAATATATAAAAAAACTTCAGTCGTGAGTATATAAAATATATTCAATTCAAGTAAAAATTAAGACAATGCAGAACTCTGAAAAGTTAAAGTGCAAAGAATGATACTTATCAGTGATTATATTTCCAGATTGTTTGAGAGCAATCTTCAGTCAGAACATAAGGAGTTTCCAACAGTGTATGCAGGAATTTACAAACAGGGGCAATCTTAATTCAGCAAGCTATGAAGCAATCAGATAACAAAAAAGCAGTTAGATCAGTTTCATAAACTTTAACACCACCACAGAAATAGGGGAGCAGTTTTCAGAAGAGATCAGAAACAAAAAACAATGCCAGCAAATATATAAAATAATTCAGTAAGCAAATATGTAATAAAAGTCAGTTCAGGTAAAAAGTAAGACAATGCAAAACTCTGAGAAGTTAAAGTGCAGAAATGTAGAAAGTGGGTGTATTTCAAATTAGCAAAGCTTGAAGCAATCAGAAAACAAAAAAAACTGTTAGAGCAGTTTTATAAACTTTAACACTACCACAAAAATAGTGGGGGAGCAGTTTCAGCAGAGATCAGAAACAAAAAAAATGCCAGCAAATATATAAAATAATTCAGTCATGAAATATATAAAAACAATTCAATTCAGGCAATTAAGACAATGCAGATCTCTAAAAAGTTAAAATGAAAAGAATTATACTTATCAATGATTATATTTCCAGATTGTCTGAGAGCACTCTTCAGTCATAACACAAGGAGTTTCTAAGAGTGTACACAACAATTTACAAACAGGGTCTATTTTAAATCAGCAAGCCATGTAGCAATCAAATAAAAAAGGTATTAGATCAGTTTTATAAACTTTAACACCATCACAGAAATAGGAGAGATCAGTTTCAGAAGAGATCAGAAACAAAAAAAAAATGATAGCAAATATATCAATTAATTCAGTCAAAGATATATAAAATAATTAAATTCAGCAAAAATTAAGACAATGCAGAACTCTGAAAAGATTAAATGCAAAAGTCATCCTTATCAGCAATTACATTTCCAGATTGTTTGAAGAGCACTCTTCAGTCACAACACAAGGCAATTCTAACAATGAATGCAGGAATTTACAAACAGGGGCTTTTTAAATCAGCAAGTCTTGAAGCAATCAGATAACAAAAAAGCTGTTAGACCAGTTTTATAAACTTAAGCATGACTACAGAAATGTGGGTGGGCAGTATCAGAAGAAATCAGAAACAAAAATACAATGCCAGCAAATATATAAAAAACTTCAGTTGTGAATATATAAAATAATTAAATTCAAGTAAAAATGAAGACAATGCAAAACTCTGAGAAGTTAAAGTGCAAAGAATTATTCTTATCAGTGATTAAATTTCCAGATTGTTTGAGAGCACTCTTCAATCAGAAGACAATGAGTTTCTAACAGTATATGGAGGAATTTACAACAGGGGCTATTTTAAATTGGCAAGCCTTGAATCAATCAGATAACAAAAAAGCTGTTAGACCAGTTCTATAAACATTAAGACTACCACAGAAATTAGGGTGACCATTTTCAGATGAGATCAGAAACAAAATAAAAACACTGCCAGCAAATATATAAAATAATTCAGTCAGCAAATATATAAAATAATTCAATTCAGGCAAAAATTAAGACAATGCAGAACTCTGAAATATTAAAGTGCAAAGAATTATACTTATCAGTAAGTATACTTCAAGATTGTTTGAGAGCACTCTTCAGTCAGAACACAAGGCATTTCTAACAGTGTATGAAGGAATTTACAAACAGAGGCTTTTTTGATTCAGCAAGGCTTGATCAGATAACAAAAAAGCTGTTAGACCAGTGTTATAAACTTTACCACCACCACCACAGAAATAGGGGGGACCAGTTTCAAAAGAGATCAGAAAAAAATGTCAGCAAATATATAAAATAATTCAGTCCGCAAATATATAAAATAATTCAATTCAGGCAAAAATTAAGACAATGCAAAACTCTGAAAAGTTAAATTGCAAGAATTATACTTATCCGCGATAATATTTACAGATTGTTTGAGAGCCCTCTTCAGTCAGACACAAGGAATTTCTCACAGTGTGTGCAGAAATTTAGAAACAAGGGCTATTTAAATTAGCAAATCTTGAAGCAATCAGATAAAAAAGCTGTTAGAGCAGTTTTATAAACTTTAACGCCACCAAAGAAATGTGGGAGGGGGGTCAACATTTTCAGAAGAGATCAGAAACAAATAAAACAATGCCAGCAAAGATATAAAATAATTCAGTCAGCAAATATATACAATAATTCAATTTATTTATTTACAATGAGCTTGAAAATTACCAGGAAACGAATCTATGAAGAACTGCTTTATTACAAAAGACTAGCACTTTCACAAAATGCTTCTTCAGGTGTAAAACTGATACAAAAAACCACACCTTAAATAGCCAGGTTGAATAATCACATGATGCACTCTAATTAACTTTTAAAAGGGAGACCTTAAAATCAGTTTAAAACATACATATACACTACATATACACTATTAATAAAACATACACCCTACATAAAGAACAGATATATAACAATATATATATATAAGCACATTCTAATGAGCATATAAGCATATTTAATAAACAATCTACGATTATTATAAAATAGAAAAATAAAAAATATAAAAGACAAATAAATAAATAAAAGACAAGAATTACCTATGTAGAGCTCTTTTACCAAGAACAGGCTTCAAAGGCACCTGTTCATTTAAACCATGACCATAATTGGCTCTAAGCATGACTATCCACCTAGCCTCTACTTCCTCAGTTCTAGCTCTAATATCACCCACTCTAACACTCTCATATGTCCTAGAGACAACCATAAACATAAACTTATGTTGTACACCCATATTTTGTACATGCTTAGCTAAAGCATTAGTATTACTCCCTTTACCTATATGGTAATACTGCTCTCTTATTCTATCCTTTAGAGAATTATCTGTCTTGCCAACATAGAAACATCTACAGGCAACACAGTTAGCTAAATAAATCATGCGCATAGTTTCACAATCAGCCTGAACCCTGATGTCATACACTCTGCCTGTGTCAGGATGTGCAAAGAAGGGCTCTTTATTAATGTACTTGCACTGCGAGCATTTACCACATGATCTAGTACCAGGTACTGTAGGGGCATACTTTACTTCCTTAACATTACATAACCTTCTTCTTAAATTCTTCTTATTCTTAAAAGTGAACTGAGGTCTGGGGCCTATAATTTCACTTAATTGCGGATCAGTTAACAGAATATCCCAATGTTGGCTAATAATTTCAGTATACCTCATAACATCTCTTGAGTAAGGAATACAAACCTTAATATTATTTGCTCTATTGGTATTGCCACCAGCTGACCATTTTGAAAAATACGGTTTGGCCCTAGTCTCTCTCAATTTAGAGACTTGAGTAGCATTATACTCTACCATCCCATAATTATAACCTCTCTCTGTAAGCTCATTAATGGTCTTATGTTTCTGCTCTTCAAATTTGCTATTCTTTGCACTCAATCTAGAAGCCCTATAGAATTGATTCTGGACTACATTTCTAAAGACATAGTCTGGATGCATGCTATCCCTAGATAGCAAACTATTAACGTGACATTCCGTTCTATATAGTCTAGTTGACATCACATTAGAACTGTCCTTTTCCACTATCACGTCCAGAAAATTTATACTAGCATCTGAATAGTTCAAAGTGAAACTCAAAAAGGGGGTGGTACTGTTAATGTACTCAACAAAACTCATTAGTTCTAAAACAGAGCCTCGCCACAAAATAAAAAGGTCATCTACAAACCTTCTATGAAAAATAATTAAATCTTTAAAAGGCCCTTCTTCTAAAAAATCTGTCTCCCATTTCATCATAACAGCGTTCGCATAACTATTCGAACAGGCACTACCCATCGCCACACCATTCTTCTGCCAATAAATCTGATCACTGAATAAAAACACATTATTCAGAAGAACAATAGACATCAAATCAATGTATAAATTAATTTCATTCATACTGTATAGATTACTACTCATCAGTTGTTCTTTCAAAAAAGCAAGCCCTAAATCATTGGGTATTACTGTCAATAATGAAACAACATCAAGGGTAACAAACAAATATTCCATATTCAACATGCCACAGTTAGTGCCTTCATACAGATCACGGAAAAAGTGCTCAGTATTTTTAAGAACAAATACTGAATTATCTATTAAGGGCTTCAATTTTTTCTCTAAAAATACTGAAATACATTCCGTACACCATCCCCTTCCTGCAACAATAGGACGCATAGGGGGTCTAATCAGATTCTTATGCAGCTTAGGTAAACCTTGTATAATAGGGATGTTATAATGAAATACCCTAAGAAACTTGAAGAGATCCTCTGTCAATAACCCTATTTGCAATAAAGACTCTAATTGTTTATTAACCAAAATGACCATTGATTGCATATGAGCTCTGGTTATTTTCTCATAAAAGTCAACATTATTCAACATTTCATACATTAAACAGTCATATTCATGTCTATCAAGTAAAACAATCCCCCCACCTTTATCAGCTGGTCTAACTACAAAGTTAACATCATTCTCAAGAGCACACAATGCCTCAAATTCAGCCTTGGATAAATTATGTTTTCTACTACTAAAATTTCTATCTTCATAGACTTTATAGAAATCAGATAAACACATTTGTTCAAAAGCATTAACTAATGGTATAGGTTTAGGAATAAAAGTACTTGGTTTTCTCAGAGAATATTCTGGAGTATTAGTGTTATGTTTAAACATATACTTCAGTGTAAGGTTCCTAGTAAACATTTTAAAATCAAAAATTATGTCTGTAATCCTAGTTTTTAAACATTTT
>NC_056743.1:1845226331-1845271196 GCF_019279795.1 Protopterus annectens | reverse complement strand
GTGCAGTAACAGATACCAGATTCAGGGCTACCAACAGCACTCCAGCACTACCAAGTTATACCTCATACCATGCTTTTCAGGCCCAAAACTTGCACAAAACCACAAAAGGAGGGGGTGTATTGATATTCATAGAAGATACCCACACCTCCAGGTTGGTGGCAAAGCACCAAACATCAGAGACTATCCATATGCAAGTAACAATGGGTAAAACTGCCTTCCAGGTTATAGCCTGCTACAGACCACCCTCACAAACACAAGAACCGCACTTGGCCTTCCTGAAAACAGTTGGAAATATGTAGGTCTGTCCATACACCATTATATTGGGTGGGTTAAACTACCCAAACATAGACTGGGAGCATGACTGTAGCTCCAACACCCTAGCCCACAGATTACTGGAATTTATATACCAATATGCTATGGAACAACTTGCTACCACTCACACAAGAGGGGAAAACATACTGAACCTGATCATCACCAACATGGGGACTCTATGCTCCAGACCAGAAGTGTATCCCTCACTGGTAAGATCAGACCATAAACTAATCTCACTGGATATTCACATCCCAAGGCCACCCCCTGCACAGAAGAATACAGTCAACAACTCATGTAAAGCATGTTCACACTCCTCATAAATGATGTGGAAACCTTCAAAGCCCCCAGGCCTGTTGAAAATATGGACCAGACTGCAGATACCTGTATAAAGGCATTCTATGGACACCTTCAGGAATGCATGGATCATGCAATCCCAAATAAAAGCAAGACCCAATCCCCCAAAGGCAGACGTCCTGTGTGGTGGACACTAGCCATAAACAAACTATACAATAGAAGGATGAAGCTACTAAATGATACAGCAAACTCCCAAAATGTGAAGGCATCACAGATGAGCATTAGAAGAAAACTACAGGCACTCATAAGATTGTCTAAGGCCATCTTTGAGAGCAGATTCCACAAGACACTGAGGATAATCACAAGGCTTTCGGTAGTTATGTTAGGAACCTGTGTGGTATTTCCCAGATATGCTCAGAGGTAGTCCAAGATGTCACAAGAAATACCAAACACACAGACATTGCCAACATCCTAGTGGACAGGTTCACTGCTACCTTCTCCCCCCCTCCACACCAAAAGGGCAAATATTTATCCCAGCAGAGTGCTGCCCCCCCCTGACATCTCAGATGCTCAGGTAAGAGCTGCCCTCTCCAAAGCAATAAACACTGCATCAATGGGACCAGACAGTGTCCCAGGCTGTGTCCTACATGAACTACAAGAAGAGCTACACCCAGACATAACACTACTGTTCAATCCCAGCCTTACTACACGATATGTGGCCAAAGAGTGGTGTACAGCAACAGTGGTCCCTCTACATTTAGGTGGTGCCTTAATGGATCCTGGACACTATCGCCCCATAAGTCTGAATAGCTTGGTCTGCAAAGCTATGGCAAGGATCATCATGAACCTCATAAATATAGATATTGGGGATCTACAGACACTTCATCATACACAGTTTGGCTTTGTTAATGGCAGATCCTGCCTCTCAAACCTGTTTGATTTCTTTGAAACAGTCACCAAGGCCACTGTCAAGGGGAAAGTGGTCTACACAGCCTACCTGGACCTTGCATAAGCCTTTGATACAATACCCCACTTGTGCATTCTAGGGAAGATCACCAGTGTACATATTAACCCCTATGTCACTACAGATATTGCACAGTGGCTCAAGGGCAGAACACACATGGTTAGACTTGCTGGAGCCATGTCAGCCTCAAAACCAGTTACAAGTGGTGTCCCACAAGGCTCAGCCCTGGGATCTGTCTTGTTCAGTATATATTTATCAGAGGTACAGGCCAACATGGAATGACTGTGGCTGAGCAAGTCGCAGATGACTGCAAACTGGACGCCATAATCAACTCTCCAGCCAACACGCATCCTCCAAAAGGGCCTCTTAGAAACAGACAACTTGTGCCACAGCCATGGCCTCAAGCTGAATGCCAAAAAGTGTATAGTCATACCCTTTGGCAAAAACAAAGTGACCACAAAGTACCACATATGTGTTAATCCATTAAGTGCAGATGAAGGAATTATGGACCTTGGGGTACACAAGTTGATAGCATTATCTCATTTGACAACCACATGGCCAAAGTGGTTAGGAAAACATTTTATATAGGCCACCTTATCATGAAGGGATTCACATGTAGATCAGGGGTGGACATTGTGCCTCTTTACTCATCCCTCATCATGCCCATAATTGACTACAATGCCCCTGTCGGCATGCACCTTACCAGACACCTGCAGCAACTGGAAAGACCACAAAAGTACCTCAACAAGAGGATCAAAGGGCTCAAACAGATGCCACATACTGACTGGTTAAAGAAACAGCAGCTCTACTCAGTGGCATACTGCCTCTTCATAGGCAATCTGTGCCTGACATATAAAGCCATGTCAAACCCTGACTTAATGGTCATGCTGCACCTCAGAATATCCAGATCCCATCAAGCTACACGCTGGAAAGACTTAAACCTCAGGAGTGATATACATAGGACATGCTGGAGGGACACATTCATAACTCAGAGGCTCCCTTCATTCTGGAATATTAACCCAATAGAAGTTAAGGAGAGTCACTCAGTGACTGTCTTCAAGAGGAATATTAATGACTGGATGGGACATTGTAGGTTTACCCTGGGTATCACTTATGTGTCACTGTTAGACAGAGGCACAGTATACTAACCTTGGAAAAGGGCATAGCAAGATAGATTTACAATGCATGGTGAAAGCCACACACATTCTGGCTAGGTTTATAAATGCCCTAGGGCAGATAGTCTAGTATGAGCCTATGAACCTATGTATCTTGTTCAGCATTGACCCTATGTGCTGTTAATCACCAATGCAATCTCAATACTATGGTAGCATGTGCAAAGGTCAGTTGTCAGTCACCTCTATGGTACAGTTGTGGAATATGTGAGTCATGTAGTAATGTCACAGCTGCCACATGTACACAGTCAACCCTATCCCCTACCCATGGATGTACAACACATGTATGAGATGGAAACACATAGCCAAACTGTGGACTAAGCACTCTGAACCCAGTACTGGCATAACCTGTCAGGTAGCATGAAATACTACAGTGACTGCAATACCAGTCTGATGTAGACCTACACTGACAGCAATACAAGCACAGGAACACACAGGGCAATTCGTGGAGCCTCAGAATGGCATCCTGCCTGAGTGGCAGACACCTCTGCAGCTGGCACACAGGCATATGTTAGGCCTGAACACAGCACGCATAACACATAGCACACAAATCCTGTGTGCTAAACAAGCACAGTCTGTACAGCTATACAACACTACTGCTGCAGTTGTGTTAGGTACTTTTATTGTCCAGTACAGTGAGGTCATGCTCACCAGGCTGGACAAGGTGAAGGTCACAGTGATATGCTCATGGGACACTATGGTCCACCACATAACACAAGCATACAGGTCAGTCAGATGCATGGACACATATGACTCAGTCATTGTCCATGCCACTACAGCTGATGTGTGATGTCCCTCACTGGAATACATGATAGGTAACATGGAAGGGCTCACTGAGCAAGTGGCACAGGCTGGTAGAACCCTGACCTTGGTTGGCATCATACCCTCACCTGGAATGCTGACATATTACTGAATGCTAATGAATTACTGTAGCTACAACACCCTAGCTGAAAGGTTCTTAGCATGCGGTCACTGCATTGCTATGGAACAACTTCTTACCACTCCCACAACAGGTGGAAACATGCAGCACCTCTTCATCAACAACATGTAGACTATATGCCCCAGACCAGGTGTGTATCCCTCACTACTAGGTTGATAGCATCTACATCTCACACTGTATATACACATCCCACATGCAGCACCTGCACAGAAGACCACAGTCATAATGTTACCCAGTGCAAATACCATGTATTCACATGTGGCAGGCATCACACATGGTAACTATTGAAGGTCACAGGTACATATGTGTATTTGGCACACACATACATCATGTGTGCATTGCCATAACTGGTTTAATTGATGTCATACATTATTGTGAGAAACAACCCGCACACATGGGCATTCTGTGTGAGCAAAACACACGTGACATGTCTGGAATCAAAAGCCATAAATAATTGTGATATTGTTTAGAAAGGGGTATGTGCATCCTGTAGTGTGTTTTCCCAGTTGCCAAAAGGGATATTTTTTTCATACACACAAATCCCCCTTTATATTTGCTGGATTCAAACCCCTACCTAACTATGTTATAACACTAGAAACAGACGCATTAGCAGAGTGCACTATGAGCATTACTATGCGATTTATTTTCTCCTGCTATACTTATAGGGTACTGACATCATCGGTGTTTAGAAAAAGGAATGGGCATCCTGTGGTGTGTTTTCACAGTTGCCAAAAGGGATGTTATTTACACACACACTTGCTGGATTCAAACCCCTATCTAACTATGTCATGACACTAGAGACGGACGCATTAGCGGAGCGCGCTATTCACATTACTGGGCGATTTCTTTTCTCCTGATATACTTATAGGGTGCTGACATCATCAGTGTTTAGAAAGGGGAATGGGCATCCTGTGGTGTGTTTTCACAGTTGCCAAAAAGGATGTTTTTTTCATACACACACTAACCCCCCTTCACACACACTTGCTGGATTCAAACCCGTACCTAACTATGTTATGACACTAAAGACAGATGCATTAGCAGAGCGCGTTATTTGGATTACTGGGAGATTTCTTTTCTCCTGATATACTTGTAGGGTGCTGACATCATCAGTGTTTAGAAAGGGGAATGGGAATCCTGTGGTGTGTTTTCACAGTTGCCAAAAGGGATGTTCCTTTCATACACACTTACACCCCTTTACAAACACTTACTGGACTCAAACCCCTACCTAACTATGTTACGACACTAGAAACGGACGCATTAGCAGAGCATGCTATTCGCATTAATGGGAGATTTTTTTTCTCCTGATATACTTGTAGGGTGCTGACATCATCAGTGTTTAGAAAGGGGAATGAGAATCCTGTGGTGTGTTTTCCCAGCTGCTAAGAGGAACATTACCCTCACACAGACTTGCACACAACCAACCACAATCACCCACACACACACACTCTGGATAAGCTGTCATTCCCTAGGGCAAACAGCCTAGTGTTGACCTCTACACCCATATGTTTAACTGTCAGATGCACATTATTTGGTGCTGATAGCAGTGTTTGCAGGTCTTTATTGCCATAACATTACCTGTTTGTATGAACAACTTGTGTATCTGTGGACGATGTTTGCATATGGGGGACATCCACTATATCATGTATGTCTCTGTAGTCATTTAAGTGTGAGCACTGGTCAGATTGCTATAATGTTGTTGATTACTGGAATAACATGTACATATACCAGATATATGTGGCAAAATGCTAAACTGATATTTGGACTAAGTGTGTGAGCACGCCCAGTTCAGCCTTCCCATGGCATGTTGTATGAAAGATGTCTCATTTATCAAAGTGTGTGAGCATGCCCAGTGTGAGCTTTCCATATGTTGAACTCTGCAGCCCATCACATTTGTGGATGAGTGTGAACTTCACCAAATATCTCCTGTTTATGGTTGTGTGTTCTGTGTCATGTTGTGTAGTTACTGTCCAAATGCTTTTTGTGTGAACACAACAGGGATTATACTGTGCCTGCAGGTTTTGCATGGGATACTTTGCATACAATTGCCAACATCTGTTCATACTGACCTAACACTGTAGTACTGTATAGTGTAGTGGTTCAGTACTTTCACTGTGGTGGACAGTATCCTGGGCTTTAGTCCTATCACTGCTTTACATTTCCATAGTGAGCACAAAAGCCTGGTTAGGGTCCAGTTGTGCACATCTGCACAAAGGCGGTGCCTCTATGGACCCTGGTAATTACCGCCCCATAAGCTTAACAAGTCTAGTCTGCAAAGCTATGCAGAGGATCATAATGGAGCTCATAAACAAAGATATATGGGACATGCAGACATTGGACCCGTCCCAGTTTGGCTTTGTCAAGGGCAGATCATGCCTTTTGAACTTGGTCGACTTCTTCAAAACAGTCACTAAGGCCATTGATGAGGGAAAGGCAGTCCATGCAGCCTACATTGACCTTGCAAAGGCTTTCGACACAATACCCCACTCGGGTATTGTAGAAAAACCTACCAACTTAAATGTAAACCCATATGTCACAAGATGGGCTGCAAACTGGCTTAAGGACAGGACCCACAGGGTTAGAGTTGCTGGCACTATGTCAGACTCCAAGCTGGTCACAAGTGGTGTCCCACAGGGCTCAGTCCTTGGCCCCCTATTGTTCGGCATCTACTTCTCAGAAGTACAGGCCAACATGGAAGGACTTTGGCTAACAAAGTTTGCAGATGACTGCAAACTGGGCGCCATAGTGGAAAGTGCATCAGACACGAATATCCTTCAGAAGGGACTCACGGAAACAGATAGCTGGTGCCAGAGCCATGGCCTGAAGTTAAATGCCAAAACATGTATAGTCATACCCTTCAGGAAAAGCAAGGTAACCCCAAGCTACCATATAGGTGGCAATCCTCTAAGCACAGAAGAGGTTATCAGGGACCTGGGGACCCAGGTTGACAGTGGCCTTTCTTTTGACACTTACGTTGCTAAAGTGGTTAGAAAGACCTTCTACATTGCCCACCTGATCATGAATGGATTCACATCCAGATCTAGTGAGGTCATTGTTCCCCTGTACTCTTCACTTATGAGACCAATGATCGAGTACAATGCCCTATTCGGGATGTATCTCACCCGACATCTGCAGCAATTGGAGAGACCCAAAAGGCCCTCACCAAAAGGATAAAGGGACTCCAACATCTGTCATATGCTGCCAGATTGAAGAATCTCCAGCTCTATTCAGTCGCATACCGTCTGCTCAGAGGTGACATGTGCCTGACATACAAGGCCATGTCCAACCAGGAATTAATGGAAACGCTCCACCTCAAAAACTCCAAATCCACCAGAACCACTAGGGCAAGTGACTTAAACCTTAGCAGGGATATAAGTAGGACATGCTGGAGGGATAGATTTATCACTCAGAGACTCCCTATGCTGTGGAATAGAATCCCGGTCCATGTGAGGCAGAGCACCTCGCTGGCTCTGTTCAAGAGGAATCTTGACCTGTGGATGGGAGATCGTAGGTTTACCCCTGGTATCATCTCTGTGTCATTGCTGGACAGAGGCACAACAAACTAATGGGCACAGTATTGTTTCCATGTAAGGAGTGGCATAAGCCACAAAACTCTGGGCTAGGCTTATAAATGCCTTAGGGCAGATAGCCTAGTATAAACCTATGAACCTATGAACCTATCTGACCATGTTGCATTATGTTCAGATATTAACTACTTACAACAGCCTCGTCCAACATCAGTAGTGTATTCCACAACATAGGCATACATTGGCAAACAATACCGATGTGCCCTAGGCCATTTCTAATGCTAGTCAGAGAGTGTGTTTGTCCTTCAACATATTGTAAGTGTAGTTTGCCCTGACATATGTCATGTTTAGTATACTGTGCCTCTGTCTACCCGTGACATAACAGTGATACCCAGGGTAAACCTACCATCTCCCATCCACTCATTAAGATTCCTGTTGAGGAGAATCAATGAGTGACTCTATGGATAACCTGTACTGGTAGTTTACTCATGCGTAGGGGTGGCTTCTGTGTTATGGATAATGCAGTACAGCTTGTCCTATGTATGTCAGTGCTGGGGTTCAGGTCCCTCATGTGCATAGCTCACTGCCATTCAGATTGTACAAGGTGCAGCATGTTCATTGATTCCAGCTTGGACATGGCTTTCTACATCAGGCACAGCTTGCGTCTGGGTGGCCAGCATGGCAGTGTGTGGAGTTGCACTCTGTTTAATCAGGCAACGCATTACATCTGTTCAAGCTCTTTGATACTCCTGGCGGGGTACTGTTGTGGACTTTACAGTTGATGGAGGTGTCTGCTGAGGTACACCCCACAGGGGCTGTTGTAGTCAATTGTAATGCTGATGAAGGATAACTGCAGAACCACAATGACCTCCCTTATGTAGATGTCATAACCTTCATGATTAGGTTGGTATATGGATTGTTTCTGTTAACACTACAGCCACATGTTTGTCCAATGCAGGATATCTATCACCTTGTGTACCCAGGTCTGTCATTACATGTTAAGTATGTAATGGGTTAACACCTATGTGGTAATTGGTGGTCACTTACTGTATATCCACAGAGGTTGACTATACAGTTTTCTCCATTTAACATGCTGACATGGCTATGGCACCAGTTGTCTGTTTCTATGTGGCCCTTTTGTGGGATGCTTGTGTCAGCTGGAGTGTCAGATATGTTGGGCGGTTTGTAGTCCTCTGCAAACATGTTCAGGCACAGTCCTTACATGTTGGCCTGTACCTATGGGGCATATATACCAGACGGGGAAGGTCCCAGGACCAAGCTTTGTGGGATACCTGTTATATGTGGTTTGTAGTCTGACATTGCTGCAGCATGTCTGACCATGTCAGTTCTGTCATTGGTCTGGTTTGCAACCCCTCTAGTGACATAGGGGTGTATATATAAGCTGGTGAGCATATCTATATTGAACACGTAGGGTATTGTATGGAAGGCTTTGCAAGGTCCAGCTACACTGTGTGGACCACATTGCCCTCATCAGTGACCTCAGTTACTGTTTCAACTGAGTCACACATGCTTTGGGGCAGAGTCTGCACTTAATAAACCCATACTGGGTAGGGTCGGGTGTCAATAGATCCCCAATATTTGTATGTCTGCGGTACATGCTGATCCTTTCCATAGATGTGCAGACCAAGCTTCTCAGGATTCTGTGGTGGTTGATTTTAGTATCCATTCAGGTGACACCTTTCTTGAGAATGACCACTGTTGTTGTACACTCCTCTTTGGGCACATATCCTGTGGTAAGGCTGATATAATGTCAGGGAGGCAGCAGTCTGCTGGGAAAGATATTTTGCATTATGGGGGGGGGGGGTTGCACTGCACCTGTCAGGATGTATGTTGGCAATATGTGTGTGTGTTTGGTATGTTGTTTGTAATATTTGTGTGATCCAGAGCATATCTGGGAATTCACAACACGCTCCCTACCATCAGTTGCAGCAGCCTTAGCGTTATCCTTAGTGTCCTGTACAATTTGTATCATAATAGGTTCATAGGTTCATACTAGGCTATCCACCCTAGGGCATTTGTAAGCCTAGCCACAGTGTGTGTGGCTTTTGCCACCCCTTGCTATGTGAATATTATGGCCATTTATGATTTACTTAGCTGCGTCTCTGTCTGGACATGACACAGTAAAGACCCTCAGTGTACATCTACAATTATCCATCCATTTTGCAAACTTCCTGTTGAAGAGTGTCAGTGAGGGGCTCTGCCTAACATGTAGTAGTATTCTGTTCCAGGGTGTGGAGAGACTCAGGGTTAGGTATCTGTCCCTCCAGCACATCCTATTTGATTATGTGTTGAGGTTGACATCTCTGACTCACACAGCTCCGATGGCTTTGAGTTTTCTGAGGTGGAGCATGTCCATTACTTCTGTGTTGGACATGGACTTGTACAACAGACATACAAGGCCTCTGTGTAGGCAGTATGTGACTGCATTCAGCTGTGGTGTCTACAGCCAGGCAACATATGAGATATATTTGAGACCCTTTCTGATGCTTGGTGAGGTACCTTTGATGTCTTTCTAACTGCTGCAGGTGCCAGGTAATGTACATCCCAAATGAGGAATTGTACTACAATATGGTCTGATAAGGGAACAGTATAGGGGCACAATGACTTTTGTTGACGTAGATGTGAATCCTTTCATGATACAGTGTCCAATATAGACAGTCTTCCCAGCCAAATTGGCGATGTGACTGCCACATAACAGGTTACTGTCCACTTGTGTCACTAGGTCCCTGATTACTCCTTCCACACATAATGGTTTACCACCTATGTGGTAATTTGTGTGTACCTTGTTTTGTATTTGGTGGTACATTCATACTGTCCACTGTGTTCAGGACAGTAGGGTGGGGTTACTGTGTGTGAGAGTGTGGTCTGTAGCATGCTACAGACTGTACAGCAGTCTTGCCTATGGTTAGTTGCACATGGGTGGACTGCAATGACATAAGCATTGTCAGTTAACTGGACGTATAGGTGTCTGTGCTGACTATGGATACTCACCCTCCTTTTATGTTTTGTTCCAGGTTTTGTGGCCATAACACATGATATGTGGTATTACCTGGTAGTGCTGGTGTGCTGTCAAGAGACTTGCAGCAGGTTTCTATCACTGGACATACATCAATGTTCTCCATACTGGGGAGGGCCTCAAGAGCATGCATATTGAGGTTTACACATCTGGCATTGATCAGCATTACCCTTCTGTTTCTTTCCAGTTTTCTTTTCTATGGTGGTGGGTTAGTCTTTTCAGCCTTGCCTATGAAAGGATCTCTGTAGGTTGCAAAAGCCTTAGGCAATATCCAGACGCTCATGGGTAACAGGTGCAAGCCATCCCTGGAACAGCAGCATGTCTCACTATGGAGTCACCTATTACAACTGTATCGGGCATGTTGTTTCTCCTTCTGTCCTGTGACTGTTTGGCACACCAGCTTTGTGTACTATGTGTTACATGTGCTATGTCTGGAGGTTGTTTTATTGGGTGTCTTCTTTGGAGGCTTGTGTTGGTGTTGTGTGTTTGTAATTAGGGCCTCTGGGAATGTTTTTGTGTTTATGTGTTTGGTTTACAGTCTTTGTAGGTCTATGTGCGACTGGGTTTGTGGTGTATGTGGTTACCTTGTCCTCCTGACTAGTTTTGACAGTACTGATTTGGGGGTGCTCAGGCTCCGGTTTGGCTACCTGGTTGCGTCTATCACATATATTTGTATTTATTGGGGTGAGTTGTTGTTGTGTGTGTACTTAGGACAGGTGTCACATTGCCACTGGATTCACAGATTCTAATTGTTTTGCCTGGCCTTAGTGGATTGTATGTGTGGACACATTTTATTGCCATACAAGTGATCACTGATTACTTCACTTTTTATGTTTGATCTATCATGTGGTAGCTTCCTCATTCTCTTCAATGGTTTAGTAATTGCTGGAGTCCAGCATGCCAGATGCCTGGGTGTATGGCATTGTGTCTTGTCGTTATTTGTGATTGCAGACTCCAAGCACATTTGGCTGTGTTCATGGTATGCCTGTATGACATGTTCTGCAGTGTGTCCCATATTCTGGACTTGCACAGGGCCTTTCATGGATTCCACATTGGTTTGTAGGGGTGCAAGCTATGCTTTATACATCTGTTTCACTGTGGTATTCTGGCCAGGGACTGGGGTCGGGATGTGTAACTACAGTGTGATTACTCTATGGTCTGGTCTTACCAGTGAGGAATACACTTCTCATCTTGACATCCAGTACACATATTTCTGATTATCACATCCAGTATGCTTACCCCTCTTGTGGAAGTGTTACATTTTGCATGTCCATTTTGTTTGATGGATTCTGGGAAATTGTCTACAAATGTGTCGGTGCTAGTATAATACAAAGAGTATAGTGACAAACGTCTCAAAAGCTGACTTCACACTTCTTCAGACTGAGATGGTATCCTTTAAGCCCACTGGGCCAGTGGAAACCACAACACACAATGGTGACTCCTTCACAGACGCTTTCTGCAGACATCTCCAAGAAAGCATGGACCATGCAATCACAAATAAAACCAAGACCTTCTCCACCAAGGGAAAGTGGCCTGTCTGGTGGACCCCAGCCATAAACAAACTGTATAACAACTGAAGGATACTAATGCAAGACAGAGCTACATCTCCTAAAGGGAAGGCAGCTGTGATCAGCACTAATAAAAAGCTACATTCTCTCATAAAGACATCCAAGGTCAACTTTGAGACAAAAATCACCAAAGACAATAAAGATAACCACAATGCCTTCTTCAGTTATGTCAGAAACCTGGGCGGGAACCCTCAGATATGCTCAGAGTTGGTACACAACAACATAAATTTCAGTGACCCGACAGATATTGGCAACATTCCAGCAGACAGGTTCAGTGCAATTTTCTCCCTCCCTCACCCCCACAAGAAGATAGTTATCACAGCTGAATGTAACCTCACTGTCATCTCAGATGTCCATGTGAGAGCCGCACTCAGCAAAGACAAACACACAGCATCAATAGGGCCTGATGGTATCCCCAGTTGCATGCTATGTGAACTCCAAGAGGAGCTAAACCCATATATAAAAATGCTATTTAACCTTAGCCTTGCTACAGGATATGTACCTGAACACTGGCGTACAGCAACAGTGGTACCACTCCACAAAGGAGATGCCTCCACAGACCCTGGGAACTACCACCACACAAGCTTAACCAGCCTTGTCTGCAAAGCTATGGAAAGAGTCATTATGGAGCTCTTAAACAGAGACATTGGTGACCTACAGACTCTTGATCCCACCCAGTTCAGCTTTGTAAAGCGCAGATCCTGCCTTTTGAACCTAGTTGACTATTTTGAAACTGTCAGTAGGGCCACTGATGAGGGCTAAGCGGTCCACACAGCCTACCTGCACTTGGCTAAGGCCTTTGACACAATACCCCACTCAGGCATCATAGACAAGCTCAACAGCTGAAATATAAATCCATATGTCACAGGATAGGTTGCAAAATGGCTAAAAAACAGAACCCATAAAGTCAACATTGCAGGTGCCTTGTCAGATTCAAAGCCAGTCACAAGTGGTGTCCCACAGGGATCTGTCCTGGGACCCCTCTTATTTGGCATTTACTTTTCAGATGTGAAAGCAAACATAGGAGGGTTGTGGCTGACACAGTTTGCAGATGACTGCAACCTAGGCACCATAGTGAATACATCAGCCGGCACACATATCCTACAGAATGCCCTCACAAAAACAGATAGCTGGTGCCGGAATCATGGCCTGGAACTGAATGCAACTGATGAGTAGTCATCCCCTTTAGGAGGAACAAAGTACCCACAAATTAACACATAGACGGCAACCCACTGAGCACAGAAAAAAATCAGAGACCTGGGCACCCATGTAGATAGTGACCTCTCATTTGACACCCATGTTGCCAAAGTGGTTAGAAAGACTTTCTATCTTGCCCACCTTATCATGAAGGGTTTTCCATCCAGATCAGAGGAGGTCATTGTACCCCTATACTTCTCCCTTATCAGGCCCATGATTGAATACAAAGCCCCATTTGGTATGTACCTCACCCAGCACTTGCAACAGCTGGAGAGACCCCAAAAGTACCTTACCAAGAGGATCAAGGGTCTACAACACATGTCATATGCTTCCAGACTAAAGAAAATCCAGCTCTATTCAGTAGAATGCCGCCTACTTACAGATGACCTATGCCCGACATACAAGACCATGTCCAATCAGGATTTGATGGACATGCTCCACTGCAAGCAATCCAAATCCACCAGAACCATGAGAGCTAAAGATTTGAACCTCAGCACATACATGTATAGGACATGCTGGAGGGACAGATTCATAACTCAGAGGCTTCTCACACTCTAGCACAGAATCCCAGTTCATGTTAGACAGAGTCCCTCGCTGACTCTCTTCAAGAGAAATCTAGACAAGTGGATGTGAGATCGTAGGTTTACCCCAGGGGTCCTCCCTGTGTCACTACTAGACAGAGGCACAGTCAATTAATTCGATTAAGTAAAGGGGTCATAATGTGTCACTACTAAGTCAGAGGCACAATATTCGGAATCTATTCTGTACACTTATTACCACTATAAGGGGTGGCAATAGCCACATCACTATGGCTAGGCATATAAGTGCACTAGGGCAGGTAGCCTAGTAGTAAACTATGAAACTATGAAACTATGGTGCATGTGTAGGTATTTTCAGTCAAGCAATATAATGTGGTTTGGGGGACTTGATATCTTCATGTATTCCAACATAGGCCTGGTGCAGTTCCTGCTATTAGGACAGTGGTCTGCAGCAAGCTATATAGTGGTAGGCAGTTTTAGCCATTGGTATTTGACCATGGCTAATCCATGCTGCTTCTTGTTGTGGTACCAACATGGGGGTGTGGTTATCCATGACATTTATTGCTAGTCACCCTCGTTTTGTAGCTTGTTCCATGTTTTGCAGCTGTACATCACTGTATGAGGTGTGACCTGGTAGTGTTAGGCTGCTGATGTGGGCTTTGACCCAGTTTTCTATTACAGCACTGATATCTACATTCTCTATACTGTGTGCGTTTACACTGCACGCATCTTGCTGTTTATACTTCTGGCATTGGGTAGCATTAGATCTAGGTTCCTATCCCTTGTGGTACCTATGAAGGTGGGTTTGTGTTTTTGTGGTTCATGATTGGTGAGGGTGGATGTTAGTCAGGGTCCTCAGGTGTGCATATGGTACATGGTGTTACATTACTTAACACATGGCATTCATGCCTCAGGTGGTGCTGCAGGGCTGCCTCTGTCAGATGCACATACTACACTCCCTGTACATGTTTGGACACAGGTTGTGTCATGTTAGGCGTCCATGTTACTATATGAGTGAGTCGGAGGGGGTATCAGTCCCAGTGTTCCTACTGAGCCAGTGTATGTGCTATGCATTGCCTCTTTGCCAAGGCCAGGACATACTGGGCACGCCTCCTTCTGCCTACTGGGGCAAGGTCAGGTTGTTCCTCTTCTGAGTCACCCTCTGCCTGTGGTGGCCTTGGCAATGGTGGGTGTATGTTTGGCCCAGCCCTATGCTGGTCCTGCTGCAGCTGTTTCCGCAGGATCATATTATGTAACATAGCACATATCATGATCATTTGGGTACATGTAGTTGGTGTGTACTGCAAGGCTCCACCAGATGTGTCCAGACACTGGAACCGTGACTTGAGCAGCCCAAACACACGCTCTATGACATTACGTGTTTGTGCGTGTGCCTCATTATGACGTTCCTGTTCAGGTGTGTGTGCATTTCTGATGGGTGTAATCAGCCACGGCTCAAGTGCATAACCTGCATCCCCCACTAGGTGTCCGTGTGGGAAGTCCCCACTGGCAAATGATTGGTACAGCTGCGTCAGATGCCAGATGTGGGAATCGTGGTAGCTCCCAGGGCAGCCAGCACACACATTCATTATTATGCCCTGGGCATCACACACGACCTGGCAGTTGATGGAGGAATCCCTTGCGGTTAATATAGGCTCTACCCCGCTCACCGGCTGGTGCTTTGATGCGTATGTGCGTGCAGTCTATTGCACCCAGTACCTCAGGGTATCCCGCTATTTGCTGGAAGAGACGCATATTGCTGGCCAATACCTCACGGGCATTGGGGAAATATACATGATCACCGACATGTGCTGACATGGCATCCAGGAACTGGTGCAGTACCCTGGAGGATGATGCCTGTGATATCCCCATCATATCACCAGTTGGTCTCTGGAAGGCACCTGTTGCTAGTATTCTTAGGCCAACACATACCTTGGTTTCCACTGGGATGGGTTTCCCTCTGTTGGTTCTATGTGTGAGACGTGGCCTGCACAACTCAACAATTTGCTGCAAAAGGTCTCTGTCCACTCTGTAGCGCTCTACTATCTCCAGCTCATGTAACCTATGGTAGGTGACCCTGGGCCTGTATACTCTCCTTCTTCTCCTCACTCTGGGTTGTCTGTCTGCATCTGCATTGTCACCACCCTCAGCAATTCGCCTATGCCTGATTATAACAGCTATGGCAGCCCCTAGCATTTCTCCTCTGAGTTCAGCTTTTTTCAGTTTTCAATTCTGATAGCTTACTCCTCTCTTGCAGTATCTCTTGCGAGAAACACTCTGCACTGCTGTTTGCAGTGTTTTAAGTGCTGGGTTGGGCTTCTAGTCTGCCTGTGTAATTGCCTGCTTCCAAATGTTTCCACCAATTAACTCCAGCAGTATCCTCTGGGGGCAGCTTCCTTGTATTCTGGTTGTTTCCTGTTTCCTCTCTGTTTCCTCAGGGGGAGCAATGTGCACACCAGCTTATGCACGCTCACAGTTACTTAAACGTGTGCACATATCCTTACACGGTGTGGACTTGGCTGATTCATGGTAAAACGCGCGCACATTGCCTTACACACGTGCACGCCTGCGCAAACCGTTGTAAACGGTTTGCAACATGCTCCCACATGTCGAACCTGCCTTACATGCACGCACACGCGCGCATGCACGTATATCAAGAAAGTTTGAGTGTAGGGATAGTGTGCACCCTCTATTTCTTGACTTTCCTAGTGTTCTGTTGGGACACACCTCTCTCCCTGATGTCTGTCTGTCATCTGTCACGTTACACTGCCCTCCAATGTGATACATTTATTTCTATCATTCCCCCCGTGATGTCACCTACCTCTTACTCTATTCCTCTCCCTTCTGTAACTCTTACACTACTCAGAAAGTGCTCATTACCTATGTGGCAGTGTGATTCTGTATTGTAACCCTCATTTACATAGGATTGCCTAGTAATGCTTAGTTACATCTCTTACACTGAGCTTCCCCCCCTTGGCAACCACTACACGGTGGCCATATTGTTTTTGTTCTGATAGTCCCTGCATTGTCATTCCATGTAATACATAAATCCCACAATTGTGGGCTTATAAGTTTCGGTTTTCACTTTTAGGCAGCGCACCCCGTTTGCGCGGGTGTGCGCTGCAGTTAAACATCAAAATCCCCGACAAAAAAAAAAAAGTTATTTTAAATAATTTTGCAACACATTTTAATGCCAATGGCCACATATTTGGCCATTGGCATGCTAGATAATACATATGCACCCTTTATTTGGAGCTGACATAGCTCCGTTGTCAATTTTGCAGAAATGTACTCAGTTGTCAGCTGAGTACATTTCTGCAGCTAAAACGTCCATTACACGGACTGCTTTGGGCTTCCTGGATCGCTCAAATACCTCATTTGCATATCTTTCAGCTGCAAATGAGGTATTGAGCATTTCCATGCCCAGTCCGTGTAAGAGACGTTTTAGCTGTCTCTTACATGGAGGTTTGGGCTGTTCCTGGATCGGGAGGCTTACACGGAGGCTTACACTACTCTTAAACTCCGTGTAAGCCTTCGTGAATCCTGCCCCACGTGTTCTTACTGAAGAGTGCTCTCAAGCTATCTGGAAATAAAATCGCTGATAAGCATAATTCTTTGCACTTTAACTTGTCAGAGTTTGAATTGTGTTAATTTTTGCCACAGTTTAATTATTTTATATATTTTGACTGAATTATTTTTTATATTTGCTAGCATTTTTTTTGTTTCTGATCTCTTCTGAAACTGCCCATCCCAATTTCTGTGGTGGTGTTAAAGTTTATAAAACTGGTCTAACAGCTTTTTTATCTGACTGCTTATGGCTTGCTGATTTACAAAAGCTTTTGATTGTAAATTCTGGCATACATTGTTATAAACATTTTGTGTTCTGAATGAAGAGTGCTCTCAAACAATCTGGAAATATAATCACTGATAAGTATAATCCTTCGCACTTTAACTTCTGCCTTGTTAAATTTTTGCCTGAATTTGCCTGAAATAAATAAATAAATTGAGTTATTGTATATATTTGCTGACTGAATTATTTTATATCTTTGCTGGCATTGTTTTATTTGTTTCTGATCTCTTCGGAAAATGTTGACCCCCCCATTTCTATGGTGGTGGTGTTAAAGTTTATAAAACTGGTCTAATATCTTTTTTGTTATTTGATTGCTTCATGGCTTGCTAACTTAAAATAGCCCCTGTTTGTAAATTCCTGCATGCACCGAGAGTGCTTTCAGAGTTCTGTATAGTCTTAATTTTTGCCTGACATGAATTATTTTATATATTTGATGACTGAATTATTTTATATATTTGCTAGCATTGTTTTTTTTTTTTTGTTTCTGATCTCTTCCGAAACTGCACCCCACCCCATTTATGTGGTGGTGTTAAAGTTCATAAAACTGGTCAAACAGCTTTATACCCTTGTTTATAAATTCCTCCATACACTGTTAGAAACTCTGCGTGTTCTGACTGGAGTGCTCTCAAGCAATCTGTAAATATAATCACTGATATGTATAATTCTTTGCACTTTAACTTTTCAGAGATCTCCATTGTCTTAAATTTTCCCTGAATTGAATTATTTTATATATTTGCTGACTGAATCATTTTGTATATTTGCTGGCATTGTTTTTTTTTTGTTTGTTTGTTTGTTTCTGATCTCATCTGAATCTGGTCCTTCTCTATTTCTGTGGTCGCCTTAAGGTTTATAGAATGGATGTAACAGCTTTTTTGTTATCTGATTGCTTCAAGGCTTGCTGATTTAAAATAGCCCCTGTTTTGTAAATTCCTGAATGCACTGTCAAAAATTATTTGTGCTCTGACTGAAGAGTGCTCTCAGAGTTCTGTATAGTCTTAATTTTTGCCTGAGTTGAATTATTTTATTTATTTGCTGACTGAATTATTTTATATCTTTGCTGCCATTGTTTTATTGGTTTCTGATCTCTTCTGAAAATTTTGACCCCCCCCCACCATTTCTGTGGTGGTGTTAATGTTTATAAAACTGGTCTAACAGTTTTTTGCTATTTTGTTGCATCAAGGCTTGCTGATGTAAACTAGCCCTTGTTTGTTAATTCCTGCATACACTGTTAGAAACTTTTTCTGTTCTGACTAAAGAGTGCTCTCAGTGTGTAAATATAATCACTGATAAGTATAATTCTTTGCACTTTAACTTTTCAGTGATCTGCATTGTCTTAATTTTACCCTGAATTGAATTATTTTATATATTTGCTGACTGAATCATTTTATACATTTGCTGGCATTTCTTTTTTTTTTTTTTGTTTCTGTTGTCATCTGAATCTGCTCCCCCATCCCCATTTCTGTGGTAGTCTTAAAGTTTATTAAACTGCTCCAACAGCTTTTTTTATCTGATTGCTTCAAGATTTGCTAATTTAAAATAGCCCTTATTTCTAAATTTCTGCATACACTGTGAGAAATTCCTTGTATGTGACTGAAGAGTGCTCTCAAACAGTCTGGAAATATTACCACTGATAAGTATAATTCTTTGCACTTTAACTTTATAGAGTTTTGCATTGCCTTAATTTTTTTGTCTGAATTGAATTATTTTATATATTTGCTGACTGAATTATTTTACATCTTTGCTGACATTTTTTCTGATCTCTTTTGAAACTGCCCCATCCCCATTCGTGTGGTGGTGTTAAAGTTTATAACACTGGTCTAACAGATTTTTTGTTATCCGATTGTTTCACAGCATGCTGATTTAAAATAGCCCCTGTTTTGTAAATTCCTACATACACTGTTAGAAACACTTTGTGGTTTGATTGAAGAGTGCTGTCAAGTAATCTGGAAATATAATTGCTGATAGGTATAATTCTTTACACTTTAACTTTTCAGAGTTCTGCACCATCTTAATTTTTGCCTGAATTTAATTATTTTATATATTTGATGTCTGAATTATGTTATATATTTGCTGGCATTCGTTTTTGTTTCTGATCTCATCTGAAAATTGTCCCCTCATATTTTTGTGGTAGTCTTACAGTTTATAGAATTGGTCTAAGAGCTTTTTTCTTATCTGATTGCTTCAAGGCTTGCTGATTTAAAATAGGCCCTGTTTGTAAATTACTGCTTTCACTCTTAGAAACTCCTTATGTTCTGACTGAAGAGTCCTCTTAAACAATCTGAAATATAATTGTTGATAAGTATAATTCTTTTCACTTTAACTTTTTAGAGATCTACATTGTCTTAATTTTTGCCTGAATTGAATAATTGTATATATTTGCTGACTGAATTATTTTATCTATTTGCTTGTATTTTTTTTTTTGTTTCTGATCTTTGCTGAAACTGCTCCCCCCTGTTTTTGTGGTGGTGTTAAAGTTTATAAAACTGCTCTAACAGCTTTTTTTATCTGATTGCTTCAAGATTTGCTAATTTAAATAGCCCTTGTTTCTAAATTTCTGCACACACTGCGAGAAATTCCTTGTGTCTGACTGAAGAGGGCACTCAAACAATCTGTAAATATTATCACTGATAAGAATAATTTTATATATTTGCTGACTGAATTATTTTATATCTTTGCTGACATTTTTTTCTGATCTCTTTTGAAACTGGTCCCCCCTATTTCTGTGGTGGTGTTAAAGTTTATAACACTGGTCTAACAGCTTTTTTGTATTCCAATTGCTTCAAGGCATGCTGATTTAAAATAGCCCATCTTTGTAAATTCCTGCATACACTGTTAGAAACCCCTTTGTTCTGACTGTAGAGAGCTTCCAAACAATCTGGAAATATAAGCATTGATAAGTATAATTCTTTGCACTTTAACTTTTTAGAGTTCTGCATTGTCTTTATTTTTGCCTGAACTGATTTATTTTATATATTTGCTGACTGAATTGTTTTATATATTTGCTGGCATTGTTGTTTTGTTTCTGATCTCTTCTGAAACTGCCCCCTCTATTTCTGTGATGATGTTAAAGTTTATTAAACTGGTCTAACAGCTTTTTGTTATCTGATTGCTTCAAGGATTGCTGATTTAAAATAGTCCATGCTTGTAAATTCCAGCATACACTATTAGAAACTCCTTATTAACTGACAGTAGAGTGATCTCAAATAAACTTGAAGTAAATTTGCTGATAAGTATAATTCTTTGCACTTTAACTTTTCAAAGTTCTGCATTGTCTTAATTTTTGCCTGAGTTGAATTATTTTATATATATGCTGACTAAAGTATTTTGTATGTTTGCTGTTTTTTTTTTGTTTCTTATCTCTTACGAAACTGCCCCTCCCTTTCTGAGCTATTGCTACAGTTTATAAAAACTGGTCTAACAGCTTTTTTGTTATATGATTGTCTTGAAGCTTGCTGATTTAAAATAGCCCCTGTTTTTAAATACCTGCATATGCTGTTAGAAACTCCTTGTGCTCTGACTGAAGAGTGCTCTCAAACAATCTGGAAATATCGGTGATAAGTGTAATTCTTTCCTCTTTAACTTTTTAGAGTTCTACTTTGTCTTAATTTTTGCCTGAATTTAATTATTTAACATATTTATGTCTAAATTATTTTATATATTTGTTCACATTTTTTTTGTTTCTGATCTCATCTGAATATGGTCCCCCCCTCCTATTTCGTGGTAGTCTTAAAGTTTATAGGACTGGTGTAACAGTTTTTTTATTATCTGTTTGCTTCAAGGCTTGCTGATTTAAAATAGTCAATGTTTATAAAGTCCTGCATACACCGTTAGAAACTCCTTGCATTTTGATTGGAGTGCTGTCAAGTAATATTGAAATATAATCACTGATAAGTATAATTATTTGCACTTTACCTTTTCAGAGTTCTGCAATGTCTTAATTTTTGTCTGAATTGAATTATTTTATATATTTGCTGACTGAATTATTTTATATATTTGCTGGCATTGGATTTTGTTTCTGATCTCATCTGAAACTGCCCCCCCCCATATTTCTGTGGTAGTCTTACAGTTTATAGAACTGGTCTAACAGCCTTTTTGTTATCTGATTGCTTCAAGCCTTGCTGAATCAAAAAAGCCTCTGTTTGTAAATTCCTTCATACACTGTTAGAAATGCCTTGTGCTCTGACTGAGGAGTGCTCTCAAACAATCTTGAAGTATACTTACTGATAAGTATAATTATTTGCACTTTAATCTTTCTGAGTTCTGCATTGTCTTAATTTTTGCCTGAATTGAATTATTTTATATATTTGCTGACTGAATTATTTTACATATTTGCTGGCAGTGTTTTTATTTTGTTTCTGATCTCATCTGAAAATGGTCACCCTAATTTCTGTGGTAGTCTTAATGTTTATAGAACTGGTCTAACAGCTTTTTTGTTATCTGATTGCTTCAAGGCTTGCTGAATTAAAATAGCCCCTGTTGTACATTCCTACATATACTGTTAGAAACTCATTGTCTTCTGATTGAAGAGTGCTCTCAAACAATCTGGAAATGTAATCACTGATAAGAATAATTCTTTGCACTTTAACTTCTCAGAGTTCTGCATTGTCTTCATTTTTACTTGAATTGAATTATTTTATATATTCACAACTGAAGTTTTTTATATATTTGCTGGCATTGTATTTTTGTTTCTGATCTCTTCTGATACTGCCCACCCACATTTCTGTAGTCATGCTTAAGTTTATAAAACTGGTCTAACAGCATTTTTGTTATCTGATTGCTTCAAGGCTTGCTGATTTAAAAAAGCATCTGTTTGTAAATTCCTGCATTCATTGTTAGAATCGCCTTGTGTTGTGACTGAAGAGTGCTCTTCTCACAATCTGGAAATATAATTGCTGATAAGGATGACTTTTGCAGTTAATCTTTTCAGAGTTCTGCATTGTCTTATTTTTTGCTGAATTTAATTATTTTTTATATCTTTGACTGAATTAATTGATATATCTGCTATCATTTTTTTTTTGTTTCTGATCTCTTCTGAAACTGGTCTCCCCGATTTCTGTGATGGTGTTAAAGTTTATAAAACTGGTCTAATACCTTTTTTATTTGATTGCTTCATGGCTTGCTGATTTAAAATAGACCCTGTTTATAAATTGTTGTGTACACTCTTCAAAACTCCTTGTGTTATGACTGAAGAGTGCTCTCAGACAATCTGGAAATATAATCATTGATAAGTATAAATTCTTTTCATTTTAACTTTTTAGAGATCTGCATTGTCTTAATTGCCTGAATTGAATGATTTTTATATATTTCATGACTGAATTATTTTATATATTTGCTGGCATTTTTTTTTTGTTTCTGATCTCTGCTGAAACTGCTCCCCCACTATTTTTGTGGTGGTGTTAAAGTTTATAAAACTGCTCTAACAGTTTTTTTTTTTTTGTTTTCTGATTGCTTCAAGCTTTGCTAATTTAAAATACACCCACTTTTTAAATTTCTGCACTTTAACTTCTCAGAGTTTTGCATTGTCTTACTTTTTACCTGAACTGACTTTTATTACATATTTGCTTACTGAATTATTTTATATATTTGCTGGCATTGTTTTTTCATTTCTGATCTCTGCTGAAACTGCTCCCCCACTAGTTTTGTGGTGGTGTTAAAGTTTATAAAACTGCTCTAACAGTTTTTTTTTTGTTTTTTGATTGCTTCAAGCTTTGCTAATTTAAAATACATCCACTTTCTAAATTTCTGCTCTTTAACTTCTCAGAGTTTTGCATTGTCTTAATTTTTACCTGAACTGACTTATATTACATATTTGCTTACTGAATTATTTTATATACTTGCTGGCATTGTTTTTTGTTTCTGATCTCTTCTGAAAACTTCTCCCCTATTTCTGTGGTGGTGTTAAAGTTTATGAAACTGATCTAACTGCTTTTTTGTTATCTGATTGCTTCATGGCTTGCTGATTTAAGATTGCCCCTGTTTGTAAATTCCTGCAAACACTGTTGGAAACTCCTTATGTTCTGACTTGAGATTGCTCTCAAACAATCTGGAAATATAATCACTGATAAGTATCATTCTTTGCACTTTAACTTTTCAGAGTTCTGCATTGTCTTAATTTTTACTTGAATTGAATATATTTTATATACTCACGACTGACGTTTTTTATATATATTTGCTGGCAATGTTTTTTTGTTTTTGATCTTTTCTGATACTGCCCCCCCCCCATTTCTGTAGTCATGCTTAAGTTTATAACACTGGTCTAACAGCTTTTTTGTTATCTGATTGCTTCAAGGCTTGCTGATTTAAAATAGCCACTCTTTGTAAATTCCTGTATACACTGTTAGAAACTCATTGTGTTCTGACAGATTACTGCTCTCAAACAATCTGGAAATACAATCACTGATGAGTATAATTCTTTGCACTTTAACTTTTCAAAGTTCTGCATTGTCTTAATTTTTGCCTGAGTTGAATTATTTTATACATTTGCTGACTGAATTATGTTTTATATATGCTGGCATTTTTTGTTGTTTCTGATCTCTTTGAAACTGGTTCCCCCTATTTCTGTGGTAGTGTTAAAGTTTATGAAACTGATCTAACTGCTTTTTTGTTATCTGATTGCTTCATGGCTTGCTGATTTAAGATTGACCCTGTTTGTAAATTCCTGCATACACTGTTGGAAACTCCTTGTGTTCTGACTGAAGATTGCTCTCAAACAATCTGGAAATATAATCACTGATAAGCATAATTCTTTGCCCTTTAAATTTTTTGAGCATTGTCTTAATTTTTGCCTGAACTGAAATATATATATATATATATATATATATATATATATATATATATATATATATATATATATATATATGCTGATTTAATTATTTTATATCTTTGCTGGCATTGTTTTTTTTTCTGATCTCTTCTGAAACCATTCCCCCCTATTTCTGTGGTGGTGTTAAGTTTTATAAAACTGGTTTAATAGCTTTTATGTTTTCTGATTACTTCAAGGCTTGCTGATTTAAAATAGCCCGTGTTGTAAATTCCTGCATACAGTTTTAGAAAGTCCATGTGTTCTTACTGAAGAGTGCTGTCAAGCTATCTGGAAATAAAATCGCTGATAAGCATAATTCTTTGCACTTTAACTTGTCAGAGTTTGAATTGTGTTAATTTTTGCCACAATTTAATTATTTTATATATTTTGACTGAATTATTTTTATATTTGCTAGCATTTATTTTGTTTCTGATCTCTTCTGAAACTGCCCATCCCAATTTATGTGGTGGTGTTAAAATTTATAAAACTGGTCTAACATCTTTTTTATCTGACTGCTTATGGCTTGCTGATTTACAAAAGCTTTTGATTGTAAATTCTGGCATACATAGTTATAAACATTTTGTGTTCTGAATGAAGAGTGCTCTCAAACAATCTGGAAATATAATCACTGATAAGTATAATCCTTCGCACTTTAACTTCTGCCTTGTTATTTTTTTGCCTGAATTTGCCTGAAATAAATAAATTGAATTATTGTATATATTTGCTGACTGAATTATTTTATATCTTTGCTGGCATTGTTTTATTTGTTTCTGATCTCTTCTGAAAATGTTGACCCCCCCATTTCTGTGGTGGTGTTAAAGTTTATAAAACTGGTCTAATATCTTTTTTGTTATTTGATTGCTTCATGGCTTGCTAACTTAAAACAGACCCTGTTTGTAAATTCCTGCATGCACTGAGAGTGCTTTCAGAGTTCTGTATAGTCTTAATTTTGCCTGACATGAATTATTTTATATATTTGCTGACTGAATTATTTGATATATTTGCTAGCATTGTTTTTTTTTTGTTTCTGATCTCTTCTGAAACTGCACCCCACCCCATTTCTGAGGTGGTGTTAATGTTCATAAAACTGGTCGAACAGCTTTTTAGCTATTAGATTGCATCAAGGCTTGCTGATGTAAAATAGCCCTTGTTTATAAATTCCTCCATACACTGTTAGAAACTCTACGTGTTCTGACTGGAGTGCTCTCAAGCAATCTGCAAATATAATCACTGATATGTATAATTCTTTGCACTTTAACTTTTCAGAGATCTCCATTGTCTTAAATTTTCCCTGAATTGAATTATTTTATATATTTGCTGACTGAATCATTTTGTATATTTCCTGGCATTGTTTTTTTTTTTTTTTTGTTTCTGATCTCATCTGAATCTGGTCCTTACCTATTTCTGTGGTCGCCTTAAGGTTTATAGAATGGATGTAACAGCTTTTTTGTTATCTGATTGCTTCAAGGCTTGCTGATTTAAAATGACCCCTGTTTGCAAATTCCTGCATACACCGTTAGACACTCCTTGTCTTCTGACTGAAGAGTGCATTGAAATGAAAATAAAATCGCTGATAAGTATAATTCTTTGCCCTTTAACTTTTCAGTGTTCTGCACTGTCTTAATTTTTGCCTGAATTGAATTATTTTATATATTTGCTGACTGAATTATGTTATATATTTGCTGGCATTTGTTTTTTTTTTCTGATCTCATCTGAAAATTGCCCCCTCATATTTCTGTGGCAGGCTTACAGTGTATATAACTGGTCTAATAGCTTGTTTGTTATCTGATTGCTTCAAGGTTTGCTGATTTAATAGAATAGGCCCTGTTTGTAAATTACTGCTTTTACACTCTTTGAAACTCCTTATGTTCTAACTGAAGAGTGCTCTCAAACAATTTGGAAATATAATTGTTGATAAGTATAATTCTTTTTACTTTAACTTTTTAGAGATCTGTATTGTCCTAATTTTTGCCTGAATTGAATAATTTAATATATTTGCTGACTGAATTGTTTCATATATTTGCTGGCTTTTTTTTTGTTTCTGATCTCTGCTGAAACTGCCCCCCCCTATTTTTGTGGAGGTGTTAAAGTTTATCAAACTGCTCTAATAGCTTTTTTATCTGATTGCTTCAAGATTTGCTAATCTAAAATAGCCTTTGTTTTGAAATTTTTGCATACACTGTGATGAATTCCTTGTGTCTGACTGAAAAGTGCTCTCAAGCAATCTGGAAATATAATCACTGATATGTACTTTAACTTTTCAGAGTTCTGCATTGTCTTAATGTTTGCCTAATTTGAGATATTTTATATATTTGCTGGCAGAATTATTTTATACATTTGCTGGCATTGTTGTTTGTTTCTGATCTCTTCTGTAACTGCCCCCCCCCCCATTTCTGCAGTGGTGCTAAAGTTTATGAAACTGGTCTAATAGCTTTTTTGTTATGTGATTGCTTCAAGGCTTGCTGATTTAAAATAGCCATTGTTTGTAAATTCCTCTATACACTGTTAGAAACTCCTTGTTTTCTGAATGAAGAGTGGTCTTAAACAATCTGAAAATATAATTACTGATAGGTATAATTCTTTGCACTTTAACTTTTCAGAGTTCTGCATTGTCTTATTTTTTTACCTGAATTAAGTTATTTTATATATTTACTGACTGGATTATTTTATATATTTGCTGGCATTTTTTTTTTTTTGTTTTTAATCTCTTCTGAAACTGGTCCCCCCTTTTTCTGTGGTGGTGTTAAGGTTTATAAAGCTGGTTTAATAATGTTTTTGTTTTCTGATTGCATCAAGGCGTGCTGATTTAAAATAGCCCATGTTGTAAATTCATGCATACACTTTTAAAAAGTCCAAGTGTACTGACTGAAGAGTGCTCTCAAACAATTTGGAAATATAATTGTTAAGTATTACTCTTTTTACTTTAACTTTTTAGAGATCTGCATTGTCCTAATTTTTGCCTGAAATGAATAATTTAATATATTTGCTGACTGAATTGTTTTATATATTTGCTGGCATTTTTTTTTTGTTTCTGATCTCTGCTGAAACTGCCCCCCCCCCTATTTTTGTGGAGATGTTAAAGTTTATAAAACTGTTCTAACAGCTTTTTTATCTGATTGCTTCAAGATTTGCTAATTTAAAATACATCCACTTTCTAAATTTCTGCACTTTAACTTCTCAGAGTTTTGCATTGTCTTAATTTTTACCTGAACTGACTTATATTACATATTTGCTTACTGAATTATTTTATATATTTGCTGGCATTGTTTTTTGTTTCTGATCTCTTCAGAAAACTTCTCCCCTATTTCTGTGGTGGTGTTAAAGTTTATGAAACTGATCTAACTGCTTTTTTGTTATCTGATTGCTTCATGGCTTGCTGATTTAAGATTGCCCCTGTTTGTAAATTCCTGCAAACACTGTTGGAAACTCCTTATGTTCTGACTTGAGATTGCTCTCAAACAATCTGGAAATATAATCACTGATAAGTATCATTCTTTGCACTTTAACTTTTCAGAGTTCTGCATTGTCTTAATTTTTACTTGAATTGAATATATTTTATATACTCACGACTGAAGTTTTTTTATATATTTGCTGGCAATGTTTTTTGTTTCTGATCTTTTCTGATACTGCCCCCCCCCCCATTTCTGTAGTCATGCTTAAGTTTATAACACTGGTCTAACAGCTTTTTTGTTATCTGATTGCTTCAAGGCTTGCTGATTTAAAATAGCCACTCTTTGTAAATTCCTGTATACACTGTTAGAAACTCATTGTGTTCTGACAGATTACTGCTCTCAAACAATCTGGAAATACAATCACTGATGAGTATAATTCTTTGCACTTTAACTTTTCAAAGTTCTGCATTGTCTTAATTTTTGCCTGAGTTGAATTATTTTATACATTTGCTGACTGAATTATGTTTTATATATGCTGGCATTTTTTGTTGTTTCTGATCTCTTTGAAACTGGTTCCCCCTATTTCTGTGGTAGTGTTAAAGTTTATGAAACTGATCTAACTGCTTTTTTGTTATCTGATTGCTTCATGGCTTGCTGATTTAAGATTGACCCTGTTTGTAAATTCCTGCATACACTGTTGGAAACTCCTTGTGTTCTGACTGAAGATTGCTCTCAAACAATCTGGAAATATAATCACTGATAAGCATAATTCTTTGCCCTTTAAATTTTTTGAGTCCTGCATTGTCTTAATTTTTGCCTGAACTGAAATATATATATATATATATATATATATATATATATATATATATATATGCTGATTTAATTATTTTATATCTTTGCTGGCATTGTTTTTTTTTCTGATCTCTTCTGAAACCATTCCCCCCTATTTCTGTGGTGGTGTTAAGTTTTATAAAACTGGTTTAATAGCTTTTATGTTTTCTGATTACTTCAAGGCTTGCTGATTTAAAATAGCCCGTGTTGTAAATTCCTGCATACAGTTTTAGAAAGTCCATGTGTTCTTACTGAAGAGTGCTGTCAAGCTATCTGGAAATAAAATCGCTGATAAGCATAATTCTTTGCACTTTAACTTGTCAGAGTTTGAATTGTGTTAATTTTTGCCACAATTTAATTATTTTATATATTTTGACTGAATTATTTTTTATATTTGCTAGCATTTATTTTGTTTCTGATCTCTTCTGAAACTGCCCATCCCAATTTATGTGGTGGTGTTAAAATTTATAAAACTGGTCTAACATCTTTTTTATCTGACTGCTTATGGCTTGCTGATTTACAAAAGCTTTTGATTGTAAATTCTGGCATACATAGTTATAAACATTTTGTGTTCTGAATGAAGAGTGCTCTCAAACAATCTGGAAATATAATCACTGATAAGTATAATCCTTCGCACTTTAACTTCTGCCTTGTTATTTTTTTGCCTGAATTTGCCTGAAATAAATAAATTGAATTATCGTATATATTTGCTGACTGAATTATTTTATATCTTTGCTGGCATTGTTTTATTTGTTTCTGATCTCTTCTGAAAATGTTGACCCCCCCATTTCTGTGGTGGTGTTAAAGTTTATAAAACTGGTCTAATATCTTTTTTGTTATTTGATTGCTTCATGGCTTGCTAACTTAAAATAGACCCTGTTTGTAAATTCCTGCATGCACTGAGAGTGCTTTCAGAGTTCTGTATAGTCTTAATTTTGCCTGACATGAATTATTTTATATATTTGCTGACTGAATTATTTGATATATTTGCTAGCATTGTTTTTTTTTGTTTCTGATCTCTTCTGAAACTGCACCCCACCCCATTTCTGTGGTGGTGTTAATGTTCATAAAACTGGTCGAACAGCTTTTTAGCTATTAGATTGCATCAAGGCTTGCTGATGTAAAATAGCCCTTGTTTATAAACTCCTCCATACACTGTTAGAAACTCTACGTGTTCTGACTGGAGTGCTCTCAAGCAATCTGCAAATATAATCACTGATATGTATAATTCTTTGCACTTTAACTTTTCAGAGATCTCCATTGTCTTAAATTTTCCCTGAATTGAATTATTTTATATATTTGCTGACTGAATCATTTTGTATATTTCCTGGCATTGTTTTTTTTTTTTTTTTTTTTCTGATCTCATCTGAATCTGGTCCTTACCTATTTCTGTGGTCGCCTTAAGGTTTATAGAATGGATGTAACAGCTTTTTTGTTATCTGATTGCTTCAAGGCTTGCTGATTTAAAATGACCCCTGTTTGCAAATTCCTGCATACACCGTTAGACACTCCTTGTCTTCTGACTGAAGAGTGCATTGAAATGAAAATAAAATCGCTGATAAGTATAATTCTTTGCCCTTTAACTTTTCAGTGTTCTGCACTGTCTTAATTTTTGCCTGAATTGAATTATTTTATATATTTGCTGACTGAATTATGTTATATATTTGCTGGCTTTTTTTTTTTGTTTCTGATCTCTGCTGAAACTGCCCCCCCCCATTTTTGTGGAGGTGTTAAAGTTTATCAAACTGCTCTAATAGCTTTTTTATCTGATTGCTTCAAGATTTGCTAATCTAAAATAGCCTTTGTTTTGAAATTTTTGCATACACTGAGATGAATTCCTTGTGTCTGACTGAAAAGTGCTCTCAAGCAATCTGGAAATATAATCACTGATATGTACTTTAACTTTTCAGAGTTCTGCATTGTCTTAATGTTTGCCTAATTTGAGATATTTTATATATTTGCTGGCAGAATTATTTTATACATTTGCTGGCATTGTTGTTTGTTTCTGATCTCTTCTGTAACTGCCCCCCCCCATTTCTGCAGTGGTGCTAAAGTTTATGAAACTGGTCTAATAGCTTTTTTGTTATGTGATTGCTTCAAGGTTTGCTGATTTAAAATAGCCATTGTTTGTAAATTCCTCTATACACTGTTAGAAACTCCTTGTTTTCTGAATGAAGAGTGGTCTTAAACAATCTGAAAATATAATTACTGATAGGTATAATTCTTTGCACTTTAACTTTTCAGAGTTCTGCATTGTCTTATTTTTTTACCTGAATTAAGTTATTTTATATATTTACTGACTGGATTATTTTATATATTTGCTGGCATTTTTTTTTTTGTTTTTAATCTCTTCTGAAACTGGTCCCCCCTTTTTCTGTGGTGGTGTTAAGGTTTATAAAGCTGGTTTAATAATGTTTTTGTTTTCTGATTGCATCAAGGCGTGCTGATTTAAAATAGCCCATGTTGTAAATTCATGCATACACTTTTAAAAAGTCCAAGTGTACTGACTGAAGAGTGCTCTCAAACAATTTGGAAATATAATTGTTAAGTATTACTCTTTTTACTTTAACTTTTTAGAGATCTGCATTGTCCTAATTTTTGCCTGAAATGAATAATTTAATATATTTGCTGACTGAATTGTTTTATATATTTGCTGGCATTTTTATTGTTTCTGATCTCTGCTGAAACTGCCCCCCCCCTATTTTTGTGGAGATGTTAAAGTTTATAAAACTGTTCTAACAGCTTTTTTTATCTGATTGCTTCAAGATTTGCTAATTTAGCTTAGCCTTTGTTTCGAAAGTTTTGCATACACTGTGATGAATTCCTTGGGTCTGAAAAGTGCTCTCAAGCAATCTGGAAATATAATCACTGATAAGTATAATTCTTTGCACTTTAACTTTTCAGAGTTCTGCATTGTCTTAATGTTTGCCTAATTTGATATATTTTATATATTTGCTGGCTGAATTATTTTATATATTTGCTGGCATTGTTTTTTGTTTCTGATCTCTTCTGTAACTGCCCCCCTCCCCCATTTCTGCAGTGGTGCTAAAGTTTATGAAACTGGTCTAATAGCTTTTTTGTTATTTGATTGCTTCAAGGCTTGCTGATTTAAAATAGCCATTGTTTGTAAATTCCTGTATACACTGTTAGAAACCCCTTGTGTTCTGAATGATGAGTGGTCTTAAACAATTTGAAAATATAATTACTGATAGGTATAATTCTTTGCACTTTAACTTTTCAGAGTCCTGCATTGTCTTATTTTATTACCTGAATTAAGTTATTTTATATATTTACTGACTGAATTATTTTATATCATTGCCTGCATTGTTTTATTTGTTTCTGATCTCTTCTTAAAATGTTGACCCCCCCCCATTTATGTGGTGGTGTTAATGTTTATAAAACTGGTCTAACATCTTTTTTGTTATTTGATTGCTTCAAGGCTTGCTGATTTAAAATAGCTCCTGTTTGTAAATTCCTGAATGCACTGTCAAAAACTCCTTGTGTTCTGGCTGAAGAGTGCTCTCAGAGTTCTGTATAGTCTTAATTTTTGCCTGAGTTGAATTATTTTATATATTTGCTGACTGAATCATTTTATATATTTGTTAGCATTGTTTTTTTTTGTTTCTGATCTCTTCTGAAACTGCCCCCACACCCCCACACACACACATTTCTGTGGTGGTGTTAAAGTTTATAAAACTGGTCTAACAGCTGTTTTGCTATTTGATTGCATCAAGGCTTGCTGATGTAAAATAGCCCTTGTTTGTTAATTCCTGCATACACTGTTAGAAACTCCTTGTGTTTTGAATGAAGAGTGCTCTCAAATAATCTGGAAATATAATCGATGATAAGTACAATTCTTTGCAATTTAACATTTCAGAGTTCTGCACTGTCTTAATTTTTGCCTGAATTGAATTTTTTTATATATTTGCTGACTGAATTGTTATATCTTTGCTAGCATTGTTTTTTTTTTGTTTCTGATCTCATCTGAATCTGCCCCCCCTTTTTCAGTGGTAGTCTTAAAGTTTATAGAACTGGTGTAACACCTTTTTTGTTATCTGATTGCTTCAAGGCTTGCTGATTTAAAATAGCCACTGTTTGTAAATTCCTGCATAAACTGTCAGAAACTCCTTATGTTCTGACTGAAGAGTGCTCTCAAACAATCTGGGAATATAATTGTTAATAAGTATAATTCTTTTCACTTTAACTTTTTAGACATCTGTATTGTCTTAAGTTTTGTTGAATTGAATAATTTAATATATTTGCTGACTGAATTATTATATATATTTGCTGGCTTTTTTTTGTTTCTGATCTCTGCTGAAACTGCCCCCCCCCATTTTTCTGGTGGCGTTAAAGCTTATAAAACTACTCTAACAGCTTTTTTAAATCTGATTGCTTTAAGATTTTCTAATCTCAAATAGCCCTTGTTTCTAAATTTCTGCATACACTGTGAGAAATTCCTTGAGTCTGACTGAAGAGTGCTCTCAAGCAATCTGGAAATATTATCACTAATAAGTATAATTCTTTGCACTTTAACTTTTCAGGGTTTTGCATTGTCTTACTTTTTGCCTGAATTGAATTATTTTTATATTTGCTGATTGAATTATTTTATATCTTTTCTGACATTTTTTTCTGATCTCTTTTGAAACTGGTCCCCCCTTATTTCTGTGGTTGTGTTAAAGTTTATAACACTGGTCAAACAGCTTTTTTGTTATCCGATTGCTTCAAGGCATGCTGATTTAAAATAGCCCCTGTTTGTAAATTCCTGCATACACTGTTAGAAATTCCTTGTATTTTGACTGAAAAGTGCTCTCAAATAATCTGGAAATATAATTGCTGATAAGTATAATTATTTTCACTTTAACTTTTCAGAGATCTACATTTTCTTAATTTTTGCCTGAATTGAATTATTTTATATATTTGCTGAGTATATTATTTTATATATTTGCTGGAATTATTTTTGGTTTCTCATCTCTGCTGAAACTACTCCCTCCACCATTTTTGTGGTAGTGTTAAAGTTTATAAAACTGCTCTAACAGCTTTTTTGTTATCTGATTGCTTCAAGCTTTGCTAATTTAAAATAGCCCCTGTTTCTAAATTTCTGCATATACTGTGAGAAATTCCTTGTGTCTGACTGAAGAGTGCTCTCAAACAATCTGGAAATATTATTGCTGATAAGAATAATTGTTTGCACTTTAACTTTTCAGAGTTTTGCATTGTCTTAATTTTTGCCTGAATTGAATTATTTTATATATTTGCTGACTGAATTATGTTATATCTTTGCTGACATTTTTTTCTGATCTCTTTTGAAACTGGTCCCCCCTATTTTTGTGGTGGTGTTAAAGTTTATAACACTGGTCTAACAGCTTTTTTGTTATCCAATTGCTTCAATGTATGCTGATTTAAAATAGCCCATCTTTGTAAATTCCTGCATACACTGTTAGAAGCCCCTTTGTTCTGACTAAAGAGAGCTCGCAAACAATCTGGAAATATAATCATTGATAAGTATAATTCTTTGCACTTTAACTTTTTAGAGTTCTGCATTGTCTTTATTTTTGCCTGAACTGATTTATTTTATATATTTGCTGACTGAATTGTTTTATATATTTGCTGGCATTGTTGTTTTGTTTCTGATCTCTTCTGAAACTGCCCCCTCTATTTCTGTGGTGATGTTAGAGTTTATGAAACTGGTCTAACAACTTTTTGTTATCTGATTGCTTCAAGGATTGCTGATGTAAAATAGCCCATGCTTGTAATTCCAGCATACACTATTAGAAACTCCTTATTAACTGACAGAAGAGTGATCTCAAACAATCTTGAAGTAAATTTGCTGATAAGTATAATTCTTTGCACTTTAACTTTTCAAAGTTCTGCATTGTCTTAATTTTTGCCTGAGTTGAATTATTTTATATATATGCTGAATAAAGTATTTTGTATGTTTGCTGTTTTTTTGTTTGTTTCTTATCTCTTCCAAAACTGCCCCCCCCCCCTTTCTGAGCTGTTGCTACAGTTTATAAAAACTGGTCTAACAGCTTTTTTGTTATATGATTGTCTCAAAGCTTGCTGATTTAAAATAGCTCCTGTTTCTAAATACCTGCATATGATGTTAGAAACTCCTTGTGCTCTGACTGAAGAGTGCTCTCAAACAATCTGGAAATATAATTGCTGATAAGTGTAATTCTTTCCTCTTTAACTTTTCTGAGTTCTACTTTGTCTTAATTTTTGCCTGAATTTAATTATTTAACATATTTATGTCTGAATTATTTTATATATTTGCTCACAATTTTGTTGTTTCTGATCTCATCTGAATATGCCCCCCCCTCCTATTTCTGTGGTAGTCTTAAAGTTTATAGGACTGGTGTAACAGCTTTTTGTTATCTGTTTGCTTCAAGGCTTGCTGATTTAAAATAGTCACTGTTTATAAATTCTTGCATACACCGTTAGAAACTCCTTGTGTTTTGACTGGAGTGCTGTCAAGTAATATTGAAATATAATCGCTGATAAGTATAATTATTTGCACTTTACCTTTTCAGAGTTCTGCAATGTCTTAATTTTTGTCTGAATTGAATTATTTTATATATTTGATGACTGAATTATTTTATATATTTGCTGGCATTGGATTTTGTTTCTGATCTCATCTGAAAATGGTCACCCTAATTGCTGTGGTAGTCTTAATGTTTAAAGAACTGGTCTAACAGCTTTTTTGTTATCTGATTGCTTCAAGGCTTGCTGATTAAAAATAGCCCCTGTTTTAAATTCCTGCATATACTGTTACAAACTCATTGTCTTCTGATTGAAGAGTGCTCTCAAACAATCTGGAAATTTAATCA
Organism: Protopterus annectens; assembly: GCF_019279795.1. Taxonomy (NCBI): domain Eukaryota; kingdom Metazoa; phylum Chordata; order Ceratodontiformes; family Protopteridae; genus Protopterus; species Protopterus annectens. Next base: position 1,845,235,947 of record NC_056743.1, on the reverse strand, counting down.
CTGATAAGAACAATTCTTTGCACTTTAACTTCTCAGAGTTCTGCATTGTCTTCATTTTTACTTGAATTTAATTATTTTATATATTCACAACTGAAGTTTTTTATATATTTGCTGGCATTGTATTTTTGTTTCTGATCTCTTCTGATACTGCCCACCCACATTTCCGTAGTCATGCTTAAGTTTATAAAACTGGTCTAACAGCTTTTTTGTTATCTGATTGCTTCAAGGCTTGCTGATTTAAAAAAAGCCCCTGTTTGTAAATTCATGCATTCATTGCTAGAATTGCCTTGTGTTGTGACTGAAGAGTGCTCTTCAAACAATCTGGAAATATAATTGCTGATAAGGATGACTTTTACAGTTAATCTTTTCAGAGTTCTGCATTGTCTTAATTTTTGCTGAATTTAATTATTTTATATATCTTTGACTGAATTAATTGATATATTTGCTATATTTTTTTTTTGTTTCTGATCTCTTCTGAAACTGGTCTCCCCTATTTCTGTGATGGTGTTAAAGTTTATAAAACTGGTCTAATACCTTTTTTATTTGATTGCTTCATGGCTTGCTGATTTAAAATAGACCCTGTTTGTAAATTGTTGTGTACACTCTTAGAAACTCCTTGTGTTATGACTGAAGAGAGCTCTCAGACAATCTGGAAATATAATCATTGATAAGTATAATTCTTTTCATTTTAACTTTTTAGAGATCTGCATTGTCTTAATTGCCTGAATTGAATTATTTTTATATATTTCATGTTTAAATTATTTTATATATTTACTGGCATTTTTTTGTTTGTTTCTGATCTCTGCTGAAACTGCCTCCCCCCTATTTTTGTGGAGGTGTTAAAGTTTATCAAACTGCTCTAATAGCTTTTTTATCTGATTGCTTCAAGATTTGCTAATCTAAAATAGCCTTTGTTTTGAAATTTTTGCATACACTGTGATGAATTCCTTGTGTCTGACTGAAAAGTGCTCTCAAGCAATCTGGAAATATAATCACTGATATGTACTTTAACTTTTCAGAGTTCTGCATTGTCTTAATGTTTGCCTAATTTGAGATATTTTATATATTTGCTGGCAGAATTATTTTATACATTTGCTGGCATTGTTGTTTGTTTCTGATCTCTTCTGTAACTGCCCCCATTTCTGCAGTGGTGCTAAAGTTTATGAAACTGGTCTAATAGCTTTTTTGTTATGTGATTGCTTCAAGGCTTGCTGATTTAAAATAGCCATTGTTTGTAAATTCCTCTATACACTGTTAGAAACTCCTTGTTTTCTGAATGAAGAGTGGTCTTAAACAATCTGAAAATATAATTACTGATAGGTATAATTCTTTGCACTTTAACTTTTCAGAGTTCTGCATTGTCTTATTTTTTTACCTGAATTAAGTTATTTTATATATTTACTGACTGGATTATTTTATATATTTGCTGGCATTTTTTTTTTTGTTTTTAATCTCTTCTGAAACTGGTCCCCCCTTTTTCTGTGGTGGTGTTAAGGTTTATAAAGCTGGTTTAATAATGTTTTTGTTTCCTGATTGCATCAATGCGTGCTGATTTAAAATAGCCCATGTTGTAAATTCATGCATACACTTTTAAAAAGTCCAAGTGTACTGACTGAAGAGTGCTCTCAAACAATTTGGAAATATAATTGTTAAGTATTACTCTTTTTACTTTAACTTTTTAGAGATCTGCATTGTCCTAATTTTTGCCTGAAATGAATAATTTAATATATTTGCTGACTGAATTGTTTTATATATTTGCTGGCATTTTTTTTTTTGTTTCTGATCTCTGCTGAAACTGCCCCCCCCCTATTTTTGTGGAGATGTTAAAGTTTATAAAACTGTTCTAACAGCTTTTTTTATCTGATTGCTTCAAGATTTGCTAATTTAGCTTAGCCTTTGTTTCGAAAGTTTTGCATACACTGTGATGAATTCCTTGGGTCTGAAAAGTGCTCTCAAGCAATCTGGAAATATAATCACTGATAAGTATAATTCTTTGCACTTTAACTTTTCAGAGTTCTGCATTGTCTTAATGTTTGCCTAATTTGATATATTTTATATATTTGCTGGCTGAATTATTTTATATATTTGCTGGCATTGTTTTTTGTTTCTGATCTCTTCTGTAACTGCCCCCCTCCCCCATTTCTGCAGTGGTGCTAAAGTTTATGAAACTGGTCTAATAGCTTTTTTGTTATTTGATTGCTTCAAGGCTTGCTGATTTAAAATAGCCATTGTTTGTAAATTCCTGTATACACTGTTAGAAACCCCTTGTGTTCTGAATGATGAGTGGTCTTAAACAATTTGAAAATATAATTACTGATAGGTATAATTCTTTGCACTTTAACTTTTCAGAGTCCTGCATTGTCTTATTTTATTACCTGAATTAAGTTATTTTATATGTTTGCTGACTGAATTATTTTATATCTTTGCTGGCATTGTTTTATTTGTTTCTGATCTCTTCTTAAAATATTGACCCCCCATTTATGTGGTGGTGTTAATGTTTATAAAACTTGTCTAACATCTTTTTTGTTATTTGATTGCTTCAAGGCTTGCTGATTTAAAATAGCCCCTGTTTGTAAATTCCTGAATGCACTGTCAAAAACTCCTTGTGCTCTGGCTAAGAGTGCTCTCAGAGTTCTGTATTGTCTTAATTTTTGCCTGAGTTGAATTATTTTATATATTTGCTGACTGAATAATTTTATATATTTGTTAGCATTGTTTTTTTTTTGTTTCTGATCTCTTCTGAAACTGCCCCCCCACACATTTCTGTGGTGGTGTTAAAGTTTATAAAACTGGTCTAACAGCTGTTTTGCTATTTGATTGCATCAAGGCTTGCTGATGTAAAATAGCCCCTGTTTGTTAATTCCTGCATACACTGTTAGAAACTCCTTGTGTTTTGAATGAAGAGTGCTCTCAAATAATCTGGAAATATAATCGATGATAAGTACAATTCTTTGCAATTTAACATTTCAGAGTTCTGCACTGTCTTAATTTTTGCCTGAATTGAATTTTTTTATATATTTGCTGACTGAATTGTTATATCTTTGCTAGCATTGTTTTTTTTTTGTTTCTGATCTCATCTGAATCTGCCCCCCCCCTTTTTCAGTGGTAGTCTTAAAGTTTATAGAACTGGTGTAACACCTTTTTTGTTATCTGATTGCTTCAAGGCTTGCTGATTTAAAATAGCCACTGTTTGTAAATTCCTGCATAAACTGTCAGAAACTCCTTATGTTCTGACTGAAGAGTGCTCTCAAACAATCTGGGAATATAATTGTTAATAAGTATAATTCTTTTCACTTTAACTTTTTAGACATCTGTATTGTCTTAAGTTTTGTTGAATTGAATAATTTAATATATTTGCTGACTGAATTATTATATATATTTGCTGGCTTTTTTTTGTTTCTGATCTCTGCTGAAACTGCCCCCCCCCATTTTTCTGGTGGCGTTAAAGCTTATAAAACTACTCTAACAGCTTTTTTAAATCTGATTGCTTTAAGATTTTCTAATCTCAAATAGCCCTTGTTTCTAAATTTCTGCATACACTGTGAGAAATTCCTTGAGTCTGACTGAAGAGTGCTCTCAAGCAATCTGGAAATATTATCACTAATAAGTATAATTCTTTGCACTTTAACTTTTCAGGGTTTTGCATTGTCTTACTTTTTGCCTGAATTGAATTATTTTTTATATTTGCTGATTGAATTATTTTATATCTTTTCTGACATTTTTTTCTGATCTCTTTTGAAACTGGTCCCCCCTTATTTCTGTGGTTGTGTTAAAGTTTATAACACTGGTCAAACAGCTTTTTTGTTATCCGATTGCTTCAAGGCATGCTGATTTAAAATAGCCCCTGTTTGTAAATTCCTGCATACACTGTTAGAAATTCCTTGTATTTTGACTGAAAAGTGCTCTCAAATAATCTGGAAATATAATTGCTGATAAGTATAATTATTTTCACTTTAACTTTTCAGAGATCTACATTTTCTTAATTTTTGCCTGAATTGAATTATTTTATATATTTGCTGAGTATATTATTTTATATATTTGCTGGAATTATTTTTGGTTTCTCATCTCTGCTGAAACTACTCCCTCCACCATTTTTGTGGTAGTGTTAAAGTTTATAAAACTGCTCTAACAGCTTTTTTGTTATCTGATTGCTTCAAGCTTTGCTAATTTAAAATAGCCCCTGTTTCTAAATTTCTGCATATACTGTGAGAAATTCCTTGTGTCTGACTGAAGAGTGCTCTCAAACAATCTGGAAATATTATTGCTGATAAGAATAATTGTTTGCACTTTAACTTTTCAGAGTTTTGCATTGTCTTAATTTTTGCCTGAATTGAATTATTTTATATATTTGCTGACTGAATTATGTTATATCTTTGCTGACATTTTTTTCTGATCTCTTTTGAAACTGGTCCCCCCTATTTTTGTGGTGGTGTTAAAGTTTATAACACTGGTCTAACAGCTTTTTTGTTATCCAATTGCTTCAATGTATGCTGATTTAAAATAGCCCATCTTTGTAAATTCCTGCATACACTGTTAGAAGCCCCTTTGTTCTGACTAAAGAGAGCTCACAAACAATCTGGAAATATAATCATTGATAAGTATAATTCTTTGCACTTTAACTTTTTAGAGTTCTGCATTGTCTTTATTTTTGCCTGAACTGATTTATTTTATATATTTGCTGACTGAATTGTTTTATATATTTGCTGGCATTGTTGTTTTGTTTCTGATCTCTTCTGAAACTGCCCCCTCTATTTCTGTGATGATGTTAGAGTTTATGAAACTGGTCTAACAACTTTTTGTTATCTGATTGCTTCAAGGATTGCTGATTTAAAATAGCCCATGCTTGTAATTCCAGCATACACTATTAGAAACTCCTTATTAACTGACAGAAGAGTGATCTCAAACAATCTTGAAGTAAATTTGCTGATAAGTATAATTCTTTGCACTTTAACTTTTCAAAGTTCTGCATTGTCTTAATTTTTGCCTGAGTTGAATTATTTTATATATATGCTGAATAAAGTATTTTGTATGTTTGCTGTTTTTTTGTTTGTTTCTTATCTCTTCCAAAACTGCCCCCCCCTTTCTGAGCTGTTGCTACAGTTTATAAAAACTGGTCTAACAGCTTTTTTGTTATATGATTGTCTCAAAGCTTGCTGATTTAAAATAGCTCCTGTTTCTAAATACCTGCATATGATGTTAGAAACTCCTTGTGCTCTGACTGAAGAGTGCTCTCAAACAATCTGGAAATATAATTGATGATAAGTGTAATTCTTTCCTCTTTACCTTTTCTGAGTTCTACTTTGTCTTAATTTTTGCCTGAATTTAATTATTTAACATATTTATGTCTGAATTATTTTATATATTTGCTCACAATTTTGTTGTTTCTGATCTCATCTGAATATGCCCCCCCCCTCCTATTTCTGTGGTAGTCTTAAAGTTTATAGGACTGGTGTAACAGCTTTTTGTTATCTGTTTGCTTCAAGGCTTGCTGATTTAAAATAGTCACTGTTTATAAATTCTTGCATACACCGTTAGAAACTCCTTGTGTTTTGACTGGAGTGCTGTCAAGTAATGTTGAAATATAATCGCTGATAAGTATAATTATTTGCACTTTACCTTTTCAGAGTTCTGCAATGTCTTAATTTTTGTCTGAATTGAATTATTTTATATATTTGATGACTGAATTATTTTATATATTTGCTGGCATTGGATTTTGTTTCTGATCTCATCTGAAAATGGTCACCCTAATTGCTGTGGTAGTCTTAATGTTTAAAGAACTGGTCTAACAGCTTTTTTGTTATCTGATTGCTTCAAGGCTTGCTGATTAAAAATAGCCCCTGTTGTAAATTCCTGCATATACTGTTACAAACTCATTGTCTTCTGATTGAAGAGTGCTCTCAAACAATCTGGAAATTTAATCACTGATAAGAACAATTCTTTGCACTTTAACTTCTCAGAGTTCTGCATTGTCTTCATTTTTACTTGAATTTAATTATTTTATATATTCACAACTGAAGTTTTTTATATATTTGCTGGCATTGTATTTTTGTTTCTGATCTCTTCTGATACTGCCCACCCACATTTCCGTAGTCATGCTTAAGTTTATAAAACTGGTCTAACAGCTTTTTTGTTATCTGATTGCTTCAAGGCTTGCTGATTTAAAAAAAGCCCCTGTTTGTAAATTCATGCATTCATTGCTAGAATTGCCTTGTGTTGTGACTGAAGAGTGCTCTTCAAACAATCTGGAAATATAATTGCTGATAAGGATGACTTTTACAGTTAATCTTTTCAGAGTTCTGCATTGTCTTAATTTTTGCTGAATTTAATTATTTTATATATCTTTGACTGAATTAATTGATATATTTGCTATATTTTTTTTTTGTTTCTGATCTCTTCTGAAACTGGTCTCCCCTATTTCTGTGATGGTGTTAAAGTTTATAAAACTGGTCTAATACCTTTTTTATTTGATTGCTTCATGGCTTGCTGATTTAAAATAGACCCTGTTTGTAAATTGTTGTGTACACTCTTAGAAACTCCTTGTGTTATGACTGAAGAGAGCTCTCAGACAATCTGGAAATATAATCATTGATAAGTATAATTCTTTTCATTTTAACTTTTTAGAGATCTGCATTGTCTTAATTGCCTGAATTGAATTATTTTTATATATTTCATGTTTAAATTATTTTATATATTTACTGGCATTTTTTTGTTTGTTTCTGATCTCTGCTGAAACTGTTCCCCCACTATTTTTGTGGTAGTGTTAAAGTTTATATAATGCTCTAACAGTTTTTTTTTGTTTTCTGATTGCTTCAAGCTTTGATAATTTAAAATGCACCCACTTTTAATTTCTGCACTTTAACTTCTCAGAGTTTTGCATTGTCTTAATTTTTACCTGAACTGACTTATATTACATATTTGCTTACTGAATTATTTTATATATTTGCTGGCATTGTTTTTTGTTTCTGATCTCTTCTGAAAACTGCTCCCCTATTTCTGTGGTGGTGTTAAAGTTTATGAAACTGATCTAACTGCTTTTTTGTTATCTGATTGCTTTATGGCTTGCTGATGTAAAATAGCCCTTGTTTGTAAATTCCTGCATACACTGTTAGAAACTCCTTGTGTTTTGAATGAAGAGTGCTCTCAAATAATCTGGAAATATAATCGATGATAAGTACAATTCTTTGCAATTTAACATTTCAGAGTTCTGCACTGTCTTAATTTTTGCCTGAATTGAATTTTTTTATATATTTGCTGACTGAATTGTTATATCTTTGCTAGCATTGTTTTTTTTTGTTTCTGATCTCATCTGAATCTGCCCCCCCCCTTTTTCAGTGGTAGTCTTAAAGTTTATAGAACTGGTGTAACACCTTTTTTGTTATCTGATTGCTTCAAGGCTTGCTGATTTAAAAGAGCCACTGTTTGTAAATTCCAGCATAAACTGTCAAACTCCTTATGTTCTGACTGATGAGTGCTCTCAAATAATCTGGAAATATAATTGTTAATAAGTATAATTCTTTTCACTTTAACTTTTTAGACATCTGCATCAACTTAAATTTTGCTTGAATTGACTAGTTTAATATATTTGCTGACTAAATTATTATATATATTTGCTGGCATTTTTTTTTTGTTTCTGATCTCTGCTGAAACTGCTCCCCCCTTATTTTTGTGGTGATGTTAAAGTTTATAAAACTACTCTAACACCTTTTTTAATCTGATTGATTTAAGATTTGCTAATTTCAAATAGCCCTTGTTTCTAAATTTCTGCATACACTGTGAGAAATTTATTGTGTCTGACTGAAGAGTGCTTCCAAGCAATCTGGAAATAATATCACTAATAAGTATAATTCTTTGAACTTTAACTTTTCAGAGTTTTGCATTGTCTTAATTTTTGCCTGAATTGAATTATTTTATATATTTGCTGATTGAATTATTTTATATCTTTGCTGACATTTTTTTCTGATCTCTTTTGAAACTGGTCCCCCCTTATTTCTGTGGTTGTGTTAAAGTTTATAACACTGGTCAAACAGCTTTTTTGTTATCCGATTGCTTCAAGGCATGCTGATTTAAAATAGCCCCTGTTTGTAAATTCCTGCATACATTATTAGAAACTCCTTATGTTCTGACTGAAGATTGCTCTCAAACAATTTGGAAATATAATCACTGATAACTATCATTCTTGCACTTTAGCTTTTCAGAGTTCTGCATTTTCTTAATTTTTACTTGAATTGAATATATTTTATATACTCACGACTGAAGTTTTTTATATATTTGCTGGCAATGTTTTTTTTGTTTCTGATCTTTTCTGATACTGCCCCCCCCCATTTCTGTAGTCATGCTTAAGTTTATAACACTGGTCTAACAGCTTTTTTGTTATCTGATTGCTTCAAGGCTTGCTGATTTAAAATAGCCACTCTTTGTAAATTCCTGTATACACTGTTAGAAACTCATTGTGTTCTGACAGATTACTGCTCTCAATCTGGAAATACAATCACTGATAAGTATAATTCCTTGCACTTTAACTTTTCAAAGTTCTGCATTGTCTTAATTTTTGCCTGAGTTGAATTATTTTATACATTTGCTGACTGAATTATGTTTTATATATGCTGGCATTTTTTGTTGTTTCTAATCTCTTCGAAACTGGTTCCCCCTATTTCTGTGGTGGTGTTAAAGTTTATGAAACTGATCTAACTGCTTTTTTGTTATCTGATTGCTTCATGGCTTGCTGATTTAAGTTTGCCCCTGTTTGTAAATTCCTGCATACACTGTCGGAAACTACTTGTGTTCTGACTGAAGATTGCTCTCAAACAATCTGGAAATATAATCACTGATAAGCATAATTCTTTTCCCTTTAAATTTTTTGAGTTCTGCATTGTCTTAATTTTTGCCTGAACTGAAATATTATATATATATATATATATATATATATATATATATATATATATATATATATATATTAATATCTTGAACTCTCCGACTATGTTGAAGAAAACCAAATTATTAAAAACCAAAACTTCAATAACTGTTAATTCCTAAGTAAGAAGTACCAATGAGACGGAGCCGATATTAAGCTTTCGTTCTTTTATTAGTGTAAAGAACTTCTTCAGAATGTACAATTGCGTCAGAACAAGCCTTTATATACCTATATATATGTCATTAAGAAGGTGTGTCCATATTTATGTGATCCAATAAACAGTAGTAATAAAGGAGAATAGGAATGAAAAAAACTATCAGATAATTCTTTCTTACATAGCAGTAGTCATGGAAACCAGCTCATATTGCTGTTAGCGTAATGTTAGTGTAGAGTAGACTGTCATTGAAAACTTATTTAGATGTTATGTACATCATTTATTTTAGGCATTCATTTAGCATATTCCATCATTCTAAACACAATCAATTCATTAACTATTTATATTTTATAATAAAACAATTATGAACTTACTGTATTAAACAATGTAAATATGAATTTCATGTAAATACACATATATTTCATAGCTATGCACTGTTTCCGTGTGTGGCGAAATATGGTCATTATTAACTATGAATTATCTAAGAAAATAAGTGTGGCTAGCGTATCCATCTAAGTACACACTTCACATTTAACATTTCATTCAACCCA
>NC_056743.1:1845199129-1845225831 GCF_019279795.1 Protopterus annectens | reverse complement strand
ATCTAATTTGGCCTTTTCTCTAATTTTTTTATCTTTGTGACATGGTTTTGACTTCTGCCAGTTCATAAGGACTCTTGCGATCATTGTCCATCTTTTCTGTAAAATCCTACCTCTCTACTGCTCCCCAGAATCATCCACCTTGTATCCTAAAACTATGCTGTCATCTTCTATTTTTGTAAGATAGCACTTGCTTGGTTTTCACCAATTCCTCGAGGTAATTATATATTTTTGCCAAGTCCCTTGTTGTCTCATTTTTTATTCAAAAAACACAAACTTTATTTCTTTTAGCTTAATCCATAGAGTTGTATGAAAATCAATTTTAGCTACCATCCATGGCACATCAATGCCAAGTTAATCCAAAATATATCATTGTTTATGTAGATAGATAGCTGTGTATATATCTATATCTATCTATAAATATATATTATATATATATATATATATATATATATATATATATATATATATATATATATATATGCACACACATATATATATATATATATATATATATATATATATATTAAAAACCAAAACTTCAATAACTGTTAATTCCTAAGTAAGAAGTACCAATGAGACGGAGCCGATATTAAGCTTTCGTTCTTTTATTAGTGTAAAGAACTTCTTCAGAATGTACAATTGCGTCAGAACAAGCCTTTATATACCTATACATATGTCATTAAGAAGGTGTGTCCATATTTATGTGATCCAATAAACAGTAATAATAAAGGAGAATAGGAATGAAAAAAATGCTATCAGATAATTCTTTCTTACATAGCAGTAGTCATGGAAACCAACTCATATTGCTGTTAGCGTAATGTTAGTGTAGAGTAGACTGTCATTGAAAACTTATTTAGATGTTATGTACATCATTTATTTTAGGCATTCATTTAGCATATTCAATCATTCTAAACACAATCAATTCATTAACTATTTATATTTTATAATAAAACAATTATGAACTTACTGTATTAAACAATGTAAATATGAATTTCATGTAAATACACATATATTTTATAGCTATGCACTGTTTTCGTGTGTGGCGAAATATGGTCATTATTAACTATGAATTGTAAATATATTAGGTTGTGTATCATCTCATTTAACAAACACTAGTAGCTTTAATAATGTTGCTTATCTGTTGTCAGACTGCGATGATACTTGTTCGCCACACATCATCTGTTAAGTGATATACATATAGTGTAATAATATGTTGTAAATCTTAATGGTAGGTTGTTCTAAGAAAATAAGTGTGGCTAGCGTATCCATCTAAGTACACACTTCACATTTAACATTTCATTCAACCCAGGGGGAGCTTCCGCATTCAGTTTCAGCTGCCAGCGTAGTTCCTTCACTTCAAGTAATGTATTGACATCCCCCATGAACATGTCAACGAAATCAAGTACTAAAAATTTAAAATGCATAAAATTTCTACAATCTAAACTATGTTTCATCAAGGCATTCTTCATGTCTTTATTGCGTAGAGCTGCACAGTGTTCCTTGATGCGAGAGGAAAACTTGCGTGAAGTTTTCCCTATATAAAAACTAGGGCATGACATGCAGACCGCTGCATACACAACATTCATAGTTTTACAGTTGAAATGTCTGTGTGAATGCACTTTGAAGTTATTGTGTAAAAATCTGAAGGTGTTCCCTGCTAAAATAAAATCGCAGGCAACACATGTGCCACATGGGAAAGTACCAACGGGATTAGTGTCAGTGTTGACAATATTGGAATCTGTAGGGTTAAATGGGGCATCCCTGTTTTCAAATGAGTATCTTAATGAATTCGTTCCTTTATATGCAAACAACGGGTTAGGGCCGAGTATGGTCGAGGTTTCCTGACTGCTTGTGATAATATCCCAATTGTTCGTTACAATTCTCTTGATATCAGTGGAATCCCTGCAGATAGGAACAGGGAAGCTGGTGTTCCATTCAGGACTAGTGGAATGTGTTGTTTCCTTGTGAGAAGAGAGGGTAAAGGATGTGTTGTCAATGTGTGAACCAGGTTCGGGGAACCTGGGGGTGTGTACAGAAAGCGGGGCACTACTGGTGTGGGTGGAAATTGTGGGACCAATAGAAGTATTCCTCACAGCTGAAGGGCCAATAGTGTTGTTCAAGGCGTGTGAGAGGCCTTGGTCATCGTGAGTGTGATTATTGGTGGTAATAGTGGAACCTGGATGGATACTATTGGAGCTGAATGAGGTGGAAGGACCAATGGTGTTATTCATAGAGTGTGCGAGGGTTGGGCTAGTGTCAGTCTGCTGATTGGAAAGAGATACTAACCTAGAATTCATGCTAGTTGTATCGTTAGTATGATGGTGGTATTGCGATCTACAGGGGGGTAGGTCTTGTGAATGCTGAAGTGGTGCCGTATTCATGACTACATTACTAGAGAGGGTTCTCTTTGAAGTAAATCCATATTGAATAATGGGTGGGAATTTAGCATGTCTGGAGTGTATAACTTCTGTAAAGACAGAATCCAGGAGCTGTGTAGGATAATTCCTAGAAAGTAGCATGTTTTTAAGTACATTACATTCGTTTAGAAATTCATTGTCATCACTAGTGATTAAACTTAACAGATGATGTGTAAGCGAACAAGTATCATCGCAGTCTGACAACAAATAAGCAACATTATTAAAGCTACTAGTGTTTGTTAAATGAGATGATACACAACCTAATATATTTACAATTCATAGTTAATAATGACCATATTTCGCCACACACGAAAACAGTGCATAGCTATAAAATATATGTGTATTTACATGAAATTCATATTTACATTGTTTAATACAGTAAGTTCATAATTGTTTTATTATAAAATATAAATAGTTAATGAATTGATTGTGTTTAGAATGATTGAATATGCTAAATGAATGCCTAAAATAAATGATGTACATAACATCTAAATAAGTTTTCAATGACAGTCTACTCTACACTAACATTACGCTAACAGCAATATGAGTTGGTTTCCATGACTACTGCTATGTAAGAAAGAATTATCTGATAGCATTTTTTTCATTCCTATTCTCCTTTATTATTACTGTTTATTGGATCACATAAATATGGACACACCTTCTTAATGACATATGTATAGGTATATAAAGGCTTGTTCTGACGCAATTGTACATTCTGAAGAAGTTCTTTACACTAATAAAAGAACGAAAGCTTAATATCGGCTCCGTCTCATTGGTACTTCTTACTTAGGAATTAACAGTTATTGAAGTTTTGGTTTTTAATAATCTGGTTTTCTTCAACATAGTCGGAGAGTTCAAGATATTATTGTATTAAGAATCTCTTTTTCCGAATATGTCCTCTGAAGTACCGAGGGAGCTCGGCTCTAGTAGCCAACCTCTTCTGGACATTACACAATTTACTATTCAGTCAGAACAATTGCCTTCGCTCTCACTTCCACCTTATCTGATGAATACCAACACAGAGACAACCAACCCTCCAGAGATGACAGCTAGACCCAGGACTGAACATCCTCTCTGCCCGGTACATGGTAACAGGCCCACCCACCAGGATACTTCAACTGCCACGACCGTTAGAAATGATGGCATTTTGGCGGGAACATCCGGAAACAGCAATGAAGCACCAGACACCATCAGCACTGCCCCTCCGGATTTGTTATCCTTTCTTGAGACAGGTACTGACAATAATCCTTTTACAACTATTGATGTGCAAAGAAGAATTAATATGAATACAGAAGACACCCACACTATCGAACGCAACCAGCTTAAACCATTACTGTTTCAACTAGAAAGACTAGCGACTGTTTTTAAGAACATTCAATATGATAACTTTTATCTCACGTATTGTTCACAAAATGATATTGTCCCCCTGGGACTCAGAATCACCAAGTTTCCGAACAACCTCACGAGAGATTCAGAACTTTATCATGAACTGGTTAATCTATATAACAATACTGGCCTGCTTGCCATACGTGCTCTTATCAAACACAACATCATTAAATTATCCAATATAAAGAAAGACATAGACAGCTTGCATTCAACAATTGTGCAACATCCAGCTTTTAATGACTTAGCCCATATCTACAATGGAATCCAGCCACGACTTAACAGACATGTCGCCACGATAACCAATCGAAAGAAAATTAAGCTGCAAAGAGATTTTCAGCAATATCGAACCCATCGAGCATATCCTTTAAGAAGCGATAATAGTCATCGTTTCAGCTTCAGAAACCAGGAACGACACTCTATTCCTATTAACCACTACTCCCCACGTGAAAGTAACACAGCCACAGTTATCACCAGCAACCAAATCCCACCTGCTCGCATTACCTCTCTTGGTACACCAGTTCCCATTACTTCTGTGGGTACACCTGTTTCCGTAGTCACGGAACCTCCACCGATCACTACAACCACTACTACTTCACATGAAACTATTCTCTCCCCAGGTCCTAGTATACCTTTCCCTCCCCTCCAATCTTCACAGACTCCCTCTACTTCCACTGCAAGCCTCCCACTTGCAAATACCCCTAGGATCTCCCCCATTACTCCAGATACGAGGATTCCTTTTTTACGGGTTGCGAACCCTCCCCCTTTCAGTGGCAGAACTCTCAGAAAAGACGGACCGGCACCCGTTTACAGTATGGACAACGGGGAAACACATTATCGGGAAGAACATCTAGCCATAATCTCACCTCCACCCCCCCGCCCATCCCGCTACAAAAGGAACAGGGACCCCTCTCCTTTAATCCGAGGAATTCCTCGGGGACGTCCCAGGAGACCCGTGAGATACTAGAAGACATCGCCCCCGTGTCCACTGTTTTCAACCTTACTTCCAGGAGTTTTGACACCCCTACCCTGGAAGTCCTTAGAAAGGGCTTTTCCTTTATTCCTGCTCGAAGAGCCAACCTGCCTTCGTTACTATTGGATTTCCGCCTATACTTAAGGAAACTGAATTTAAAGATTTTACATGACAAAAATGCCACTGATGTGGATGAGGTAGGCATTGATGACACTCGGATGCCGGTTAGAAGGAGCATCTATAACCCGCCCCTCAACAATACTTTGCAAATCTTTCTCAAAGTGTGCGAAAAAGACTTTCGCAACCTTTTAAAGTACGACAGTCCCTACAAATGGTTTAACATGTCTCCCTGTCACCTGTCAGCACTTAAAACTCTTCAATCCGATAAGTCCCTTAGAATTATGAAAGCGGACAAGGGAACGGGGGTTGTACTCATGGAACAGGACAGATACACCCTCACATTATTAAGTGACCTGCACAACTGTGACTTTTACGCACAAGTGCCCATCATGGATGCATATACAGCTTTTAACAACATTGATGAAGTCATCGACTCCCTGGTACAGAACCAACGCATCTCTTCAGCTGAAGCCGAATTTATAACAGTGACTGATCCACAACTTGGAAAATTTTTCGGCATCCCAAAACTACATAAGCATGCAACAAATCCACCATTCAGACACGTGGTGTCCAACCATAAAACTAAAACAGAGAAAATCTCTGAGTACCTAGACACATGCCTTAATCCCATTGTGCAAAATTCCTGTTTTTATATAAGAGATTCCTGGGACTTCCTAAACATGTTGTTTACCAACCCCCCTACTGCCAAGGACTGCCTTTTAGTGACTTTGGACATCGAAGCTCTTTATATGAATATCCCTCACCTTGAAGGGATCCATTTAGTAGCCACATATCTGTCAGAATACACCAAGTTTACACCTGACAAAATCAACACAATTTCTACTTTAATGTCATTGGTACTTAATAATAATTTTTTTCATTTCAATGGTCTGGTATTTCAACAAATCAAAGGGGTGGCTATGGGCACAAAGGTGGCCCCTGCATTTGCCAACCTAGTTTTGGCCTCTTGGGAAGTCAGTTCTTTAATACACTTACCTGGTTTCGAACACACTCGTCTCTATAGGCGATATATTGACGATGTCTTTTTTATCTGGCAGGGTAGTAAACCACAATTAACACTGTTCATAGAAGCAATTTCATCTTCTATTCCTTTCTTAAAATTCAACATTGCAAATTGTGGCAATCAAGTGAACTTTCTTGATACTTGTATTGTGTTGGATACTGATAAGATGTCATGGAAATCCTCAGTTCACAGGAAGGACACCTTCCGCAATAACTATTTGGACTTTAAAAGTGTGCACCCATTGTTTATGAAGAGAAATGTGGTAAGGGGACAAGTTATACGCATTTCTAGAATCACTAGTGATGACAATGAATTTCTAAACGAATGTAATGTACTTAAAAACATGCTACTTTCTAGGAATTATCCTACACAGCTCCTGGATTCTGTCTTTACAGAAGTTATACACTCCAGACATGCCAAATTCCCACCCATTATTCAATATGGATTTACTTCAAAGAGAACCCTCTCTAGTAATGCAGTCATGAATACGGCACCACTTCAGCATTCACAAGACCTACCCCCCTGTAGATCGCAATACCACCATCATACTAACGATACAACTAGCATGAATTCTAGGTTAGTATCTCTTTCCAATCAGCAGACTGACACTAGCCCAACCCTCGCACACTCTATGAATAACACCATTGGTCCTTCCACCTCATTCAGCTCCAATAGTATCCATCCAGGTTCCACTATTACCACCAATAATCACACTCACGATGACCAAGGCCTCTCACACGCCTTGAACAACACTATTGGCCCTTCAGCTGTGAGGAATACTTCTATTGGTCCCACAATTTCCACCCACACCAGTAGTGCCCCGCTTTCTGTACACACCCCCAGGTTCCCCGAACCTGGTTCACACATTGACAACACATCCTTTACCCTCTCTTCTCACAAGGAAACAACACATTCCACTAGTCCTGAATGGAACACCAGCTTCCCTGTTCCTATCTGCAGGGATTCCACTGATATCAAGAGAATTGTAACGAACAATTGGGATATTATCACAAGCAGTCAGGAAACCTCGACCATACTCGGCCCTAACCCGTTGTTTGCATATAAAGGAACAAATTCATTAAGATACTCATTTGAAAACAGGGATGCCCCATTTAACCCTACAGATTCCAATATTGTCAACACTGACACTAATCCCGTTGGTACTTTCCCATGTGGCACATGTGTTGCCTGCGATTTTATTTTAGCAGGGAACACCTTCAGATTTTTACACAATAACTTCAAAGTGCATTCACACAGACATTTCAACTGTAAAACTATGAATGTTGTGTATGCAGCGGTCTGCATGTCATGCCCTAGTTTTTATATAGGGAAAACTTCACGCAAGTTTTCCTCGCATCAAGGAACACTGTGCAGCTCTACGCAATAAAGACATGAAGAATGCCTTGATGAAACATAGTTTAGATTGTAGAAATTTTATGCATTTTAAATTTTTAGTACTTGATTTCGTTGACATGTTCATGGGGGATGTCAATACATTACTTGAAGTGAAGGAACTACGCTGGCAGCTGAAACTGAATGCGGAAGCTCCCCCTGGGTTGAATGAAATGTTAAATGTGAAGTGTGTACTTAGATGGATACGCTAGCCACACTTATTTTCTTAGAACAACCTACCATTAAGATTTACAACATATTATTACACTATATGTATATCACTTAACAGATGATGTGTAAGCGAACAAGTATCATCGCAGTCTGACAACAAATAAGCAACATTATTAAAGCTACTAGTGTTTGTTAAATGAGATGATACACAACCTAATATATTTACAATTCATAGTTAATAATGACCATATTTCGCCACACACGAAAACAGTGCATAGCTATAAAATATATGTGTATTTACATGAAATTCATATTTACATTGTTTAATACAGTAAGTTCATAATTGTTTTATTATAAAATATAAATAGTTAATGAATTGATTGTGTTTAGAATGATTGAATATGCTAAATGAATGCCTAAAATAAATGATGTACATAACATCTAAATAAGTTTTCAATGACAGTCTACTCTACACTAACATTACGCTAACAGCAATATGAGTTGGTTTCCATGACTACTGCTATGTAAGAAAGAATTATCTGATAGCATTTTTTTCATTCCTATTCTCCTTTATTATTACTGTTTATTGGATCACATAAATATGGACACACCTTCTTAATGACATATGTATAGGTATATAAAGGCTTGTTCTGACGCAATTGTACATTCTGAAGAAGTTCTTTACACTAATAAAAGAACGAAAGCTTAATATCGGCTCCGTCTCATTGGTACTTCTTACTTAGGAATTAACAGTTATTGAAGTTTTGGTTTTTAATAATCTGGTTTCCTTCAACATAGTCGGAGAGTTCAAGATATTATTTTAATATATATATATATATATATATATATATATATATATATGCATTATCTATCTATATGCAATATGAATCTATCTATATATATATATATATATATATATATATATATATATATATATATATATATATATATATACGTATAGCATAAAACTTCCAAATATAACAAAAAAATAAAAAAAATCGATTAAATGAAAACACAAGAGCCCCACTTAGGTGTGATGAGCTTTCATCCTTTATGTATCAGAACTTCATCAGATGAATCAAATTACAGGAGCAGAGGGATATAAGACTCAGTGAACTTAATGAATATTAATTATACAGTGTTAACCAATAACTGTTTATTATTAAGTTCACATTAATTTCACTGATTCTTATATCCCTCTGCTCCTGTAATTTGATTCATCTGATGAAGTTCTGATACATAAAGGATGAAAGCACATCACTCCTAAGAGGGGCTCGTGTTTTAATTTAATGGATTTTTTATTTTTTGTTATATTTGGAAGTTTTATTCTGCATTTATTAACATTCTTCTGTAGTTTTTTGTTTTTTTGGAAACACGCACGCACACACACACACACACACACACACACACACACACACACACACACATATAAATATATATACTATTTATTTATTTACATTTGTTTACCAGGATAGTCCAACTAGTGGGCTAGCAGCCCGTTTTCAGCAGAGACCTGGGGGGAAAGCCCCAAGAAAAAAAGAAATGACAAGAATCTAAAATACAAAAACAGAAAATAGCAAAATACGGAATAAACAGTATATATATAAAATGATGAAATTAATATTATTAACAGAATTAACAAAAATAATGCAGTCACAATGTATACAGTGATTAACAATACTAGCAATTTTTTTGCAGTTACATGTTATATGCGTCAGCAGAGTAAAATGTGGAAAGGAAAGAGGGAAGGGTAAGAAGAAATTTATTAAAAAGGAACAATTAGTAATGTGATGAGGTTAAGAGGAGTTCTGATAGGAGGACTGAGTAAAGGCAAAGTGAAGAGTTAGAGAAGATAAAGCTATCCAGGGGAAATATAGGAGCTAAGCCAGTTAATAGTTAACTGTTCTTTAAGGAGTTTGGATTTGGTGGTAGTAGGGGTATTTAGTATATGTTGGGGATGCTGTTCCAAACTTTTGCAACTTGATCTACAAGTAGTCACCAAAGAGTTGAAGCATTTCTTAGATTTTAGAAGAAGTTTGCTGGATGAGTGGAGGGAACGGGTTGCATTGTAAGGCTGGACTAGGTTAATTAGTGCTGAGCAAACTTCAGATTGTTGTAAGCGGTTGTGAACAATTTGTCAGTTGTTTAAGAGTGAGAATATTTGGTAGCTTCAGCCACTGAAGCTGTTTCAGAGCTATACAGTGGAGAGTTCTATTTTGGAGGCCAGCAGCAAAGCGAACAATTTTATGGTAGGTTATCTCTAGTTTGGACAGATCGGATTTTCTAAGATTAGTATAGATGGGGGAGACATACATTAGAGTAGACAGAAGATGTGGTCTGGCTAAGGCTTATCTAGTTGAGGAGATAAGGAATGTCCTGGAGCTACAGAGGCAGCCATGCTTGATATGTAGTTTTTTTTTTTTTTATGGTATGGGCTATGTGCTTATCCTATTTTAGGGCACAGTCTATTGTGACACCAAGTAACTTTGCACTATCAACTGGTTCAATTATAGTCCTGTTGGAGGAGGCAGTCTGAGTTTTAGATATACGTTCAGTGAGGGAAGGGGCTGCACAGATAACAGTGGTATCATCTGCATAATATATGATGGTAGGATGTGTGGATGCTGAGCTAAGATTGTTTGTGAAGATGGAGAAGAGTAGAGGCCCAAGAATAGAGCCTTGAGGGACTCCTACAGTAATAGGAAGAAGGGTAGAGGTCTCATCTTTTGAAGTGACTCCTTGTTGGTAGTCAGATAGATAGCTATGAATCCAGGTAATGGATGTATATGTGTGTGTGTGTGTGTGTGTGTGTGTGTGTGTGTGTGTGTGTATCTATATATATATATATATATATATATATATATATATACATATATATACATATTCACATATATATATATATATATATATATATATATATATACATATTCACACATATATATAGATATATATATATATATATATATATATATATATATATATATATATATATATATATATATATATATATATATATATATATATATATATATATATATATATATATATATATATATTTTACTACTGTGGTGGTGGTGCTGCGGTAGCGTTGTCGCCTCACAGTAAGACGTTGCCCTGTTCGATTCTCAGCTAGAGCGTCTTCTGTATGGAGACATGTGTGAATGGGCGTACCTTTGTTGAACGTTGTGTGTTAGAGCTGGCAACTCGGCACGTAAAAATCTACTGCCAATAATTAGTGGACCGGAGTTCCGGTGTGGTGACCCCTAACCGGGAAAAGCTGAAAGACACAACAACAGCAACAACTCCTCCACTCTTTTTATCTCTACCCTATTCAGTTCTGTTCTTTTTACTGTTGAGATTTAAGTATGTACATTTTGTACAATTGCTGATATTTAATGAACTGCATATTGTAAACTTGTTTCTCTTTGAAATTATCTTTCATTCTTTTTGTTTTTGTAATTTCTGATTTAGCTATATCTTAGAGCAGTCAATTTTTTATGTAATGTACTTAGTATATAGTGGAGCTTTTCTCCTCGGGCCTCTGCTGAAAATGGACATGTATCCAGCCAGACTAGCCCGGTCAACAAATGTAAAATAAAAAATAAAAAAACATATATATATATTTTAGTCGCAGCTATATTCCAACCAAAACATAACACATATGCAATATAACACAGACATTTTTTAAGGTAATAAACAGACTTCACATACTGGCCAAGCAATGTTAATCACAACTAAGATATCATACTATTTAGACAGTTATAATGTCCCACAGTCCTTCCATCTTTGTATAACTGATGCAGTTTTCTACATCACTGGTATCTTTCTGTACTTTGTATGAAATCATAGAATGTTTTCTATGCTTTTGCAAATAAACAATGATTCATCAGCTATATTTTCAGGGTATTTCCAATAAGAAGCAATAACACATTTTGTGAATGTTGCTAGCATGTATGCATAAATTGTTGTTTAGTCATATAATGTAATATGGTATAAAATGTAGACACTTAAACTACTGTTGACTGGGAGTGCCCCCATGATGATTCACATTCCTTCAAAATTTTCAGCAAACATTCTATGGCTTAAAATAACTAGAACATATACATGATATCCTGATTATCGCCAGAGCACGAACAACGCTGAGCAGTTATATTAAAACTCTCTCTGTCTTACCTGTTTCAAATTGTGACAAATATCTGTCCTGTTCATAGGTTCATAGGTAAATACTAGGCTATTGGCCCTAGGGCCTATATAAGCCTAGCCAAAAGGTACTCTGGCTTTTACCACCCAAGAAAATTATTTTCCTGTGCCACTGTCAACCAGAGCCACAGAAGTGATCCCTGGGGTGAATTTCCTATCTCCCATCCAATCATCAAGATTTTTCTTGAAGAGTGATAATGAGGAGCTTTGTTTGATATAGACAGGTAGTTTGTTCCAGAGTATGGGGAGTCTCTGGGACAGGAATCTATCCCTCAGGCATGTTCTGTTTATTGTGGTGACAAGGTTTAGGTCTTTAGAGCGTGTAGCTCGGAGAGATTGAGATTTCTTTACATGGAGCATGTCCAACAGCTCTGGGTTTGACATAGCTTTGTATGTTAGGCACAGATCGCCTCTGAGTAAGCAATATGTGACAGAGTAAAGCTGGGGTTTTGAGACGGTCTGCGTAGGGCATCTGTTTGAGGCTGGTAATCCTCTTTGTGAGGTATTTCTGTGGCCATTCCAGTTGCTGCAGATGTCTTGTGAGGTACATACCAAAAGGGGCGTTGTACTCTATAATGGGTCTAATGAGTGATGAGAGGGGAACAATGACCTCTTTTTTCTGGACGAGAAACCATTTGTGATTAGGTGAGCCACATAGAAGGATTTCCTGACCACTGTGGCGATGTGATTATCAAAGGAGCGAATACTGTCCATGTGTCCCAAGGTCTCTTATCACATTTTCAGCATTAAGTAGACTACCAGCTATGTGGTAGTTCATGGGTACAGAGTTTTTACCAAAGGGGATGACAATACCCTTTTTGGCATTGAGCTTCAGGTCATTGCTTTGACACCAGGCATCTGTCTCAGTGAGGCCCTTTTGTAGTATGTCCACATCGTTAGGAGTTTCGATTATGGCTCCTAGTTTGCAGTCATCTACAAACTTTGTTAGCCAAACACCTTCTGTGTTAGCCTATACTTCAGAGAAGTAGATACCAAACAGGAGAGGACCCAAGACTAAACCCTGTGGTACTCCACTTGTCACTGGTATGAAGTCAGATTTGGAGTCTGCTACTTTCACAGTGTGGGTTCTGTCCATGAGCCAGTTGGCAACCCATCTTGTGACATAGGGATTTATACCTAGTTTAGTGAGGTTATCTATAATTCCAGAGTGGAGGATGGTGTTGAAAGCCTTGGCGAGATCTAGATAAGCTGTGTGAACCACCTTACCCTCATCTATGGCTTTGGTGACTGCTTCAAAGAAGTCAATCAGGTTTAGGAGACATGATCTGCCTTTTACAAATCCAAACTGGGTAGGGTCCAGAGTTTGGAGATTACCAATGTCTTTGTTTATGAGTTCCATGATGATACGTTCCATGGCCTTGCAGACCAGGCTTGTTAGGCTAATGGGGCGGTAGTTCCCAGGGTCCACCGTGACTCCCCCTTTGTGGAGTGGGATAACCCTCACAGTGCGCCATTCAGTGGGCAAAAAGCCTGAGGTGAGGCTATGACTGAACATGGTACTTAGATAGGGTGCCAGTTCATTCTGTAGTTCGTGTAGAATGCAGCCTGAGATATTGTCAGGTCCCATGGATGCTGTGTTCTTGGCTTTGGAGAGTGTGTTTTTTACCTGTGCAGCTGTGATTACAGGAACTTTGCAGTCTTCTGGTATAGAGATGGGCCCTCTAGGGGATAGAGGGGGGTAAAGTTAGCACTGAACCTATCTGCCAGGATGTTGGCAATATCAGTTGATTCTGTATATTTAGTGCCATTGTTCAGTAACTCAGAGCAGATCTGAGTGGTGCCATTGAGATTCTTGACATAGCTATAGAATGCTTTGTGGTTGTCATTAGAGTCAGTGGCAATTTTGTTTTCATAACTAGCTTTGGAGGATTTTATGATGGATCTCAGCATCTTACTGAGGTTGACCAGGGAGTTCCTCCAGTCATGGGATTTTACTCTTTTTTGCAACAGTTTCTTTCTTCTGTTGTAGAGTTTGTTTATGGCAGAGGACCACCAGACTGGCTTCCTTTTTTTGGATGATAGCATCTTGGTTCTATTAGGGATAGCATGATCCATGCACTTGGGTAAGTGCTTATAAAGTGCATTTGTGTAGGATTCAGCAGTCGTACCTCTATTGTCTGTCTGCATGGGTGTCATAAAGTTTGCCACTTCTGTCTTAAGAAGTGTGAAGTTAGCTTTGGAGAAGTTTTTTACGGTGGTTTCCCTAATTGGGGGTGGGGGCGGGATGTGGATGCCTAGGCTGATAAGCTTGTGGTCGGATCTGACCAACGAGGAATTGACCTCTGGTGTGGAACACTGGTTGCCCATGTTAGTAATGAACAGGTCTAGGATATTGCTGCTCCTGGTGGGGGTGTGAATAAGTTGATCCAAGGTGTTGGAATTTATGAATTCCAGAAAACGTTGAGCAAAAGAGTTGGTACATGAGTAGTTTTCCCAGTTAATGGTGGGGTAGTTGAAATCGCCCATTATTAGGGTGTTGGGTTGTACCCTAATGCTTTCCAGTGTATCAGGAAATGAGGAGTGGGAATCCTGGGGCATGGTGGGGGGTCTGTAGCAAGCTACAATTTGGATTGCGGTCTTGCCCAGAGTTAGTTGCACTTGGATAATCTTGGATGCATTATGCTGTGCAACTAACCTGGAGGTGTGGATATCCTTAATGAATATGGACACGCCTCCGCCTTAATGCTTCGTTCCGGGTTAGGTGGCCGAAAGGTGTGGTATGAATTATAGCCTGGTAATGCAGGGGTGCTCTCTGGAGCTTTGAACCAGGTCTCTGTAACTGCACAGATGTTGATGTACTCCATTTTAAGGAGTGCCTCGAGTGAGTGCATTTTGAGGTTTAGACTTCTAGCATTGAGTAGCATTACCCTCAGATTTTGCTTGTTTGTACCTGTTATGGTGGTGAATTTGTCATTTGAACCTTGTCTAAAAAAGGCACTATAGGCGTGGCAAGAGCCTTAGCCAGTATCCGGAATCCCAAGGGCGACAGGTGCAAGCCATCTCTGGCAAAGCATTGTGGTCTGTCGATCATGTCGTCCCAGGCAGACAAATACTGGATCCAACAATGGCCAATAAAGCTACAGATTATGAGCTGAAATCACTCCACCAGCAACAAATAGACTGCTCAAAGCTCACCACTTTCACTGATGAACAGAGAAGCTTCCCTCTATCTTAGTAAGGTCTGGGCAACACAGAAACTAAAAAACAGCTCAGAATTCAGGAAAATCTGAAAAATGGACTCAGTAGCGTTGTCGCCTCACAGTTAGACGTTGCCCATTTGATTCTCAGTTAGAGCGTCTTTTGTGTGGCGACATGCATAAATGGGCGTTCCTTCATTGAAGGCTGTGTGTTAGGCCCAGCAAGCCAGCACGTAAAAATCTACTGCCAATCATTAGCGGACCGGAGTTCCGCTGTGGCAGCCCCTAACCGGGAAAAGCCGAAAGACACAAACAAAAAGAACAGCTACAGTAATACAAACACTTTTGAGGTAGTAAAATGGCTAGCGCACTTGAGTGTGTATCCCTCAACAATTAAACAGTTGAAAAACACTTAAAAAATGATCAAAGTGCAAATAGTATCAGAATTAAAAAACAGTTCAAAATAAGTAGCAAAGTTAATAAAAAAACTCTCGGAATAGTGCGGTTGTCGAAAATAAGCAGTAAAAAGGAAAAACAAAGTATTTAATCCACTCGAAGTCTCTTTTTTCTCCTTCTGCTGTTGTAGAACTCTGCAAGACACCCAGGCAGGCTCTTGGTGGGGTAATACAAGTGCAAAAACCTCACGAACATGGGGTTTTAAACAGACAGATGAAAGGGATAGAAATAGTCCAAAATGGCCAATAAAACTACAGATTCTGAGCTGAAACCACTCTTCAAGCGACAGATAGGCTGCTCAAAGCTCATCAATCTCACTGATGAACAGAGAAGCTTCCCTCTATCTTAGTAAGGTCTGGGCAACACAGAAACTACAAAACAGCCCAGAATTCAGGAAAATCTGAAAACCGGACTCTACTGGTTATAGAAAGGTGGGAAACGAGTACAGCGATAGGATTTTTTTTTTTCGAAAATTAGAACAGTTACAGTAATACAAACACTTTTGAGTCAGTAAAATGGCTACGCACTTGAGTGTGTATCCCTCAGCAATTAAACAGTTGAAAAACACTTAAAAATTATCAATTAAAGTGCAAACAGTATCAGAATTAATAAACAGTTCAAAATAAGTAGCAAAGTTAATAAAAAACACTAGGAATAGTGCGGTTGTCGATAATAAGCAGTAAAAAGGAAAAACAAGGTACTTGATCCACTCAAAGTATCTCTTTTCTCTTCCAGCTGCTGTAGAACTCTGCAAGACACCCAGGCAGGCTCCTGGTGGGGTAATACAATTGCAAAAACCTCGCAAACACGCATTTTTAACAGAAAGATGAAAGGGATAGAAATAGCCCAAAATGGCCATTGAAACTACAGATTCTGAGCTGAAACCACTCCTCAAGCGACAGATAGGCTGCTCAAAGCTCATCACTCTCAATGATGAACAGAGAAGCCTCCCTCTATCTTAGTAAGGTCTGGGCAACACAGAAACTATAAAACAGCCCAGAATTCAGGAAAATCTGAAAACCAGATGCTACTGGTTATAGAAAGGCAAAAAATGAGTAGAGAAAGAGGACTTTTTTTTTTGGAAATTAGAACAGCTACAGTAATACAAACACTTTTGAGGCAGTAAAATGGCTAGCACACTTGAGTGTGTATCCCTCAGCAATTACACAGTTGAAAAACACTTAAAAATTATCAATTAAAGTGCAAACTATCAGAATTATAAAACAGTTAAAAAAAGTATCAAAGTTAATAAAAAAACGCTCGGAATAGTGCAGTTAGAAAAAATAAGCAGTAAAAAGGAAAAACAAGGTACTTAATCCACTCAAAGTCTCTCTTTTCTCCTTCTGCTGCTGCAGAACTCTGCAGGACACCCAGGCAGGCTCTTGAGAGGTAATACAAGAGCAAAAACCGCACAATCACAGGTATGGAGGTATGAAAGAGACAGTACGGAGAAATTACAAGGAAAGTTAGGTACGTTATTTAAAACTAAAGAAACTTACCTAATCTTCCTTGTATTGTCTCCATCCTGTGTCTCTGGTACCTCAAAACTGTCTGGATTTCAACTTTTATTTAAAAAAAAGCGAAGAGAAAAAAGTAGCAATGGAGATCTTTCTTTCTCCATTGCCTTCTTTCCAAAGCACTGATGTACTGCATAGGTGTAGGAGCAAAAATCCCATACACGTGTGCAGTACATCAAGAAAATCCTCAGATACGTAAACAAAGCAGAGGAACCCCACACTGCTCTTATATAAGGACATTATTTAAGAAAAGTAAAACATTTTTTCCATACATAATGTTACTCTACAATAACAGTAACTCATGGCTGGTTGTAGGTAATTTTGATTACCTACAGTTGGCTTTGTTTGGTCACTTGGGCTTTGTCCTCATGATCAAATCACACCAAGCTTGGGTAAATCCCTCATTACCCACACCCAGCCATGGATTATTACTATAGTAGTATATACTTAAAATATAATTATCCATCCAGATAGATAATGTATGTTTAACTCATAATATTCTCCAAAAATTAAAAGAATTACAAAGGTAATGCAGCAGTTACTTTTGCTGCTTCATAATACTTAGTTATGTAGTTTAGTTCCAAGCTGCCATACACTCTGTGAAGTCTGCATGTCCTCCCTATGACCTCATTTTTTTTTTTAGATTCTTTGATTCTTTCTATTTCTGAAAGTTATTTCATAGGTTAACTGAAATGCGGTAGTGGTGTTCTGGTAGCGTTGTCACCTCACACTAAGACGTCCTGTTTGATTCTCAGCTAAAGAGTCTTCTGTGTGGAGACATGTGTGAATGGGTGTACCTTCATTGAAGGCTGTGCATCAGGGATGGCAACTCGACACATAAATAATCGACTGCCAATCATTAGTGGACCGGAGTTCCACTGTGGTGACCCCTAACAGGGAAAAGCCGAAAGACACAACAACATTTCATAGGTTAACTGACTATCTTCCTAATTTTTAATCAATGTACATAGTGCGTGTGTGTGTGTGTGTGTGTGTGTGTGTGTGTGTGTGTGTGTGTGTGTGTGTGTGTCTGTCTGTCTGTGTGTGTGTGTGTGTGTGTGTGTGTGTGTGTGTGTGTGTGTGTGTGTCTGAGAGCATTCCTGCGATAGAATGTTGTCCTAGCCAGAATTACTTTCCATTCCTTGAACTCAGTGACCCACATGATCCTGAACTAGATAAAGCTAGTATCAGAGAATAAATTTATGTATGAATGAATGAATGAAAGAATACAATTACTATAATAAAATATTTTCTCTGGAAGTAAATTTTTTTTTAATTCTCTTTCATTTCAAAATAGATTCACTACTATATAAAACATATGAATGTAAAATAACTTATAACTTAGAAGATGTCACTTTGATATTTAAAAGGGCAAAGTGAAAAAAAAGACATTCTCCTATGTATGGTCACATGACCTCGTAACAGAATGCATGTCTGACCTAAATTCTGTTTGAGTTCAATTAAAGAATAAGTGATTAAATCTTTTAATTATTGCAGGTTAGATTTATTCCATTAGACCATCTTTGGAAGTGTCTTGATTTTACTCTCTCAATACATAATTCCCGCTAATGATTCAATTGTTTATTCACCCTGCAGAATGGAGTCTAAACCCCTGGGGTGCAGAGCAATTTTATTAAATATGGCCTTTGTTAAGGAACTGGAAGGGCGAAGCAGCTCACAGCACTGTCCATTGCAATAATGAAGGTGTTAACATATGTCATAATTACATTCAATCAGCATCAACAAGTAAGCCACCAAGCATATAGTTTTTGTTGAAAATTATGGAGCACACTTGTTTATCTTCTTACTTCTGAGTGTTCAGTCAGTATATCAGTACAAAACAGCATGTCATTTACTAATCGGTTGTCTGCTACAATAAATATAGCTAGAATGGGTCCGATAAAATAGTATCTAAGAGGTTATCTTGCATTATACAATGACCCCCCCCATTAATATTCCAAAACGTGCATGCTGATTGGTCAGCGTGCCCGTTGTAAATCAGACATATTAATGGAAAAAGGTCCAGTCCCCGTTGTTACAGCAACGGAGAATGCAAGATCTCCGTTGCTTTTTTGAAAGTGTCTCACTATGTTAAAGGAGTTTAACATAGTGAGATAGCTTATAAAAAGCAACGGAGATCTTCCTTTCTCTGTTGCTTTTTTTAAAGCTGTCTCGCTATGTTAAACCTGTTTAACATATCGAGACAGCTTTAAAAAAAGCAACAGAGAAAGGAAGATCTCCGTTACTTTTTTTAAAGCTGTCTTGCTATGTGGGTTTACAGAGTGGTCCTAGCAGCAAGGAACTCGAAAAAGCGACTACCTTCTGGATTTAAGTATATATGCTTTTTTTCCACTGGAAATAGCTTCTGTTGCTTACTTTAAACTAGCCTGAACTGTTTTTTTTCTGATTACTGCATTTATTTTTAAATCTGCACTTAAAGTTACATTTAGTCGAATTTAATCGAAAGTTTGCTTGTTTGTTTGTTTAATTTAACTGTGGAGGCTGCCCACTAAAGTGTGCTAGCCTGTGTAACTAATTTATCACTGTCTCTGCATTTTCTGTGTATTTCTACAAAAAAAACAAAAAAACAAAAAAATAATCCTTGTTTTCCCGCCCTTCTCAACTAGTTTAGACCAGTATACAGGCATTGCTGTATTCTGGGCTGTGGTGTAGTTCCTGTGTTGTCCATTACCTTACTTGGATAGAAGGAAGTTTCTTTGCTCACCAGTGGTAGTAGGGAGCCATGAGCAGCCTACCTGTCCTTGGGGGAAGTGACCTCAGCACAAGAAGCTTTAGTAATTGGTTGTTTGGGACGATTCCTAGCTCTTTTGTAGTTCACTGCTTAAAATCCACCTCTGGGGTTTTTTTTCTGGCTATACTGCTCAGACAAGCTCCACGTGGGTTTACAGAGTGGTCCTAGCAGCAAGGAACTCGAAAAAGCGACTACCTTCTGGATTTAAGTATATTTGCTTTTTTTCCACTGGAAATAGCTTCTGTTGCTTACTTTAAACTAGCCTGAACTGTTTTTTTTTCTGATTACTGCATTTATTTTTAAATCTGCACTTAAAGTTACATTTAGTCGAATTTAATCGAAAGTTTGCTTGTTTGTTTGTTTACTTTAACTGTGGAGGCTGCCCACTAAAGTGTGCTAGCCTGTGTAACTAATTTATCACTGTCTCTGCATTTTCTGTGTATTTCTACAAAAAAAAAAACAAAAAAATAATCCTTGTTTTCCCGCCCTTCTCAACTAGTTTAGACCAGTATACAGGCATTGTGTATTCTGGGCTGTGGTGTAGTTCCTGTGTTGTCCATTACCTTACTTGGATAGAAGGAAGTTTCTTTGCTCACCAGTGGTAGTGGGGAGCCTTGAGCAGCCTACCTGTCCTTGGGGGAAGTGACCTCAGCACAAGAAGCTGTAGTAATTGGTTGTTTGGGACGATTCCTAGCTCTTTTGTAGTTCACTGCTTAAAATCCACCTCTGGGTTTTTTTTTCTGGCTATACTGCTCAGACAAGCTCCACGTGGGTTTACAGAGTGGTCCTAGCAGCAAGGAACTCGAAAAAGCGACTACCTTCTGGATTTAAGTATATTTGCTTTTTTCCACTGGAAATAGCTTCTGTTGCTTACTTTAAACTAGCCTGAACTGTTTTTTTTCTGATTACTGCATTTATTTTTAAATCTGCACTTAAAGTTACATTTAGTCGAATTTAATCGAAAGTTTGCTTGTTTGTTTGTTTACTTTAACTGTGGAGGCTGCCCACTAAAGTGGGCTAGCCTGTGTAACTAATTTATCACTGTCTCTGCATTTTCTGTGTATTTCTACAAAAAAAAAAAATAATCCTTGTTTTCCCGCCCTTCTCAACTAGTTTAGACCAGTATACAGGCATTGCTGTATTCTGGGCTGTGGTGTAGTTCCTGTGTTGTCCATTACCTTACTTGGATAGAAGGAAGTTTCTTTGCTCACCAGTGGGAGTGGGGAGCCTTGAGCAGCCTACCTGTCCTTGGGGGAAGTGACCTCAGCACAAGAAGCTGTAGTAATTGGTTGTTTGGGACCATTCCTAGCTCTTTTGTAGTTCACTGCTTAAAATCCGCCTCTGGGCATTTTTTTCTGGCTATACTGCTCAGACAAGCTCCACGTGGGTTTACAGAGTGGTCCTAGCAGCAAGGAACTCGAAAAAGCGACTACCTTCTGGATTTAAGTATATTTGCTTTTTTTTCACTGGAAATAGCTTTTGTTGCTTACTTTAAACTAGCCTGAACTGTTTTTTTTCTGATTACTGCATTTATTTTTAAATCTGCACTTAAAGTTACATTTAGTCGAATTTAATCGAAAGTTTGCTTGTTTGTTTGTTTAATTTAACTGTGGAGGCTGCCCACTAAAGTGTCCTAGCCTGTGTAACTAATTTATCACTGTCTCTGCATTTTCTGTGTATTTCTACAAAAAAAAACAAAAAAACAAAGAAATAATCCTTGTTTTCCCGCCTTTCTCAACTAGTTTAGACCAGTATACAGGCATTGCTGTATTCTGGGCTGTGGTGTAGTTCCTGTGTTGTCCATTACCTTACTTGGATAGAAGGAAGTTTCTTTGCTCACCAGTGGGAGTGGGGAGCCTTGAGCAGCCTACCTGTCCTTGGGGAAGTGACCTCAGCACAAGAAGCTGTAGTAATTGGTTGTTTGGGACCATTCCTAGCTCTTTTGTAGTTCACTGCTTAAAATCTGCCTTTGCACGGCTTTTGCCGATCGGTCGCATAGCGCAGCGCCGGTTAAACAAGGTTAAACTTGGTTAAACAAGGTTAAACTTTTTCTGGCTCCGCCAAGTCTGCCGTTCAATTTTTCCCTTAGAACTGTTCTACTTGCAATCTAAACAGCCTATACTCTATCTGAAAAGCTCAGCACTTGCTCCTAAAGCATTTTTATACAGGTAAAGCACTCTTAAACAAAAGAAAGTACTTCATTCACCTAAATTCTGTTGAGTACACATCTCCCTATAGGTCCTTTCTGACTCAGTTACACAGCAATCTTTTTCACTATTTCTAGCATGTCGAAGGGTCAGTTGCTGGTGTCCTCTCCTGTTCAGCTGGTGAATCTGGGGAATCTTGAGGCAATGTTACAATTGCCTCATGTACACAGACAACCCTCTCCTCCTCCCAACAAATACAAATATATGGAGAGATGCAACTATATAGCCAAACTGGAGGCTGAGCTCTCTCAATTCAGTACTGGCAAGACCAGTCAGGAGGAGAAGGTAACCACGCACACCACAAACCCAGTCTCACATAGAACTATCACAACAGCAAACCAAACACATAAACACACAAAAACATACTTGGAGGCGCTGATTAAAAATCTACCAAAACAACAGAGGCCTCCAAAGCAGACACCCAAGCAACCACCACCTCAAGACATAGCACATGCAACACATAGTTCACAAAGTCAGTGTGCTAAACAGTCACAGCCCTTAAGGCCAAACAACATGCCAGACACACTTGTAATAGGTGACTCCATAGTCAGACACACTGACGTCCCGCTCACCAGACTGAACAAGGAAAGGTCACAGTAAGCTACCTGTCGGGAGCTAGAATCCGCCACATAACACAAGCACTCAGGTCACTCCACAGCAAGTACAAATATGACTCAGTCATTGTACATGCCGGTGTGAACGACCTGAGACGTACCTCCCTGGACTACATGAAAAGAGACATAGAGGAGCTCTCTGATTATGTAGCCCAGGCCGGTATGACCCTGACCCTGAGCAGCATCTTACCCTCACCAAGAATGATGCCACAGTACAAAGACAAAATGATCAGTTTTAACAATTGGCTTAATTACTGGTGTCATTCTAAGGGGATCCAATGTCTGTCTGCTTGGGATGACATGCTTGACAAGCCACGCTGCTTCAAGGGATGGCTTGCACCTGTCACCCTGGGCTTCCGGATATTGGCCAAGGCTCTTGCCACCCCATAGTGCCTTTTTAGGCAAGGCTCAAATGACAAACCTACCTCCCTAGAAAACACAAGTGGAAAAAACTAAGGGTAATGCTGCTCAATGCCAGAAGTCTAAACCTCAAGATGCACGCCCTCGAAGCCCTCCTCAGTATGGAGAACATCGATGTCTGTGCGGTGACTGAAACCTGGTTCAAGGCTCCTGAGAGCACCCCAGCACTATCAGGTTTTACCTCATATCATGCTTTCCGGCCCCAAAACTTGGACTGAACCACAAAAGGAGGGGGAGTATCCATTTTCATCAAAGATACCCACACCTCCAGGTTAGTGGCAACGCACGAAGCATCGGAGACTATCAAGGTGCAACTAACCATAGGCAAAACTGCCTTACAGTTTGTAGCATGCTACAGACCACCCTCTCAAACTCAGGAACCCCACACAGCCTTCCTGAAGACACTGGAGAGTATGAATGTCTCTCCAAATACCATCATTTTGGGAGACTTCAACTACCCAAACATAGACTGGGAACATTACTCAAGCCCCAACACCCTAGACCAAAGGTTCCTAGAATTCATAAACTCAAATGCAATGGAACAACTAGTCACCATTCCCACAAGAGGAGACAATATACTAGACCTGATCATCACAAACATGGGGACAAAATGCTCCTCACCGGAAGTATATCCCTCTTTGGTATGATCAGACCATAAATTAATCTCACTGGAAATCCACATCCCGCCCCCACCCCCTGCACAAAAGACCACAGTGAAGAACTTCTCAAAAGCAAACTTCACACTTCTTAAGACTGAAGTGGTATCCTTCAAGGCCCCTGGGCCAGTGGAAACCACAACACACACTGCTGAATCCTTTGCAAATGCCTTATATGGGCACCTTCAAGAATGCATGGATCATGCAATCCCAAATAAAACCAAGACCCATTCCCCCAAAGGCAGGCACCCGGTCTGGTGGACCCCAGCCATAAACAAACTTTACAACAGGAGGAGGAAGCTACTACATGACAGAGCAAAATCCCTAAAAGGGAAGGCGTCTCTGATCAGTACTAGCAAAAAACTACGATCACTCATAAAATCATCCAAGACCAACTTTGAGAGAAAAATCGCAAAAGACACAAAAGACAATCACAAGGCCTTCTTTAGCTATGTTAGAAACCTGGGTGGAAACTCCCAGATATGCTCAGAGTTAGTCCAAAATGACACAAAATACACCAAACCCACTGACATTGCCAACATTCTGGCAGACAGGTTCAGTGCAAATTTCTCCTCCCCCCCCCAAAAGGAGAAATAACTATCCCAGCAGAGTGTAGCCTCCTAACATCTCAGATGCCCAGGTGAGAGCCGCCCTCTCTAAAGCTAAAAACACAGCATCAATGGGACGGATGGTGTCCCGGGCTGTGTGCTACATGAACTCCAAGAGGAACTAAACCCACACATAAGGCTGCTGTTTAATATTAGCCTTACTACAGGTTACTTACCCAAAGAGTGGCGTACGGCAACAGTGGTCCCACTTCACAAAGGTGGTGCTTCACGGACCCTGAAATTACCGCCCATAAGCTTGACGAGCCTGGTCTGCAAAGCTATGGAGAGGATCATTATGGAACTCATAAACAAAAGACATTGGGGACCTACAGACATTGGATCCTACCCAATTTGGCTTTGTCAAGGGCAGATCCTGCCTTTTGAACTTGGTCGACTTTTTTGAAACAGTCACTAAGGCCATTGATGAGGGAAGGCAGTTCAGACAGCCTACCTTGACCTTGCAAAAGCCTTTGACACAATACCCCAGTCGGGCATCATAGACAAACTCACCAGCTTAAATGTAAACCCATATGTGACAAGATGGGTTTGCAAACTGGCTCAAGGACAGAACCCACAGGGTCAGAGTTGCTGGAGCTATGTCAGACTCTAAGCCAGTCACAAGCGGTGTCCCACAGGGCTCAGTCCTGGGCCCCTCTTGTTCGGCATTTATTTTTCCGAGTTACAGGCAAACATAGGAGGAGTGTGGCTGACAAAGTTCGCAGATGACTGCAAACTGGGTGCCATAATTGATACTCCAGCGGACACAAACATCCTTCAGAGAGGCCTCATAGAAACGGATAATTGGTGCCAGAGCCATGGCCTTAAGCTGAAAGCCAAAAAATGTATAGTCATACCCTTTGGGAAAAACAAGGTACCGACAAATTACCACATAGGCGGTAATCCATTAAGTATGGAAGAGGTAATCAGGGACCTAGGGACCCAGGTTGACAGTAACCTCTCATTTGACACTCACATTGCCAAAGTGGTTAGGAAGACCTCCTATATTGCCCACCTTATCATGAAGGGTTTCACATCTAGATCAAGAGAGGTCATTGTGCCCCTGTACTCTTCTCTTATCAGGCCAATGATTGAGTACAATGCCCCATTTGGGATGTATCTCACCCGACACCTGCAGCAGTTGGAAAGACCCCAAAAGTTCCTTACCAAGAGGATAAAGGGTCTTAAACATATGTCATATGCCGCCCGACTGAAAAAACTCCAGCTCTATTCAGTCGCATACCGCCTACTCAGAGGTGATCTGTGCCTGACGTACAAGGCCATGTCCAATCCTGAATTAATGGACATGCTCCACCTCAGAAAATCCAAATCCATCAGAGCCACGAGAACAAGTGACTTAAACCTCAACACAGAAATAAATAGGACATGCTGGAGGGACAGATTCATAACCCAGAGGCTCCCTACACTCTGGAACAGAATCCCAGTCCATGTTAGGCAGAGCCCCTCACTGACTCTATTCAAGAGAAATCTCGAAGAATGGATGGGAGATCGTAGGTTTACCCCGGGGGTCATCTCTGTGTCACTACTAGACAGAGGCATAGTAAACTAAACCCTAAAAGGGCATAGTATTCTCATCCTAAGGGGTGGTGTAAGCCACATACATTCTGGCTAGGCTTATAAATGCCTTAGGGCAGATAGCCTAGTACGAACCTATGAACCTATGAACCTATAATATAGCGAGACACTTTCTAAAAAGCAACAGAGATCTTGCTTTCTCCGTTGCTTCCACACACAGCTCTGATGTACTGCGTAAGTATATGCATGCGCAGTACATCAGAACTGCCACAGAATACCAGACAGCTGCGGAAGGGCAGCACAAAGGCATTATACAATGCCATTATTTAAGAAAAGTAATTTTTTTTTTCCTTAAATAATGTCATTGTATAATAGCAATAACCCACTTCTGGGTGTGGGTAATGCTGGATTTACCCACGGTTGTCTTTATTTGGCCACGCGGGCTTTGTCTTTGTGAACAAACCACACCAACCATGGGAAAATCCAGCATTACCCACAC
Source organism: Protopterus annectens (assembly GCF_019279795.1). Classification (NCBI taxonomy): domain Eukaryota; kingdom Metazoa; phylum Chordata; order Ceratodontiformes; family Protopteridae; genus Protopterus; species Protopterus annectens. The sequence continues at coordinate 1,845,199,731 of NC_056743.1, read as the reverse complement.
CCAGACGTGGGTTATTGCTTAATTATCTGTATCTTAACATCAAGGAATAATCAGACATCAAACAAGCCTAAGCGATACAAAACATGTTAAGCTATCTGCTTTGATGATAGTTTGATCATTTATTTTATTTATATATGCTCTCAGAAATCAATTTATAAAAGAAAGAAAACATGCAATGCTATAAAATGTACTAGAACCTAAAGAAATGTAAATTAAAAGGATTCACAAGATGTTAGGCGGAATGAATTAAGCAATTACAAGCAGGACTTAAGAAAGATAACAGTAAAGAAAACAATTAAATTAATGCTGGTACTTCAGATGCATAATAAATTTGCCTGTCTGTCATAACAAGGTATACCATGACAAATGCAATAATGACACATGGACTTTTTCAAACAAATTATTTCAATACATGTAAATGGTAATAATGCTGTAATGTATTTTAGTAACTGTATGAATAGAAATCTTTTGTTAAGGTTATAATGGAATACAGTGGTATCAAAAGAAGACTTTTAAAAGACTTCAGTCATTCACTTATTCTCTAATTACTCAATTAATCCAATTCAGGGTCACTAGAATCTATGTCAGAATTCATCTAAGGC
>NC_056743.1:1844856481-1844883564 GCF_019279795.1 Protopterus annectens | reverse complement strand
AGGGAAGTTTCCCCGAAGCCATGGCCAATTTTCGCCTAATAGTATAAATTAGAGGGACTAATCCAGCAAAAAAAAAAAAAAAAAAAACAAATAAATAAAGAAGTAAAATAAATAGCACTAACATCCTACATGCTCTTCCCATAAACTATGTTTCAACATGTACTGCATGCCCTTCCCAAAAACTATGATTGATCATTTACTGCATGCCCATCTATAAACTATAATTGAACATGTACTATATGCCCTTCACATAAACTGTGATTAAACATGTACCACATGGCCTTCCCATAAACTAAGATTAGAAAAGTACTGCATAGCTTTCCCATAAAATGTGATTGAACATGTACTACATGTCCTTCCCATAAACTATGACTAAACATGTACTACATGCCCTTCCCATAAACTATGACTGAACATGTACTGGAACTCCTTGCAATAAACTATGATATAAAGTACACTACATGCACTTCCAGTAAAATATGACTGAACATGTGCTGCATTGCCTTCCCATAAATTATGACTGAACATTTACTACATGACTTCCAGTAAACTATGACTGAATCTGTACTGCATTCCCTACCTATAAACTATGACATAACATGTACTAAATGCCCTTCCCTTAAACTATGATAAAACATGTACTGCATGCCCTTCCCATAAACAATGATAGAACATGTACTGAATGCCCATCCATAAACTATAACTGAACATGTACTGCACGCCCTTCACATCAACTGTGATTAAACATGTACTACATGCCCTTCTCATAAACTGTGACTAAACATGTGCCACATGCCCTTCCCATAAACTATGATTGAAAATGTAATAAATGCCCTTACCATAAACTATAATTGAACATGCACTGCATGCCCTTTCCCATAAACTTGGCTGAATGTGTAATGTATGCCCTTCCCATGAACTATGATTAAACATGCACTACATGTCCTTCCCATGAACTAGTCCTGAACATGTAGTGTATGCCCTTCCCATAAACCATGATTGTACATATACTACATGCCCTTCCCATGAACTATGATTGCACATGAACTGCATGCCCTTCCCATAAACTGTGATTGAACATGTACTACATGCCCTTCCCATAAACTGTGATTGAACATGTACTAAACGCCTTTCTCTTAAACCATGATAGAACATATGCTGCATGCCTTCCAATAAACTATGATTGATATGTACTGCAACCCTTTCCATAAACTGATAAAACATGTACTACATGCCCTTCCCGTAACCTACGATTAGCATATACTACATGCCCTTCCCATAAACTATGACTGAACCTGTACTGCTCGCCCTTACAATAAACTACCATAAACTATGACTGAACCTGTACTACATGCCCTTCACATAAACTATGATTGAACATGTACTACATGCCCATCCCATAAACTATGACTAGCATGTACTACATGCCCTTCCCATAAACTATGACTGAATATATACTGCATGACCTTCCCATAAACTATGATTGAAAATGTAATAAATGCCCTTCCCATAAACTATGACTGAACATGTACTAAATGACCTTCCCATAAACTATGATTGAACATGTACAGCATGCCCTTCCCATAAACTATGATTGAACATGTACTACATGCCCTTCTCATGAACTATGATTGAACATGTACAGCATGCCCTTCCCATAAACTATGACTGAACATGTACTGAATGCCCTTCCCATAAACTATGATTGAACATGTACTACATGCCCTTCCCATAAACTATGATTGAACATGTACTACATGCCCTTCACATAAACTATGACTGAAGATGTACTACATTCCCTTCCCATAAACTGTGATTGAACATGTACTGCAGCCCTTCCCATAAATGAGGACTGAACATGTACTACACGGCTTTCCCATAAACTGTGATTGAGCATGTACAACATGCCCTTCCCAAATGTACTGCATGCCTTTCCCATAAAATGTGATTAAGCATGTACTACATGACTTTCCTATAAACTATGACTGAACAAATATAGAAAGTGTAGTACATGCCCTTATAATATACTATGACTAAACATATACTACATGCCCTTGCCTTAAACTATGATTGAACATGTACTACATGTCCTACCCATAAACTATGACTGAACATGCACTACAAGCCCATCCCATAAACTATGATAGAACATGTACTACATGCCCTTCCCATGAACTATGACTGACCATGTATTACATGCCCTTCCCATAAACTATGATTGAAAATGTACTACATGCCCATCCCATAAACTATGATTGAACATGTACTACATGCCCTTCCCCTAAACTGTGATTAAACATGAACCACATGCCCTTCCCATAAACTATTTCCTGAACATGTACTGCATTCCCTTCCCATAAACTATTATTGAACATGTACTACATGCCCTTCCCTTAAACTATGACTAAACATATACTACATGCCCTTGCCATAAACTATGACTGAACATGTACTGCATGCCCTTCCCATGAACTATGACTGACCATGTATTACATGCCCTTCCCATAAACTATGATTGAAAATGTACTACATGCCCATCCCCTAAACTGTGTTTAAACATGTGCTACATGCCCTTCCCATAAACTATGATAGAACATGTACTGCATACCCTTCCCATAAACAATGATAAAACATGTACTGCATGCCATTCCCATAAACTATGAGTGAACAGGTACTACATGCCCTTCTATAAATTATGATTGAACATGAACTACATGCCATTCCCATAAACTATGATAGAACATGTACTGCATGCCATTCGCATAAACTATGATAGAACATGTACTGCATGCCCTTCCATAAACAATGATAGAACATGCACTGCATGCTTTCCAAAAAACTATGATCGAACATGTACTGCGACCCTTCCCATAAACTAGGACTGAACATGTACTACATGTCCTTCCCCGGGTGAATACTAAACACATGTACTGTATGCCTGTCCTTAATCTATGATTGAATATGTAATACATTCCCTTCCCATAAACTATGGCTGAACATTCACTGCATGCCCTTTCCAACAACTAGGACTGAATGTGTACTGCATACTCTTCCCTTAAAATATGACTGAACATGTACTACATGCCCTTCCCATGAACTATGATTGAACATGTACTACATGCCCTTCCCATAAATTATGATAGAATATGTACTGAATGCCCATCCATAAACTATGACTGAACATGTACTGCATGCCCTTCCCATAAACTATGATTGAACATGTACTGCATGCCCTTCACATCAACTGTTATTAAACATGTACTACATGCCCTTCCAATAAACTGTGATTAAACATGTGGCACATGCCCTTCCCATAAACTATTATTGAAAATGTAATAAATGCCCTTACCATAAACTATGATTGGACATGCGCTGCATGCCTTTTCCCATAATCTTGGACTGAATGTGTACTGCATGCCCTTCCCATGAACTATGATTGAACATGCACTACATGTCCTTCCCATGAACTAGTCCTGATCATGTAGTGCATGCCCTTCCCATAAACCATGATTGTACATGTACTACATGCCCTTCCCATAAACCATGATTGTACATATTCTACATGCCCTTCCCATGAACTATGATTGAACATGCACTGTATGCCCTTCCAATAAACTGTGATTGAACATGTACTACATGCCCTTGGCATAAATTATGTCTGAACATGTACTACATGCCCTTCACATAAACTATGAAAGAACATGTACTACATGCCCTTCCCATAAACTACGATAGAACATGTACTGCATGCCCTTCCCAAAAACTATGACTGAACAGGTACTACATGTCCTTCCATAAATTATGATTGAACATGAACTGCATGCCCTTCCCATAAACTGTGATAGAACATGTACTGAATGCCTTCTCTTAAGCTATGATAGAAAATGTACTGCATGACTTCCAATAAACTATGATTGAACATGTACTGCAACCATTCCCATAAACTAGGACTGAACATGTACTACATGTCCTTCCCATGAACTAGGACTAAACATGTACTGCATGCCCTTCTCATAAACTATGATTGAATATGTAGCACATGCCCCTCCCAAAAACTTTGATTGAACATTCACTGCATGCCCTTCCCATCAACTATGACTGAATATGTACTACATGTAATTACCATGAACTGGGACTAAACATGTACTGTATGCCTTCCCATAAACTAGGACTGAACATGTACTACATACCCTGCCCATAAACTATGACTGAACATTCACTGCATGCCCTTCCCAACAACTAGGACTGAATATGTGCTACATGCCCTTCCCATGAATTATGACTGAGCATGTACTACATGCCCTTTGCCTAAACTGTAATTGAACATGTACTGCATGCCCTTCCCATCAACTGTGATTGAACATGTGCTATATGCCCTTTCCATAAACTATGTCTGAACATGTACTACATGCTTTTCCCATAAACTATGATAAAACATGTACTGCATGCCCTTCCCATACTCTGTGATTGAACATGTACTACATACCCTTCCCATAAACTATGATAGAACATGTACTGAATGCCCTTCTCTTAAACTATGACTGAACATGTACTGCATGTCTTCCCATAATCTATGACTGGACCTGAACTGCTTCCCTTCCCATAAACTAGGACTGAACATCTACTACATGTCTTTCCCATGACTTGGATGGAACATGTACTGCATGCCCTCCCAATCAACAATGATTGAACATGTACAGCATGCCCTTCCCATAAACCATGATTATGCATGAACCACATGCCCTTCCCATAAACTAGGACTGAACATGTACTGCATGCCCTTCTCATAAACTAGGATTGAACATGTACTACATGCCATTCACATAAACACTGACTGTACATGTACTACATGCCCTTCACATAAACCAAGATTATACATGTACCACATGCCCTTCAAATAAACTAGGAATAAACATGTACTGCATGCCCTTCCCATTAACTCTGACGGATCATGCATTGCATGCCCTTCCCATAAACTATGATTGAACATGTACTACATGCCCTTCCCATTAACTATAACTGAACATGTATTGCATGCCCTTCCCATAAACTAGGACTGAACATGTACATCATGTCCTTCCCATAAATTAGGACTGAACATGTACTACATGCTATTCACATGAACAATGACTGTACATGTACGACATGCCCTTCACATAAACCATGCCCGCACATGTACTACATGCCCTTCTCATAAACTATGACTGTACATGTACTACATGCCCTTCTCATAAACTATGACTGTACATTTACTACATGCCCTTCACATAAGCCTATGACTTAACATGTACTGCATGCCTTCCCATACGCTGTGATTAAACATGTACTACATGTCCTTCCCATAAACTGCGATTAAACATGTACTACATGCCCTTCCCATAAACTGTGATTAAACATGTGCCACATGCCTTTCCCATAAACTATGATTGAACATGTAATACATGCCCTTCCCTTAAACTATAATTGAACATGCACTGCATGCCCTTTCCCATAAACTTGGACTGAATGTGTACTGCATGCCCTTCCCATAAACTATGATTGAACATGTACTATATGTCCTTCCCATGAATCAGGCCTGAACATGTAGTGCATGCCCTATCCATAAACCATGATTGTACATGTACTACATGCCCTTCCCAAGAACTATGACTGAACATGCACTGCATGCCCTTAAAATAAACTGTGATTGAATATGTACTACATGACCTTGGCATAAATTATGTCTGAACATGTAGCACATGCCTTTCACATAATCTGTAATAGAACATGTACTACATGCCCTTCCCAAGAACTATGACAGAGCATGCACTACATGCCCTTTGCATAAACTATGATTGAACATGTACTGCATGCCTTCCAATAGACTATGATTGAACATGTACTGCAAGCCCTTCCCATAAACTATGATAGAACATGTACTACATGCCCTTCCCATAAACTGTGATTGAACATGTATTGAATGCCTTTCTCTTAAACTATTATAGAACATGTACTGCATGCACATGTACTCCAGTCATAGTTATAAACTATGACTGAACATGTACTGCATGCCTTCCAATAAAATATGATTGAACATGTACTGCAACCCTTTCCATAAACAAAGATTGAACATGTACTGCATGCCCTTCCCATAAACTATGATTGAACATGTACTGCATGCCCCTCCAATAAACCGTGATTGAAAATGTACTACATGCCCTTGGCATAAATTATGTCTGAACATGTATTACATGCCTTTCACATAAACAATGGTAGAATATGTACTACACAACCTTACCATAAACTATGACCGAACATGCACTGCATGCCCTTCTTAAAATCTATGACTGAACATGTACTGCATGCCTTCCAATAAACTATGATTGAACATGTACTGCAAACCATTCTCATGAACTATGATAGAACATGTACTACACTCCCTTCCCATAAACTGTGATTGAACCTGTACTGAATGCCTATCTCTTAAACTCTCATAGAACATGTATTGTATGCCTTCCAGTAAACTATGACTGAACATGTACTGCAACCCTTTCCCTAAACTGAAAAAACATGTACTACATGCCCTTCCCGTAAACTACGACTAGCATGTACTACATGCCCTTCCCATAAACTGTGATTGAATATGTACTACATGCCCTTCCCATAAACTATGACAGAACCTGTACAGCTTTCCCATTCAAAAACTAGGACTGAACATGTACTGCATGCCCTTTCCTTAAACCATGAGTGAATATGTACTGCATGCCCTTCCCATAAACTATGATTGAACATGTACTGCATGCCCTTCCAATAAATTGTGATTAAACATGTACTAAATGCCCTTGGCATAAATTATGTCTGAAAATGTACTACATGCCTTTCACATAAACTATGATAGAACATGTACTACATGACCTTCTTATAAACTATGACTGATCATGTACTGCATGCCTTCCAATAAACTATGACAGAACATGTACTGCAACCCTTTCCATAAACTGATTGAAAATGTAGTACATGCCCTTCCTGTAAACTACCACTAGCATGTACTACATGCCCTTCCCATAAACTGTGATTGAATACGTACTACATGCCCTTCCCATAAACTTTGACTGAACCTGTACAGCTTGCCCTTCCAAAAACTAGGACTGAACATGTTCTGCATGCCCTTCCCATAAACTATGACTAAACATGTACTACATGCCCTTCCCATAAACTTTGTTTGAACATGTACTGAATGCCTTTCTCTTAACCTATTATACAACATGTACTGCATGCCTTCCAGTAAACTATGAGTGAACATGTACTGCAACCCTTTCCATAAACTGATAGAACATGTACTACACGCCCTTCCCATAAACTATGACTAGCATGTACTACATGCCCTTCCCATCAACTGTGATTGAACATGTACTACATGCCCTTTCCATAAACTATGATTGAATATGTACTACAAGGCCTTCCCATTAACTATGACTGAACATGTACTGCATGCCCTTCCCATAAACCAGGACTGAACATGTACTGCATGCCTTTCCCATAAGCTATGACTGAACATGTACTACATGCCTTACCCATAAACTATGATTGATCATGCATTGCATGCCCTTCCCATAAACTAGGAATGAACATGTACTACATGCCATTCACACGAGCCAAGGCTGTACATGTACTACATGCCCTTCATATAAACCATGACTGTACATGTACTATATGCCCTTCCCATAAACTATGACTGAACATGTACTGCATGCCTTTCCATAAACTACGACTGGATATGTACTGCATGCCCTTCCCATAAACTACGACTGAACATGTACTGCATGTCCTTCCTATGAACTATGACTGAACATGTACTGCATGCCCCTCCCATGAACTATGACTGAACATGTACTACATGCCCCTCCCATGAACTATGATTGAACATGCACTGCATGTCCTTCCCATGAAGTATGATTTAACATGTACTACATACCCTTCCCATAAACTATGATTGAACATGTACGACATGCCCTTTCCATGAACTATGACTGAATATGTACTGCATGCCCTTCCCATAAACTATGGTTAAACATGTACTGCATGCCCGTCCTATAAACTTTGATTGAACATGTACAACATGCCTTCCTATAAACTATGACTGAACATGAATTACATGCCCTTCCCATAAACTATGATTGAACATGTACTGCATGCCCGTCCCATAAACTATGATTGAACATGTACTACATCCCCATCTCACAAACTATGATTGAACATGTACTGCATGTCCTTCCTATAAACTGTGACTGAACATGTTCTGCATGCCTTTCCCATAAGCTATGACTGAACATCTACTGCATGCCCTTCCCATAGTTCATGCCTTTCCCATAAACTATGACTGAACATGTACTGCATGCCCTTCCCATAAACTGTGACTGAACATGTACTGCATGCCATTCACATAAACAAAGACTGTATATGTACTACATGCCCTTTCCATTTACTATGATTGATCATGCACTCCATGCCCTTCCCATAAACTATGTTTGAACATGTACTACATGCCCTTCCCATTAACTATGACTGAACATGTACTGCATGCCCTTCCCATAAACTAGGACTGAACATGTACTGCAAGCCCTTCCCATAATCTATGACTGAACATGCACTACATGCATTAACCATAAACTATGACTGATCATTCACTGCATGCCCTTCCCATAAACTAAGACTGAACATGTACTACATGACATTCACATAAACCAAGACTGTACATGTACTGCATGCCCTTCCTATAAACTATGATTGAACATGTACTACATGCCCTTCCCATAAACTATGACTGAATATGTACTACATGCCCTTCCTATAAATTATGACTGAACATGTACTACATGGCCTTCCCATGAACTATGATTGAACATGTACTGCATGTCCTTCCCATAAACTATGATTGAACATGTACTACATACCTTTTCCATAAACTATGATTGAAAATGTACAACATCCCATTCCCATAAACTACGACTCAACATGTACTGCATGCCCTTGCTATAAACTATGATTGAACATGTACTACATGCCCTTCCTATGAATTATGACTGAACATGTACTGCATGCCCTTCCCATTAACTTGGACTGAACATGTACTACATGCCCTTCCCATAAACTATGACTGAACATGTAATGCATGCCCTTCTCATGAAATAAGACTGAACATGTACTGTATGTTCTTCCCATTAACTATGATTGTCATCCATAGGGATAGCTGAGCAGTAGTTGTGCAATGTATGAGGTGAGGGGGATTTATACATACTCACATGCATATAGTACTCTACCCCATCAGAATGTGCCTTTTCCCATGCTGGTATATTTTCTTCAGAGGTAGAGGGGAGGTTACTGCTGTCTCACTACTGGCAGACTGACCCTGTGAGTGAATCTCCCTATAAAATTCATTCTGTAAATCTTCCATAAGAAAGGGCTCATATGGTTACTTACATTTTGCACACAGTTCTGACTTATTTAACAACAAAATTCTGCAGCTCATAGGGACTGGTGTGAGGTGGGGTGGGTCTGCAATTTGTTTACCCCCTGCAATGCCATGCAATGATATCTTGGGTAGTTGGCCATAATGGTGGTCACATGACCAGTTGTTAGCTTCCCCCTGTACCCCAGCCAATGCCATTCCTAGGCTGCCTTCCTCATGGTATCTCTCATTTTAGTGACACTTCTGTCACTCGCAGACATGAAGCAGGCATGGCAACCAGTGTCACTTACATCTTCCAGGACCTCCCCCCACTATTTCTCCTGCACCAGCCTGCCTTTAAACCTTTGATCATTAAACACCATAGTCTTCTTCTTCTTTTTCTTTCAGCTTTTCCCAGTTAGGGGTCACCACAGCAGATCACCTGTCCTCTCATGATTGCCAGTGGAGTTTTTTATGGCGTCAAGGTGCCAGCCCAGTGCCCAACCTTCCACAGAAGGCACACAGATGCACACACTCGTACTTGCCCTTAATAATCATAGCAGAGTGTTATACCGAGCAGCATTTCATTATGTTACACAATTGGAGGATTTATGATGCTTGAGCTGATATAAGTAAAGATAATGAATCTTTGTACAGGTTTAATTCAGTTATTTAATGATATATGTTTTTTTTTAAATAGTATAATATCATCAGAACATCAGTAAATTCTGTAGGAGAAAGCCTAAATCTGTGGACAACAGTCATAGTAATATGCCTACATCATATCAGCAGACAGAGAGAGATGTGTGTATTTCTTTCCTTACTGTGCCCAGCAGGAACATCTGATTACTGCAGATGTCATACAGGATGAGTTTGTTCTACTCTTTATTAAAGTTTACCTTTCTTTTATAGGTGCCCACTATATTACACCTAATACGCAAGCATATAAGGGGCAAAATATATCTGTTTAAGCTCCCATCTCACAAGATTTGCTTTCTCATCTATCACTTTGAGAAAAGAGTGACCCTTTTTGCATCTCTACCCCCCTTTCTCTTCTGCTTGGCATGGTCTGATTTTATCATTATCATGAAAACCAATGCTTGCTTAAGTCAGATTATTTTCAATATAAGTAATAGTCATACAAAGCATAAGCACACAAAATAAAGAAACAAAAATGTCATAGTCCAGACCAGTTTTCACTGCAGGAAATGATTGCATAAAAATAAGCCAACCAGGGCCACACAGATAACAGTCAGTACAATATGATCATGAGCTATCAGTGTTAAATGGTTCTGCTGCATAAGGCTACTTAAGTTCCTTCCTCTATTTCTGTTTCTCTTTGTCTTTTTCAGTTGGTTGTAACCTATTTGATATCAAAAATCCTTTCACACTAAGTCTGTTACATTCTATGTTTATTTTGATTTAAACTGTAAGACAAGCACATGTCACACCATGCAGGATCAGGTCTGTGCATTCAGCCTCATCTTTACTGTGACACTTTTATCCACATTCAAAGGTAAGAGCAATTTATTTGGATTGTTAATTGTCAAGAAAGTATATGTAAAAATGCAATGTTTTTAATACTGCTATTGTCACAATCATCTGCCAAACACTACAAATTTTTTTTGTAATACAGGAAATCATGAAGTTTAAAGGAAACATGCAATCACTCTGCATAATTTTATCGGTATTGTGATTATTAAATATGAATTAACTTTAAACTCTAGTGATTATTTTGTAGATTAACTGGAATTTTTCGTATCATTGCACAAATTCCTTAATAGTCATACTGCATGTAGGTAGAAGCTATGAGAATCAGTCTCTGGTCAGCAGGTTTATGGCTTGTCTACAGCACATTGTATTAACTCACTAAGTTAAACTGTTCAGATAAAAGAAATGTGCCTAGTATGGCTGCCAGCAAATATCTGTCCAGACATTCTAGGGATCATTTTGAAAATGTCTCAGATAATGGGGTTCTCTTCAAATACTTGCCTTGTGATTTGTCTGTTTTAGTTTGCAAGAGTATGTTTGATCAATACTTTGTTTACCCGTGTTTGTTTGCTCTCTGTGTATTTTAGTTAGGTTTTGTGCTTGAAATGTGCTTTTTATTACTTCTTTGATCATCTCTGTTTTTGAGAGTTGCAATGACCCCAACTGAGAATAATTTGTAGAATGGTGCTCCCCATCTGGGAGAGTATAGTCAAGGGGCTCTTGCTACTGCAGAAAAAAATCACTTTATATTTTCTGAAGTATTTGAGTAAAATATCTTATATTGAAGTGATGTGTTTAGATGCTATGTGTAGCATCATATAATAGGTGTTATACATTTCTATTTAGAGAATATTGACTAAGATGTAATAGGGGAATCGAGGTAGTCATATTGGGTTTATTAAACAGATTCCACATTTTTTTTCATAAAAGAAGGCATTGTCATAATAAACTGCATTTTGCCAAAATAAATCTAGGCATTTTATTATAATATGAGAGAGATGATAAGCAAAGGGTCTGAATTCATGGAACTTAAATAATAAACCAAATGCTGTGCCGATGTAATAAAATTGCATGAGGTATATAGTGCAATATAGGTGATCACTCCTTTACTAAATAATGTCTTGAAAGATACTGGTATGGATTCCTGACTCAAATCTCCACCAAATAGCTAGCTGTGGAGGTACCCAGATGATGAACTTAGTTATATGATATGTTCATGCATAATCACTAATGAAGGAATTGTGAACATGAAACTAAGTTTGTAAATACATAATTAACACCACAGTGCAAGTAACACAATGATCAGGTTTAGGTAGAGGCTAAAAGGATAAGATTATGGCTGCAGGGGGCAGGAATAAGGCATCTTCACAGAACATCAAGGCTCACTTTCCATGGCAGGGCGAAAGAGCTTTGGGAAATGGAATGATCTTTTAATATGGTTACAGCTTCTTTATGCTGACAAGGCTTACCTGATATGGTTTTGATCACCTTGTGAAGATATCATGGGCACTTCCCATAGGAGATGTACCAGAGAGAGTCCATTGAGAAGAGGAAAAATGGAGGAGATGTCGGAATGATTCTGTCTCTCAGCTTACTGGGAATGTTTGGAGACATCTCTGGATATACCAGAAACTACTATCGAGGATAGGTATGTCTGGTCTCCATTGCTCAGTTTGCTACCACATGAGGACAAGTGTTTCAGAAAAGGGATGGATACACACATAGTCATCAATTTACTTTTACATAACCATTAATAAAGTTTCTGCCCATCTGCAAACTATTATTAAAAATGATACTTTATTTCTTATTATGCTAATAAGTGCCAGAAATATGCAGTCTAATTGGAACTGTAGCAGCTCATTTAATTTGTTATTGAAATTTAGTTTTGTACAATTAAGTGGTATGTTTTCTGATAATCCTAGGTCAGTAATGAGCATGTTTTATCTGAGTTAATGTTTGTCAGCTGCCTAGGCATGGAAAACATTTTTAACATGATTGCTGGGCTTTTAGAAACTGGAAAAGAGATAACAATCATAACTAAAGCCTTATATAGGTAGTGTCTGGGGGATTAAACAAATATGGAAATAGCAGCTTATTGTGAAATTACACTAGATATTATATAAAAGATAATCTTTATGGCAGTGATTTTTATTAATTAGAACATCTTCTTCTTCTTCTACTTTTGACTTTTCCTGTATATGTGTTAGATGATCTACTGAAATCTAAGTACACTAGAGACGGTAAATATTGTGGACTATATTTCAGGGATGGTGCATATAACTATTGTGCTTACTATATTAAACTGACTGAGTTCTTAAAGATTGGCGAATGCAAAGTGGACACTGATTTATTAGAATGTTGTTGTAATTATATAAAAGCTTTTACAGCAATTGTTGAATATAACAAGGACTGGTATGAGGGAAGCAGAGTTCCATAGAAGGAACTATCACTGAGACATCTAAGGATTGTATAGAAATAAATAAAAGAGAAGTGTCAGGATAAGAACTAGAATCACAACTCCCCAGTGAAGAAACCAAAGGGAAGAAAAGGAGAAAGGAGTCTAAGTTAAGTACCTCAAAATGTATAAGTCGCAAAACATCATTGGTCATGGTATAATAATAAGGAATGATTCTGTGGATGGGCTGTTTGGAGCTAGCCACAACAAACATGGGAGTGGCATCTCTTTAACATAAGATAATAAGACTAAGTATTGTACTAATAAAATAGGTGGCAATATAGAGGGAGAAGACTCATTAATATCTGAAGAATCCCATGCTTGCTTATATCCGAAAGTGCTATAATAAATGAGACTTGATCAGTTATTAAAGGCCAGGGAGAGTAGACCAGGAACAGGGTTGTATGGACCTTATCTCTAAGACAAATTAGACTGTAGACAATCCTCTTTAATGTAACAAGAATGTAACTAAAAGGATTTCAAATACAAAAATATACTAAAACAGATGATGTAGGTAAACCTTTAGTTAGTACTGGCAAGGGGGATTTTGGGACAACAAATGTATATGAAGGTAACACTGAGGTTTTATTCTTGGGTAATTCTTTTTAAGGCCTGTAGTAAAGGAACTTTCCACATTGGATAATGCTTTCCATACTATTTCTGTTTTACCTGGGTTAAGACTACTTGATACACTCAACATAGTAGCAAAACTAAGCTTAGTCAAGTCAAAGTATGACTTGTATGCACTACATGCTAGATTTTATGATTTAAAGTTTACACCACTAAAATTTATGAAATAATACTTGTATATAACAGAAGCTTTGTAAACAAAGAGAGTGCAGATTATGTTAAGTGAGATAATTCCTTCACCCTCTGTGAATTACTTCATATGTGCAAAAGCTCACATGTTTAATAACCTCTTGAGGGAATTGTCTGTGGTATACAGTATTCACTTGTGATCATAGGACCATAGGCGTTATTAGGCTAATGGCCCTAGGGCCCTTACAAGCCTAACCAAGTTTACCATTATTTCCACAATCAGCACCTATTGCCCCTTCCAAGAGGGACACAGGTAGAACCCTCAGGGTGAATTTACAGTTACCCATCCCATCATCCAAACTGTGTTTGAAGATGGCCAATGAGCTGCTCTGTTTGACATGAAGTGGGAGTCTGTTCCAAAGGTGTGGTAACATCTGGGAGATAAATCTGTCTCTCCAGCAGGTTCCATTAATGTCATATACCAGGTTAAGGTCTTTAGAGCGAGTAACCCATGTGTCATTTGACTTGTGGATATGCAGCCTTTCCAATAAAGCAGGGTCAGAGATTGCCTAATATGCAATGCAGAGATTGCCTTTGAATAGTCTGTTTGAAAAAGAATAAAGTCACAGTGATTTCCAATGATCCACATATGACAGATGCTGAAGACCTTGAATTTTCCTTGTGAGGAACCTTTGTGGTCTCTCCAATTGCTGAAGGTGCTTGGAATGGTAAATACCAAAAGGGCCATTATAGTCAATTATTGGACTAATGAGGGAAGTGTACAGGGAGGTTATAACTTCTTTATTCTCTGGAATTACTGCCTTACATATGAGATGAACAATATAGAATGATCTTCTTACCACTGTGGAGATGGAGTGATCAAAGGTAAGGTTGGTGTCAACCTGGATGCCCAGGTCTCTCACCACTGAGTTTGTTCTTAGGCTGTTGCTATTGACATGGTATTAAGCAGGAACATCAATCTTACTGAAAGGGATGACAATACATTTTTTTGCATCGAGTTTATGAACATGACTTTGGCACCAATCATTTATTTGTTTGTCTAAGACCTTCTTGTAGGATGTTGACATTGTTTGGAGATTGTATGACCACTCCCAGTTTGCAGTCACAAGCAAACTTTGTCAGTCACAGACCTTTAGTTTTTGTTTGTACATCAAAAAAATAGATTATAAGCAGTAGAGGTCCCAGGACTGATCCTTGTGGAACACCACTGGTTACAGGCCTGCTGCAGGAGGTGGATTCCCCTATTTTGACTATATGGATTCTATCAGTGAGCCAGTTAGTGAACCATCTAATGATATAAGGGCTAAGGGGGGATAGTGTCCAAAGCCTTGGCTAAGTTTGGTAGGCTGTATGCACAGATTTCCCCTCACCCATGGCCTTGGTGACTGTCACTAAGATGTCCTCCAGGTTAAACAGGCATGCTCTTCCTCTGACAAATCCAAATTCAGTAGGGTTAAGTGTTTGGAGATTACCTTTATGTTTGTTAATAAGGTCCATAATGATTTGCTCAATTGCCTTGTAAATAAGGCTAGTCAGGCTAATATGTCTATAGTTCTTGGAGTCAATGGAAGCATCACCTTGGTGCAAGGGGATAATGGTGGTTATTTTCCATTCAGCTGGGATGAAGCCATTGATTAGATTATGATTGAAAAGTGTACCCAATGGTGTTGCTAATTCTTGTTGGAGCCCATGTAGGATGCAGCCTGGGATGTTGTCAGGTCCCATAGATGCTGTGTTTTTGGGCTTAGAGAGGGTGTATATGACCTGCTCTTTATTGATACAAGGTAGGGGACAGGTTTTAGAGATGTCATGGGGTATGTGTAACGGAGATAGGGGAGTGAAGTTTTCACAAACCTGTTGGCTAACAGTTATGTCTAATAGGTTAACTATGTCCACAGGCAAAGTATATGTAGTATCATGAAGTACCACTTTGGCACAAATCTATGCCTTTCCTTTTAGGTTACGGATGTAACTAAAGAAAGAATCCCTTATGGTTGTCCTTAGTTGAGGAAGCTAATGTGGATTTGTAGTTTTCTTTGGAGTACTTCACAAGAAATCTGATTTGTTTGTCTAAGCTGAGGAGGCAGTGTTTCCAGTTTGGCAGGGCTCACTCCCTCTTACTCTTTGATATCAGTTGCTTCCTCTTATTGTAAAGCCTGTTAATAGCAGTTCTCCACTAGATAGGTTTGCTCTTCCTTGAGGAGCTTGTTTTGGTCCTATCAGGTATGGCTGAGTCAATGCAGTTATACAGATGTTTGTATAAAGCATTGGTGCAGAACTTGGCATATTTGCTAGTTCCATCTGAGGGGGGGGTGCAGTAAAGCTATTTATATCATCGCATAGGAGGTTAATTAAATAATGGGAAGAAAGTTATTGTGATCAAAGGCTGTTGTCATGGGATAATGCTCATCTGAATGAGTATGGATCAAGTTTTATGGCCAGGCAAATTACTTCACAGCTGGAAAATTTTCTGGAAAAAAACAAAGTCTGAACTACAAAGCAACTAGTGAAAAATCTAAGAAACCTGTTAACCCTTTCCTTTGTAATGCCGGAAGGCAGGGAAATAAATTTAAAGAACTGTAGGTATTAATAATTAAGTATCAGTACAAAATCATTGCTGTCACTGAGTCCTGGAATTCTTCATGTTATTTATTAAGGGGCTTTTTGTTAGTATGAATGCATATGAGAAAATCTTAGGGGTGGTGGTATGGTACTCTGGGTACAGAAATCTATAACATCTTGTCTCATTAAGTCTGAGCAGGTATATGAAACTTCAGCTGTTCAAATTCTTAATGGGACATCTATAAACTCTTATATACTTCTTACATACCACTCCCCAAGTATGGACAGTACTTCCCACTGGCAATATCTAATGAATTTAAACAACTGTCTGGATAAAAAGGGTGAAATATTACTTATTGGGAATTTAATTATCCCAGAATTGATTGGAATATACTAAGTGGCATCTCATATCTTGACAAGGAATGTATTAATATTTTGCATTTTCATGGGGTATAAGTTTAATACTAGAGGACATAGCACACTGACTCTTATTATTACTATTACACCCAAAAAGGTAGCTTCTTTAAAGTTACTTTCTCTGTTGGGTACATCTGACCCCTGTTCTGGATCTTTTTGTATTAAACACAGCAACCCATTCCATATACAATCACTGAAATATGAATGTTATAGAGGTTCCTTACAAAATTTACCTTTGCAGTTAATGAAGATTGATGCGTCATCCCAGGCACAGAGTTTACACAGTTGTTACAGATATAAAATTATTGAAGAATATCTTGGTGAGAAGACAATAACAAGTCATCATTTCCTTATTGGCGGAATAAGTCCTTAATAAAACTACTAAGAAAAAGAGAAGTGATAAAACATTTAGGAAATGCCCAACTGATCTCAAAAGGAACATATTTGACAAGAATGGTAGGATTATAAAAAAACAAAAGTAAGGATGTCAAGACATGTTATGAAAGTAAGTTGATCTGCAATTGCACGAGAAAGAAAAAAAATGTATACGTACATACATACATATGTACATACATATGTACATACGTACATACATACGTACACACATACATACGTACATACGTACAAAAGTAAGAATGTCAAGGCTTGTTATAAATGTAAATTGATCTGCAATTGCATGAGCAAGAAAAAAAATGTATACATACATACGTACATACATACATATGTACACACATACATACGTACATACGTACATACATACATACATACATACATACATACATACATACATAGATATAGATAGATATTTATATATAAAACTCAGGCAAGATAGACAGTTCAATATTTATACAATTAATTGATATTGGAGCCACTACAATTAGTAGGATAGCTAATGAACTTAATATTTTTTTACATTAACATTGGCTTGACTACCATGGAAGTGATTGGCAATGCAATTTAGTGACAGGTTCATGTTCAAATATATCTTAATTACTCATAGTAGCTGTCTTTCCAAAGTTAAAGGATACAACATCCATGGACCCAGACTTGATTGCAGCCAATCTTTTACTAACTACAAAGAGTATACTTACACTTAGATTAACTTTAATATTTAATAAACTATTGGAAAAGTGTTAGGTCCCTGATTAATGGAAACTATAATGTGTAAATGTGTATTTCCTATTTATAAGAAAGGAAAGCAAGACCAGCTACAAAACTACAGGCCAAATAGTTTAACTTCATTAATTGGAAAGTGTTTTGAGAGATGCTTATTGGACCTTATGACTAATTCCAAGAGTACTATAGATACACTAGATATTAATCAGTACGGTTTCACTAAAGAAAAATCAACACTGAGCAACTTAGGTAATGTTTATGACTAGATAACAGAAGCTCTTGGTCTGGGATTGTCTCCTGTTGCAATTTTCTGGACTTATTCATGGCTTTTAAAATCCTACCACATGTGGTTATTATAAAGTGTTTAAGTGATTATCAGATAAACAGTTGCATTACAAGGCGGATTGGAAACTGGTTGCTGAGTAAAAACCTTCATGATTCAGAGTGTTAACTGTAATTATCTATGTATAAAGACTGGCATCCATCAGGGATCTGAGTCAGGCCCTGCCTTGTTTAATCTGGTGTTTTCAACATTTCCTAAGAACAAAAAAACTACTGCATATCAAAGTACACTGATGATTGTAAAACATGAGTACCCAGATTCCTGACAAGCGAATCAACTTTTAAGGGTGTTTTATTAATGACATAGTTACTTGGGGTGTTAGATTTTCCAAAAGGCACCATAATGCATTTCTTATTATTGAGTTTTAAACCATGGCTTTGGTACCAAGCATTTGCCTGCATTAGACCTTCCTGAAGAGTGTTCTTATCTTGGGGGAATTCAGTGAATGTTTCCAGTTTGCAATCATCTGCAAACCTGTTTAGCTAGAGGCATTTAACATTGGCTTTAATATCCTATAAGTACATGTCAAAGAGCAGTGGGCCAACACAGACCCCTGGGGATGCCACTAGTGATGGCCTCATTGTGCAGATGGCATCATTGCTTTTAATCTCTTGGGTCCTCTCTGTGAGCCAGGTAGCTATCCAGTGTGTTATAAAGGGGTTTATACCTAGTTCCATAAGTTTGTTGACGATGCCCAAAAGGAGTATCGTATCAAATGCTGTAGCCAGATCTAGGTAAGTAGTATTACCATTTTTCACTCACCCATTGCCTTAATGACATTTTCAAAGAAGTCCACCAGATTCGGTAAGTGTGACCTTCCTCTGACAAAGCCAAACTGGGATGGATCTGGTGTCTAGAGGTCTGCATGTCCTTATTGACAATTTCCATGATACATCTTTACATTGAAACTTGAAACACCCAGCTCAAAAGTTCATCAAATAAACCAAGTTCGGACACGTAGAACTAGTGCTTTCAATCACTTTTTAATACTATGATCTTCTTCAAAAACCAAAAAATACACAGCCCACCCTTCCTTTTATATTAAAATAATTAACTAAAACAGGAAATGGCATATTAATTGATACTGAAATGATTAAATAACATTTTGTATATGTATATATAAACTGTTGTATTAAAAACTTATGTATCATCACCATATACTCATTCATAAATATAATGACATTGTTTTCTAATACTAAAATATATATTTCTGACCTATCTATACAATAAAAAACATTTTAAACGAATGACTTCATTTAAACCTGGGGCTCTGTCTGCACCCAGTAACAGTTGCCAAAAGGCTTCTTTACATTCTAATATGTTGTTTAAATTACCAGCAAATGATGGCATCTTTACATTGCTTTGCAAATATGATGGGTCTGTAGTTTTCAGGATCTGTTGAAGGTCCTGCCTTATGAAGGGGAGTGACCACCTCAGTCCTCCATTCATGAGGCGCAAAGCCTGTTTTATGACTATAGTTAAATAATGACTCCGGGGTCCTGTTAAGTCATTTTTTTAGACATTTCAGGTGGTATTCTGGTATATTATGAGGGCCCATTCAAGCTATGTTCTTGGCTTCAATAAATGCAGCCTATGCTCCCTACCTATAGTTGGAGGGGTTATATTTGAGGATATTTTGGAGGGATGTTTGGGGGCAATGGGGGTAAAGTTATAACTGAATTTGTCCACTAACAAGTTCATTTTATTGCCACCATTATTTACCAGTTCAGTGCATTGCCGTGTGCCGCCCTTGAGGTTTCTGATATAGCTGTAGAAGGCATTATGGTTATCTTTCACCAAGGAGAGTATCTTAACCTCAGAATTGGCTTTACTTGACATAAAAAGCCATCTTTGTTGCCTCTTTACTTTGTTGAGAGAATTTTTATCTTTATGGGAGTTACTCTTCCTGATTTTTGCCATATTGTTTTCTTTTGTTGTATATCCTGTTTAATTTCGGATGCCATGAGGGTGGTTTGTTTCTTGGGCTAGTCCTGGGCTTACTTCTGGTTGGTACAGCAGCCTGTATGCAGCAATTACCACAGCTGTGCCAAGTTTCTGAGAGCAATTCAGCATAGGCTGTTGTGTTTTTGTGGTTTGGAGCAGCACTGAATTTTAATGAACCATCACCTCATTAAAGGTAATTTGCCTTGGTATACTTCATAACTGTTATTGTTTTAATGGGATTACGGCATTGATTTTGATTTCAAAGAAGATAGCTTTATGGTCAGACTTTACCATGAAGGATGAGACATTGCAGGTGGGGGGGGGGGGTGAGTTCAACATTCTTCCATATTTGTGAGCATAATATCAAGTGTGCTGGAGCCTCTAATGAACATATTCACTATGTTATCAAGGGTGTTTGTTGTTATGAAATCCAGAAATCTCTGTGCCTGTAGATTTGAGGCCATGTTGGATTCCCCGTCTATACAGAGGTAATTAAAGTCTTCCTTGAGTAGGTGTTAGGTTGAATGTTAAGCATCCAAGTATGCATTATGAGCTTCATGGAACATGGAGGGTGACCTATAGCTGGCTAGGATATGGTACAGGATGTTATCTATGGTGATCTGTACATGGAGGAGCTCCAGCACATCATCCTGTTTGACCACCCTATAGGTGTGCTTGTTACTGAAGTATATTGAGATACTGTCTGTGCAGCTACTGGTCTAAAACTGTGGAAGGCAGTGAAACCTTGCACTGCAAGGGTACTCAATACTGTTTTAAACCATGTTTCTGTAACTGCACAAATGTCTATATTTTCCAGTGTGAGGAGGGCTTGGAGAAAGTTGTTGTTGTTGTTGTTGTTGTGTTTTTTGGCTTTTCCCGGTTAGGGGCTGCCACAGCGGAACTCCGGTCTGCTAATGATTTTCCCAGTTAGGGGCTGCCACAGTGGAAGTCCGGTCTGCTAATGATTGGCAGTAGATTTTTACGTGCCGAGTTGGCGGCCCTGATGCACAACCTTCAATGAAGGTACGCCAATTCACACATGTCTCCAAACAGAATACGCTCTAGCTGAGAATCGAACGGGTCAACACCTTGCTGTGAGGTGACAACAGTACTGCAGCACCACTGCTTGGAGAAAGTATAATTCTTCATTTATGCTCCTGGCATTAAGCAATAACACCCTGAGGTTCAGTTGAGTTGATTTTGTTATGTTGGTAGGTTTGTCAATTTGGCATTGCCTAAAAAAGCAATATGGGGGTAGATAAAGTTTTAGCCAGTATTCAAAATCCTAGAGTGAAACAGTGCAGACCATCCATGATAAAACAATGTAGTCTGTTAACCATGTCCTGCAAAGCTGGCAAATATCAAATCCCCTTAGAATGAGACAGAAAAGACAGATAACTGTTAAAATCAGTCATTTTTGCTCATACTGTGGCATCATCCATGCTGATAGTAATATGATGCTCAGTTGCTAGGCTCATACCAGAATGAGGCATGTGACACCCATGCACTGGTGCAGCAATCAAGGAGCCTCAATCCTCTCCACTAACACCAGAGAGGGCTTCTCATATATGAAGAAAGGATAACAAATACACACAGTAAAGTGCAATTTCCCTTAAGAGCACACAGAGATCACAGTCAGTCTGGGGCTGGTCACTCCCTTGCTCCCCAGGTCCCCAGTAAGGCTTGCCACTGCCACAGCTATACAGTCCAGATCTCAGCCTAGTGGGCAAGCTAAAACATCTAGCACACTCTCTGCCCAACCAGTGCTTCATGTCCCTGCCCAAGTAGCTGATACACACACACTCACACACTTTGAGAAGAGTTTATACAATGACATAGACACTCCTGGAGAAGGCTGGCACAGGTTCTCCAGCTGTGCCCCCTTTTCCCAGACTATATGGTAGTACCCTGCCACCACCCACTAATAATATTTATCAGCTACTCAAAGGCCCTTAAACGGGTGTCCAATTATTACTTGGCAATATTATTATCCAATTGGTAGTATATCTAAACAGTCAATGCTTATTAGAGTGACTTGTTACAGTGATAACTATAAATATGCAACATATTCTTGAGCTTAAATTATCTCTACACAAAACAGCCACAGTTGAAAGGTTTTAAAATATATAATAATAAATAATAAAAACACAAGATAATACTTCTTATGACACAGTGCTAGTCAAGAGTAAAGATATCACAGATAAATACTTAAAATAATTCAGTAGTACAGTTCTGACATCACAGAAAAACACTTAGTCTAATCTTTCTAGTTTCTAGCCATTTCTAAAAGAAAACAAAAGTATAAGAAAACTTACATAAGAAAACAGGCAGAATGCTGATGAGTTGGATGGGCAAGACAAAAAATGCTTAATGCCTTCTGATTCTCTCTTGTTTAAATTGCTATCTTCAGTCCTGATTCCCATTACATCATTTTTTACACCTTCCTGGGGTTCCCAGGCTAACACATACTACATTCTTTTGTTATCTTGCACCTGCAGGAAGCTACATCAATAAAAGACATTCCACGTGTAAACTCTAGCAATTATTCCTTAAGTTAAAACAATGGAAATAATTTCTTCATCTAGACTTTTTGGCAACACTGTCTACATCAAAGGGTCCCCATATGCTTTACTTTGGTCAGTAGAGTGCACTGTTGTCACATTTATTTCCAGTTCCACATGCAGCAGTATTTCTTTACATTTAAGACAACATGCCTGTAGGTTACACTCATATTTACAAATGACAGAATTATCTGCAAAATTCTATCTGGCTAGGCTGGCAGCCTTCATCTATCTTTACCCACTCTTCACATACCCCCTCCCCAGAGAACTCAAGCTAGTTTTTCAAGTGACCCTTGAGAAATGCTGTTTGAGAGGGCTAGGTCTATCTGAGTGTACCTTACCCCATTCCCTTTCTTGAGAGCCCATCTGCATTGGTTTTGCTAACCCCACTGCAGTGCTGCACTGACATATCATATGCCTGCAACCCCAGGCTCCATCTTAGCAACTTGGCATTTTTCGGGCTGGCTCTGTTTAACCATGTTAGGGGGTTGTGATATGTCATAACCATGAATTTCCTTCCATACAGATGAGGGTGAAGTTTCTGCAGTGCCCACACTATGGCTAGACATTCCTTTTCTGCAGCTGCATAGCATTCCTCCTTGGTTTGGAGCCTATGGCTGAGATAAACCACTGGGTGCTCTTCTCCATCTGAAGAAATCTGGCTAAGTATAGCCCCCACACCATCGTTTGAAGCATCCACCTGCACAACAAATTATTTGCTGTAATCTGGACTGGCTAACATAGGGGGTCCTCCTAAAGCATTTTTAAGCTTCTGGAATGCCTGCTCACATGCTGGGGTCCACACTACCTTATCTGGCTGTTTTTTCCTTGTCAGGTCTATGAGGGGAGCAGCTATCGTACTATAACTGGGGAAAAACATTATGTAGTACCCTGCTGTCCCTAAAAATGCCCTCCCCTACTTTTTAGTAACAGGTGCATGCCATGCCTGAATGGCTTCCACTTTGGCAGGTTCTGGCCTTATTGTACCACTCCCCACTCTATGTAATAGGTAGGAGACCTCTGTCATACCCACCTGACATTTGCTCAGCGTAATGGTCAACCATGTCCTCTATAGTCTGGCCAACACCTCAACACCTCCCTGACATGCTGAAGGTGATCTGGCCAGGAATGGCTGTAGATGGCAATATCATCCAGGTAAGCAAGAACAAGCCCTCCTGCTCCTGCTATGATATGATCTACCATCCTCTGGAAAGTCACTGGGGCATTCTTCATCCCAAAGGGCATCTTTGTGAGCTCATACAAGCTGAAAAGAGTCACAAAAGCTGACTTCTCTCTAGCACTGGGAGTTAAGGGCATCTGCCAGTAACCTTGATAAGATCAATGGTTGCAAGATATGTAGCCCCACCCAGCTACTCTAGGGCATCATCTGTCCTGGTATGGAGTAAGCATCTGACTCTTTGTGACTTTAATTTCCTGTAGTCCACACAGAACCTGGTGCTGCCATCCTTCTTTGTGACCAGCACCACTGGGGAGGCCCAGGGACTGTTGGACTCTTGAATCACCCTTAGTTCTAACATCTTCTGTACCTCCTCCATCAGGGTATGTCTGACTTTCTCAGGCACCCTATAAGGGGCCTGCCTAATAGGCCTTTGGGGTCCTGTATCCACCTGGTGCTGCACTAGATGGGTGCACCCTGTTTTCCCAGTGAACATGTCCCCAAATTCCTGCAACACTGCTCTTATTTCTCGAACCTGTGTAGAAGATAGCTGCTGGGACATTGCTTCCCCTTCCACCAAGGTGTCAGCCCAAGCCTCATTGAGGAGATCAGTCCCAGATCTCTCTCAGACTTCTCCTGCAACAGACTGCAAATGCTCAGCACAGGGCCTCCCTATCATGGTAAGGTTTCATCATGTTAACATGGTACAATTTGTGCCCCTGCATTCTGCCTAGCAGTTCCACCATGTAGTTAAAATCACTTACCTTTCTTACCACCTTGTAGGGTCCCTCCCAGGCTGCTTGCAGCTTGTTGTGTCTGACATTAATGAGAACCATTACCTGCTGCTCCACAGCATACTGTCTAGCTTGAGCATTCCTGTCATACCACACCTTTTTTCTGTTGTTGAGCTTCTGCCAGGTTTTCCTGGGCCAAGCCCATGAGTTCACTGATCCTTGTCCTGAGGTTTAGGACGTATGCCACAACAGACTCCTTGTGAGACTTGCAATCATCTTCCCACTCATCTCAAATTAACTGTAGTGGTCCCCTCACCCTATGCCCATACAGCAACTCAAACAGTGAAAACCTGTGGATTCCTGGGGAACTTCTCTGTAAGCAAACAACAGATGGGGCAAATATTTGTCCCACTCCCTCTTGAGCTGATCTGCAAATGCCCATAGCATGGACTTGATTGTAGAGTTTAACCTCTCAACAAGACCATTAGTCTGGGGATGATAGGGGTGGACTTCATGTGCTTCACCCCACAGAACTTCCACAGACAAGCCAGCAGGTCTGACATGAAATTGGAACCTCTGCCAGTCTGTATTTCTTTTGGGAAACCTACCCTGCTGAAAATCTCTAACAAAGCATTTGCCATTTGCTGCCTTCTCTGCCTCAATGGAGGACAAAGTCACCACCTCAGGGTATCGTGTAGCATAATCCACTACCACTAGGATATACTTTTTCCCTGTGGAACACGGGGTATTCAGAGGACCCACAATATCCATAGCTACCCTCTGAAATGGCTCCTCAGTAACAGGCAAAGGCATCAAAGCCCCAATAGGCTAATGGCCTCTTCTCAGGTGATATTTACATGACTATGGCAAATTTAGGCCAGGGCATCAGGGAACTTCCATTAGTGTTTATGGAAGGTGCTGTGGGACATTTAACATCCACCTGAGTTACCAGCAACTCAAGCAGATGCCCCCCCCCTGTTTAACATCTCATCTGAATAATGTCTCACTCCAGGACTGTAGCACTTCCCTTATTCTGCACTGCAGTGGCAGGAATTCATCTACCTGGTGAGGTAATAGAACCCACAGCCTTGTGCACTAAAGGCAAGTGTGCTATCTGTTACATCACTGACACGGCACATAGGCATTCATGTTCTAGTTCTGACAACACATTTGTTAGCTGCCCTTTGCTTCACAAGTAATTGCTATAACTCCTAACAGTCTGATTTTCCATAATAACTTAACCCTTCCAACTTCCAACCCTATGAAATTATACAGCACTACCAAAGTCCTTTTTCTAAACCAAAAACTCACTAACAGTTCTTAACCAATGTCCACACTCCCTAAACCTAAAACTCCACTCCTTCTCCATAATTCTAAAGTCTCTGGTCACTCCCTAAACCTAAAAATCCAACCTCACTCCCTAAAACCCCACTACCAGTTACTAAACCCAAATCTCTCCCTGAATCGCTGTCATAAGCGATGCTCCCACCCTCTCCCACTCCCTTCCTATGGCTGACGCACTTACATTTATCATACTCATATAATGTATTCATGTAATGTGTGGCAGCTGCTTTCCTGAGCACATATTCCAGTTTAAGCACAAACAGCAGCCATCATGAGCTACAAGACACTCAAGGTACTGGCTCTGAGACAGTTGTGTTTGAGTACTTAGGACTCACATGCTTGTAGTACAATTTTAAATTTATATATATATATATATATATATATATATATATATATATATATATATATATATATATATATATATGTGTGTGTGTGTGTGTGTGTGTATGTATGTGTGCATCTGTCATGTGAAGTTTTGTCCTTTGGGTTTAGGGAACAAGTTTCTTACAAATAGCAAAACAAGAAGTCATGAACTGAGTTGCCTAATCCTGCACTGCAAGCTATGTCTTGTGACATGTAAACCAAACCAGCACCTAATTCATTTACCAAGATTTCTTTGACATTATTCTTCAGTTTGTGTATGTTTATGACTTCATTAGTGGAACATTTTGTGGTTGGTTTTCTGTTTTGGTTCTGAAACAATTTTTACTCCTTTTTTGTAATGTTTCATTT
>NC_056743.1:1844852683-1844855981 GCF_019279795.1 Protopterus annectens | reverse complement strand
GATTTGCTGATGACATCCAATTCCATGCACTGGAACTATTGCTGATGACATCCATCAGAAGTGCACACACAACCACAGAAGAATGCCATAATGAGGCACACACTCAAACTGGAAGCATCATAGAGCATGTGTTTGGGCTGCTGAAGTCGTGGTTCTGGTGCTTAGATACATCTAGTGGAGACTTCCATTATAATCCACACACATGTACACAAATCTTCACAGTATGTGCTATGCTACACATTCTGATCCTGCAGAAATAGCTGCAGCAGGATCAGCAAGGGAAGGGGACAAACATTCCACCACCAATGCCTATGTCATCACAGGCACAGTCAGAGGAGGGCTCAGAGGGGGAACCACCAGCTGCTGTGGCTGTAGGCAGATGTAGACATGCTCAGTATGCCCTTGTTTTGGCTAAGAGACAACACATAGCATATTCACTAACCACCTACGTGTCTAATACTAATTTTCTACTCACATATATATAGGAAAATTGATGCCAAGCAACTGACACAACCTTTACCACCCCATGTATTGGCAGTGTACTGATTGCATCAGACAGAGTCAGCCCTGAACTAAAACTGTGCCAACTGTTGCATTTGCAAGGTGAATACTGGGGTCTATATTATGTCTGTGAAAAAAACTTTCAGTGAATGACTGTTTGCTGAACAATAACCAGCAAAATCTAAATCCCTCAAATGGCCATTTCAGTGAATTTTTTCCTAAGGTAAAAAAAATCTTGGCCAACCTATAACCAGACAAAATGTAAAACCCTTCAAGTTGGGGGGCTTCACCCCCACACCCCCCAACTAAATATAACAGCTCCAAGATCACACTACAATGGGGAAAAGGGCAAATTTGTGATGATGCCAAAGCATTTTTCCCCATGAAAATAATTTGCTGAAATGGCCATTTGTGGGAGTTAGATTTAGCCAGTTATCATTTAGCAAAGAACCATTTGCTGAAAGGGGTTTTTGTGGATGTAATATAGACCCAAATCCGGAGCTTAGAGTAAATTCTTTAATAATATTATTTCATATCCTAATATTTCTTAACTTGATACAGTAATCAAGTAATTAGTGGTGGCTTTGGTACAGTAATCAAGTAACTAGTGGTGGCTTTATACAGAAAGTACCTTAACATATGACAACTGAGACTTATTTTACTTATATGTGTCCATCAGTAAGTAGCAGGCCTCAGGCATCAAAGATTCACACAAGCATACCTCTGAAAAGTACTGAAGATCATTGCATGGCTAGAGTTTAGCACCATACCTTTGTACTGTTAAATAATTAAATAGAAAAGTTAAAAAGTAATGATACACATTGCAGTTTCTGATTTTACAACCCTTTCCAAGATCAAACAAAAGGCAGTATGCAGAACAAGGACAGTAACAAGAGCATCATATCCTTGTTTGTGCCATAGCAGTAACTCACCTTTGCTCTGCACCTAAAGAACAGACAATGTTTGTTTGTGACATAAGAGTAACTCAGCTTTGTCCTCCCCGCAAAAGAGAAGTGTACCCTTGTCTATGCCATAACAGTAACTCACTTATGTTAACCCCTAAAAAACAGTAAATGGTTATGTGTGCCATCCAACCCTTCCTTCAGTTGTTGGCAACTGAATATCATATTACTCCCCCAGTTAATATCCTCAGACAATTTAAGGTCAAAGATATTGACTGGCTTACACACTGCATGTCTCACAATACTGGTCAGACAAGTGATTAATTACAAGGAAACAAAGACATGTAAGACACAGCTGTATATTTACAAGCATAATCATAACAGGATGTATGCACAGTACGTGCACTACATCCAAATATAATGATAATTAAATGTACAAGTAACAGCTGATGGCTTGATAGATGTGTACATTCTGTTGCAGTTGATTGTATGAAGAATTAATTCAGTCCTTTGCTGCAAAGCTGTTTCTGTGGCTAAAAGGAATAAGGCAACAACCCTGTTTTCTGAAGATACATTGGTGTGAGAGTTCTAATCCCGAGCTATATAGAAATATTTCATGTGTCCCAACATGTTCCACTGTGTATGTCATAAAGTGGTTTCCCTCGTCCCACTTTTTTCCCCTTTTTGTTTAAATTACATATTCCTATTAATTTTACTGGACAACAACTACCTTACAGGTTTGGCTGTGCTCATTTGGTTTGTGTGAAATACAGCATTGCAGAAACAGAACAAACCAGACCACCTAAGAGGCAGACATCCATAAATATAAACTGGATATACTCAATTAATTCATAAATCAGACTTGTGTCATTGCGGTTATGTTCATTACTGTGATCTGTAGTCTGTGCACTTAGGTAGAGGTTCAGTTCCCACTGTAGTCAACTGTGTGTGTGTGTGTGTGTGTGTGTGTGTGTGTGTGTGTGTGTGTGTGTGTGTGTGTGTGTGTGTGTGTGTGTGTGTGTGTGTGTGTGTGTGTGTGTGTGTGTGTGTGTGTGTGTGCATGCATGCACATGTGTATGTGTGGGTGTGTGTGTATGTGTGTGTGTGCACGTGTCTCTGTGTCTTGTTAGCAGAGTAGATGTGGTATACTACAGTTACTTCTCCACACAGATTGCGGTGACATGGCTTGTAATCTGTCCATGTACATCATGGCATGGTCCACAGCCTTTCTGTTATGTTGATGACAAAGGCCCGTAGACTATCCAGCTGCTGCATATCCCTGATGATGGTAATACAAAAAGGTTGCACCATTGCGCAATCATTTTTTAAAGAAAATAAATGGGGGAGATAGGAAAATGGTGAAATAGGGAATAAGCAAGGGGAAAAACAAAGTGAAAGTAGGGCAGGAATGTGCATGAGGGAGGTAGGAAAGAATCATAGCTATCCATTTCTTCACCAGTACAAAATGATTTGTATGTGCAACATTAGCTAAATTTGAAATGTCACCTCTGGGAAGAACTACCTGATGGCCCAGGTAGTGCAGGAGCTGCAGATGGGGTGCTGCAGGTTGTGGCCCAGACATGCTGGGCATTGGTGCTGTAGCCTGTGGAGTGGGGGCAGGTGGATCCTGTGGGACAGGCCTATCCCAATGTGCTGTTGGGAAAAAAAGAAATAAAGTATAAAGAAAAACAATCAATAAAACTAAAAAGGAGAAGTAAGGGTTGGGGTGAGAGAAAAAAAGGGATAACATTAGTAACTTCATATATGACATACAAAGCATTGATACAGTTATTTTACTCTATTTTGTGTCCTTTACTTTTAAGACTACAAACTCCTAATACATTTATTTATTACTTTTAAGACTACCCAGCTCTTAACTGATTCACACTATAGTA
>NC_056743.1:1844837683-1844847683 GCF_019279795.1 Protopterus annectens | reverse complement strand
ATACCACACTTTTCGGCCATGTAACCTGGACCAGAACACCAAATGTGGAGGTGTGTCCATATTCATTAAGGATATCCTCACCTCCAGGCTAGTTGCTCAGCATAATGCAGCCGAGGTTATCCAAGTGCAACTAACTCAGGGTAAAACTGCAATCCAAATTGTAGCCTGCTACAGATCACCCACCATGCCCCAGGATTCCCACTCCTCTTTTCTTGATGTACTGGAAAATATCTGGGTTCAACCAAACACACTAATAATGGGTGATTTCAACTACTCCACCATTAACTGGGAAAACTACTCATGTACCAACTCCTTTGCTCAACGCTTTCTGGAATTCATAAACTCCAATGCCCTGGATCAACTTATCCATACCCCCACCAGGGGCAAAAATATCCTAGATCTAGTCATTACCAACATGAGTGACTGGTGTTCCACACCTGAAGTCAACGCCTCATTGGTCCGATCCGTTCATAAACTATTTACCCTAGATATCCACATCCTGCCCCCACCCCCCATTAAGGAAACCATGGTAAAAAATTTCTTCAAAGCCAACTTCATGCTTCTTAAGACAGAAGTGGTGAACTTCATGACACCCATGCAGACGGACAATACAGTTATGACTACTGAAACTTACACAATTGCACTTTAAAGGCACTTACATGAGTGCATGGATCTTGCTATCCCAAACAGAACCAAGATGCTATCTTCCAAAAAAAGGACGCCAATCTGATGATCCCCTGCCATAAACAAACTGTACAACAGAAGGAAGAAACTGTTTTGTAATTGCTGGCAACATTCTCCAGAGTGGATGGCAAACTAAAAATAACTGTTAGTGATGTAACTGTCATCATCATTTTTATCAACCAATCAATTGTTTACATTTTTGACATGGTGCATAGGGTCTTCATGCAAGTTAAACTGTTGACCCTGCTCTTGGCTCAGTGCAGTGACTGAGACCTGGTTCAAGGCTCCAGAGAGCACCCCTGCACTACCAGGCTATAACTCATACCACACTTTTCGGCCATGTAACCTGGACCAGAACACCAAAGGTGGAGGTGTGTCCATATTCATTAAGGATATCCTCACCTCCAGGCTATTTGCTCAGCATAATGCAGCCGAGGTTATCCAAGTGCAACTAACTCAGGGTAAAACTGCAATCCAAATTGTAGCCTGCTACAGATCACCCACCATGCCCCAGGATTCCCACTCCTCTTTTCTTGATGTACTGGAAAATATCTGGGTTCAACCAAACACCCTAATAATGGGTGATTTCAACTACTCCACCATTAACTGGGAAAACTACTCATGTACCAACTCCTTCGCTCAACGCTTTCTGGAATTCATAAACTCCAATGCCCTGGATCAACTTATCCATACCCCCACCAGGGGCAACAATATCCTAGATCTAGTCATTACCAACATGAGTGACTGGTGTTCCACATCTGAAGTCAACGCCTCATTGGTCCGATCCGATCATAAACTATTTACCCTAGATATCCACATCCTGCCCCCACCCCCCATTAAGGAAACCATGGTAAAAAAATTCTTCAAAGCCAACTTCATGCTTCTTAACTCATTACAGCCGAGTGACGTCTCCAGTCGTTTCTACAGTTACCTCCTACTGCACCTCTAGGCGTCAAATATTGCCTGTTCATATTTGCATTAATAATTCCAAAACCATGTTGCATACAAGGTATCAGAAAAATTTATCTTGAAGCATACATGATGGCAAACACAATTGTATTGATATATCACCTCTGTCAATGGGTATTTGTTAAAAATATAAGGTGATAACTTCATTTTATAAATGCTGAAGCCATGCCCACTTGGACTTAAAGGTACACACTCAAAAGTGCTCCACTGGAGGGAATGAGTTAAGACAGAAGTGGTGAACTTCATGACACCCATGCAGATGGACAATACAGTTATGACTACTGAAACTTACACAATTGCACTTTAAAGGCACTTACATGAGTGCATGGATCATGCTATCCCAAACAGAACCAAGATGCTATCTTCCAAAAAAAGGACGCCAATCTGGTGATCCCCTGCCATAAACAAACTGTACAACAGAAGGAAGAAACTGTTGCAAAAGAGAGTAAAATCCCATGAGTGGAGGATCTCCCTGGTCAGCCTCAGTAAGAAGCTGCGATCCCTGATAAAATCCTCCAAAGCTAGTTATGAAAACAAAATCACCACTGATTCTAAAGGCAACCACAAAGCATTCTATAGCTATGTCAAGAATCTCAATGGCAATACTGAGATCTGCTCTGAGTTACACCACAATGGCACTAAATATGTAGACCCAACTGATATTGCCAACATCCTGGCAGATAGATTTAGTGCTAACCTGACCCCCCTCTCACCCCCTAAAGAGCCCATCTATATACTGGAAGAATGCAAAGTTCCTCTAATCATGGTTGTACAGGTAAAAACCACACTCTCCAAAGCCAAGAACACAGCATCCATGGGACCAGACAACATCTCAGGCTGCATTCTAAATGAACTACAGAGCGAACTGGCACCCCACCTAAGTACCATGTTCAATCGTAGCCTCACCTCAGGCTTTGTGCCTGCTGAATGGCGCACAGCGATGGTTATCCCACTCCACAAGAGGGGAGCCTCCACGGACCCTGGGAACTACTGCCCCATTAGCTTGACGAGCCTGGTCTGCAAGGCCATGGAACATATCATCATGGAACTTATAAACAAAGACTTTGGTAATCTCCAAACTCTGGACCCCTCCCAGTTCGGGTTTGTAAAAGGCAGATCATGTCTCCTAAACCTGATAGACTTCTTTGAAGCAGTCACCAAAGCCATAGACAAGGGTAAGGTGGTTCACACAGCCTATCTAGATCTTGCCAGGGCTTTTGACACCATCCCCCACTCTGGAATTATAGATAAACTCACTAAACTAGGTATAAATCCCTATGTCATAAGATGGGTTGCCAACTGGCTCACTGACAGAACCCACACTGTGAAAGTAGCAGACTCCAAATCCGACTTCAGACCAGTGCAAGTGGAGTACCACAGGGTTCAGTCCTGGATCCTCTCTTGTTTGGTATCTACTTCTCTGAAGTACAGGCTAACACAGAAGGTCTTTGGCTAATGAAGTTCACAGATGACTGCAAACTAGGAGCCATAACCAAAACTCCTAACAATGTGGACATCCTACAAAAGGGCCGCACTGAGACAGATACCTGGTATCAAAGCCATGGCCTCAAGCTCAATGCCAAAAAGTGCATTGTCATCCCCTTTGGTAACAACTCTGTACCCATGAACTACAACACAGGCAGTAGTATACTTAACACTGAAAGTGTGATAAGAGACCTTGGGACACAGATGACAGTAGTCTCTCCTTTGATAATCACATTGCCACAGTAGTCAGGAAATCCTTCTATGTGGCACATCACATCACAAAAGGTTTCTCATCCAGAAAAAAAGAGGTCATTGTTCCCCTCTACTCATCTCTCATTAGACCCATTATAGAGTACAACGCCCCTTTTGGTATTTACTTCACAAGACATCTACAACAACTGGAAAGGAAGAGGATTACCGGCTCCAAACAGATGCCCTACGCAGACCGTCTCAAAAAACTCCAGCTTTACTCCATCACATTTCGCCTACTCAGAGGTGATCTCTGCCTAACATACAAAGCTATGTCAACCCCAGAGCTGTTGGACATGCTCCACTTAAAGAAATCCCAATCCCTCCGAGCCACATGCTCTAGTGACCTAAACCTTGTCACCATAATAAATAGAACATGCCAGAGGGATAGATTCCTGTCCCAGAGACTTCCCATACTCTGGAATAAACTACCTATCTATATCAAACAAAGCTCCTCATTAGCACTTTTCAAGAAAAATCTTGATGATTTGATGGGAAATAGGAAATTCACCCCAGGGATCACCTCTGTGGCTCTGCTCGACAGTGGCACAGGAAAATAATTTTCTTGGGTGGCAAAAGCCAGGGTACCTTTATGTCTAGGCTTGTATAGGCCCCAGGGCCGATAGCCTAGTACCTACCTATGAACCTATGACTCCCAATATAAGTCCAAACACTATTTGTACACATACCCCTAGTTAAACTGGCACTAATATAGCTATAGGAATTTGTGCCATAACTCTCTTCTGCACAAAACATAATGTACTGTTATCACAACTATACCCTTGTCTATCATTTCATCTCCTTTATCCTCCTTGTGCCTCCTCCATCCTTCCCTTCCTTGGGCTGCTCTAACTATTTATCTTAACACCTTTATTCATATACAACCTATGTCACTGTTACCTTTAACTGAAACTATTTGTAAATGATGTAACTGATGCCAAGGATGTCTGAACAATGGAACTGTCGCTCATGGATGAAACTGACTAGGAATGATTAAACATTGCAAATAATGTCCATGATGGCTGTGTAATGGAGCTTTATTCCCCGGACCTCCACTGAAAAAAGCCACTGTTCAGTCTGATTCTTCCAGTAAACAAATGTCAGTAAAGAAATAAATTGTATCATTAGGTTCTTGTACTTAGGAGGCACTAATTCTTTTAATATTTTTGGGACTTTGACAAGATGCATGACTGCCCAAATCAAGAAGAGTAATCAACCACAGGCTTATTATTTACATATGACATAAAATTTTCTTTTGTACAAAAGATTTGACTTATTACTATTGATGGCATTAGATTATGCTCTAAAAACTCATTTACCAAATAATAACAACACTGCATTTTGGTTATTTGGCATTTTCCCAAGAGATGACAGATATTGGTTATTGGTGGATTAATGCACTTATATCCATATTATTAGCAACAGTTTATATACAAATAGCAATTACCATACTTTGAATTGGCAAAAGATAAGTTTTTACAGCAATTGTTTAGAAAATATTGATATTCAAAGATGAATGAATATAATTAATATTGGTGCCTTTTGGTTGTCTTGATTGCAGTATTTTGTATTAATACTTATGTAGCATGTATTATTTTAACATTTGTTTACTGGGAAAGTCCAACTTGGAACAAGTCAATTTTCAGCAGATGCATGTGTTTGAAAATATTCAAATGAGAGCTTTGAAGGTCAAGTGGAGAAGGGTTCCATGTGAACAGCAGTTAAACATAGGTCAATTGGTCCTGAGAGATAGGTGAGCAGCATTCTGAAGGGACAGGAGATGGCCTCCATCGTCCTCAGCTGATCAAAAGGGAGTCTGGCTCAGATCCTAGAATCTGGAATAGCAGAAATGGGCACATCATGGCGTCCAGTGCGGCAACACAAACATCCTGCAGAAGCCAGTATAATTAAGGTGTTTACAAAAATATAAAAGAGGTTGTCTGAAAGCAGCATTGAAGGGACATAGCTCCTCACTGAAGAATCATCTGAAGAAATACCCTGAGAGAGTGAATTGAGACCCTAGTTGTGGCTACTTTTAGGTAATATCTGAGAAACACATGTGTTTAGAGGTTAAAGATTAACCTACTAAAGACATGCAGCCTTGGATTTTCTTCTATTAAGAGACAGTGTGCTTCCCTGTCGGAATATGTGGACTGAATATTGTTACTGAAATTATCTAAAATACTGTTGCTTTTACAGTAAACTGCAAAGCCAATGGGGCTAATACACACAAATACACACACTCACACATGTGACATGTATATAGACATTTGCAGACATATTTACACTCATATACCCTTCTAAAATAAGTTAGATGGCAGACATCCACTAACAGACACAGACTAATAAGTATATGTTTATGAATATATTATAACATTTTTGCTTTGACAAACTGTGTATGTGGCTTTCACTGTGTCTTGTTAATGGGTTAGTCAACAACCTGCTTGTATGAACACATTTACAAAACAGAAAACCAGAGATGGGATCATTGGTGAAATTTAATTAAACAATGTAAAGAAACAGCAACCACTGTCAAGTGCAAGAAGCTAAAGAAATGAAGTAATTATATCATCTTTCAAAAGCAGAAGACTTTTTCAGAATGAATTTTATAATGACCCCACACCAATTATATAATAAATAAAATCATGTGGCAGTCAATAAAAATCAAACATTAATAAGTCATGTGAGTAGACATTCTTAAAAAATGCATTAAATGTTGATTTAAAGTCAAAACATGCAAAAACAGTAAATATATTTCATTCTAGTAGATCTTAATCTCATCAGTGGGACAATGGAAATATCATTCAAACCAGGGATCATTACATAATTTAACATAATTTGCCAAAGTAATTCTGTGTTCCAATGTATTTTCCCAAATGCCCCTTCTACTGTACCTACATACTTTCACAATGATGAGGATTTCAAACATTTATAAAATTTATAGACAAAAATAGAATATTTATATAAAGTGTTTTGGTTTCCTTCATTCAGTTCTGCCAACATAAAAAGTATTGCATTGACCCAGGTATACTTATATACCACAATGTTAGGGCATTCATAAATGTAGCAATGTCATATGCAAATCCCACATTTCTTTATGGCACCAGTGACCATGGTGCCATTGACAGAAAATGGGAAGAGATGTCTCTCAAAAAATAGTCAATTTTATTTTCTGAATTCTATGTAAAATTTGAACCATCTCCCAGTTTGTGTTATAACATTATATTGCTGAATTTTTGTCCTGCATTTTTTTACCATAATTTGTTTTACTGGTATGATATCAACAGAATGGTGTAGTATCATTCACTTAAGTGTGATGCTTCACAACTTTTAGGAAAGTAAACGTGATTGGTTTATTTACAATGGGAATAAATCTGTCATATCTGCCACATGTGATCTTGTTAATCACTAAGTCAAATAACATTTACAGATACCCTCTGTCCAGAAACACTTTTTTGATATACTGAATTTCATGAAAACATATTGTTATAAACTATAGCATCATAGTTTTATAGGTCAATACTAGGCTGTTGATCCAGAGGACCATAAGTGACCTAGCCACAATAACCCAAATTATACTGTAGGTACCCACTGACGTGATTGATTTATAACTAATATCAACTTATTTCAATGAGGCCTAGAGGGTTTGGCTCAGGGTGTATTTATGATTATTGTAAATACATTCAACCAAGTTATGTTTAAACAGGTTCAGGGAGCTACTTTGCTTTAAAAACAAAGAAAGTCTATTCCATAAAGAGGAATTCTCTGCAGTATATTTCTATCTCTCCAGCAAGTTGTATTTATGTTTTAGATGCTATCCCAATGACTCCCCTATCTGTGTAATAGACTCCCTCTCCATGTCAAGCAGAGTACCTGGCTAGCCCTCTTTAAGAGGAACCTGGAAGACAGGATGGGAAACAGAAAATATACCCCTGGGATCCCATCTCTGTCCCTGCTGGACAGGGAAAACAGGTGCTAACTTTGTGGGAACATGGGTGAAATTCTTGACTAGGCTTATAAGGGCCTCCAGGCCAATAGCCTAGTATCATCCTATGAAACTATGAACCTATGAAGTAAATATCTCTATAGCAGGCATTGAGGGTGCTCTTAGTTTTATGGATAGGCATGCGGTCACATAGTACTGGATCCTTCAAGGGTCTTTAAGCTAGACAGAGGTTACTTCTAAATCATATGTAACAAACAGAGACAGAACACTTTAGGGTGGTCTGGTTAGCTCAAAAAAGGCATGCCTTTGATATTATCTTTGTGAGAAAACACTGCAGTCTTTCAATCGGGGTCATATGTTTAGGCTTGTACATACCAAAGGGCCCATTATAATCTATTATAGGCCTGATGAGGAAGGAATACAGAGGGGATGATAACTTCCTTAAATCAGGAAAAATATCCCTAGGGATTAGTCTGGCAAGGTATATTTTCTACCAGTAATGGGGTACATGTTGATCAAAAGATAGTTCATTATAAATGAGAAGTGTATACATCACTAGTCAACTTTCACTTATTTGGTAAGTACATGGCTGGCCAGTTTTGCTAAGGACACAATGCTGCATTTCTTGGCATTTGGTTTTGGGCCATAGTCCAGGCACCACTTATCAGTCCATGTTAATCCCTCCTGAAAAATCTGTAACTCAGATAGGAAATTAATGACCACTCTATGTCATCTTAACTTGGTCTGCTACAGGCTCCTGATGTCAGCCTTGACATCAGAGAAGTAAATAACAACAAAACGTGGTCCCGGGACTGATACCTGGTTCTGGAGCTTTTGGAAAGTGACTCAGTATATGGAACAAAGAAACTCTATCAGGATGTAAGACAAAGACAGAAAGATAAAGAAGATAGTCAGGCACCCTTCATCAAATGAAAATTGAAGGAGTACTTCCAGGAGATTCTGAATGAAGAAAACCCCACAGAAGCTGCACTGCCCCAGACCCGACCTACAATGAAAGAAGAGGAGGAGCCCACCCTAGAAGAAGTAAGAACAGCACAAAGGAGAATGAAATCAGAGAAAGCAGCAGGCAACAATGAAGTCACAGCAGGTATGAGCAAGATGTTGGGTGAGACAGGGGAGAAATGGCTCCTGAGGATAGGCATCATACCTCTCAACCTCATAGAGCAAGGAACCTGTACAAAGACTAAAATAATGGTGGGAGAAAGTACCAAGAAAAGGCACAGATTTTAAATATTGCTCATATATAAAGAGTTTGTATCAGCATGAATTTTCTGAAAGATATGAGTTCTGAAACTAAAATATTTGTCATTATTTAGTCACTACAATTCTCAGTCATTTGCTAGAAAAAGATAATTAATGATGAGCAGATGAGAAATTCCCA
The DNA here is from genome assembly GCF_019279795.1 of Protopterus annectens. Lineage (NCBI taxonomy): Eukaryota > Metazoa > Chordata > Ceratodontiformes > Protopteridae > Protopterus > Protopterus annectens. The sequence continues at coordinate 1,844,838,948 of NC_056743.1, read as the reverse complement.
CTAAAAATCTGAATATTCTGTGACAGTCTAGACGTCTGAGACATATGGTACTCAAACCTGTATAGAGAGAAAGACGTATCCCAGATGAGTAGAGTATAAACTTATGACGGTGTTCAAAAACAAAAGGAAACCTCCACAATTATGGGCGTGAGCAGTATAGAGAGATCAAACTCCTGTCACACTTCATGAACCTTCTGGAGAGGCTCCCCATCCATGTGACCCATAGTGCCTCACTAACCCAATTCAAGTATAACCTCATCCCTGATTTGGCACCTATGTCTTTAATGGACACAGGCAGCCTATAAATGGTTCATCCCCCAAGCCCCTGCTTACACTTATCGATGGTACCAGAACTTGTCAGAGATTTGGGATGCATGGCTAGGCTTAAAAAGGCCTTTGTGGTCATTAGCCTAGTAAACGTCTATAGACCTATGAACCTATGATTGATAAATGGATTTGAAAAGTAGCAGAAAGTAATATGGAAGATAAGCAGTTTGTATTCAGATCAGGATGCACCACAATCAACCCAAGGTTTGCACTGAGATAGCTAGTTGAGAAGAAGCTAGAGATGAGGAAAGGGTGCAACTTGGCATTCTTAGACTATACAACAAGCATACAACAATGTCTCACGAAAGGTGATATGGGCTGCCTTGTGCTGGTTCAAGGTTCCAGAAATACTGGTAAAACTGGTACAGGCTATCTACAAAACCCAGTGACTCAAGTACTTACTGTTTTCGGTGTCACAGAGATGTTCCCAGCAGAAGTGAGTGCGCATCAGGGTTCAACTTTGAGCCTACTGCTGTTCATATTGGTGATGGACTACATTAGCAAACAGGACGTAGGGGACAATCCAATAAATATGCTGCATTCAGATGATGTGGCATTACATGCAGACTCTGAGCAAGAAGTTCAGGAAAGGATAGGGGAATGGAAAGAAAAAACGAAGGCATGTGGGATGAAGGTGAGGACTGATAAAACAGTTACAATGGTAGCAAATGCGAGAAATCAGAAGAATCTGAGAATACAGCTAGAAGGCAAAATAGTGAATCAGATTAATAGCTTCAAGTATCTGGGAGGGATAATTTCAGAGAAGGGAAGTCTGAATGAAGAGGTCAAAGCTAGAAATAAAGGGGCTGCAACTAGTGGATATAGACTGTCAGGGGTAGTGTATGACATAAGAATGCCAAACAAACAAAGAAGTAAGGTGTTCAAGACATCAGTGTGAACAGTACTACTGTATGTTACAGAAACCTCAACAGTAAAGG
>NC_056743.1:1844812683-1844832683 GCF_019279795.1 Protopterus annectens | reverse complement strand
AGAGTCTGTATGCCCAATGTCAGCTAGTACACCTACTGTGGCTTCAGTGCCTTTGCATTTGATTCTTTCATTGTCAAGACCTTCAACAGAGACTGAGTCATGAAACCAGAAACATGACACTAGTTCCTTGGCACCTTCTTTAGCCTCAAAGCATTTGGTGATCTTCTGCATGCTGGAGACTTCAGCATTTGAGCTGTCAGCACTGATCTCTTCCTTGAAATCCCCAGTATGTCATTGTTGGAGGTTCATTCCTTAGCACCATTTATATCCACCTTGGGGGTATGTAGACATGATGCCTAGTTGGCGCTCTCTTTTGTTAGCAGACATAAATATATATAAAGAGATACAGAAATTTATATGCATGAAAATAAATCTATAACAAAAATAGAAATTAAATTGGATTATTAATAAAAATGAAACACTAGATGAATATAAAACAAGGTGTTTTTTTGTCAAAATCTTTATTTTTTTTTTTCTATGAGGGTTTTAAAGAAACAGAAATTAGCAGATAAATCAGGAAGCTGACAGATAGTAGGTTGTTAAATTAGTACTATTCTTAGTCAAGCTAGGAAACTTTAGTGTCCAAGATGAAGGTAATTAGAGGTACGCCTAATTATTTTGTAGTTTTTGTTAATTGAAGAAGGGCATGTCATATGTGCAAATATTTTTTTAATCAATAATGTAATCATTGAAATGTTGTATTTTTTATTGTTTTATGTACAAAATGCTTGTACTGTTCCTTTCACAAAGACCCAAAACTTACCATAAATGCAAAAAAAGAAATAATGATAATTTTGAAATATTCATCTTTAAATATTAATTGTTTAAATAAGGGAATTAAGACAGATGGTTTAGTTAAAACATTTTAAATTAAAGTAGCCTACTTTTTTTACTAAGAAAGACATTTATTTAATAAGATCTCAATTTTTTTAAATGTCTTAAAGTATTAGCAAATTCGTAGTTAAAGAAAAAAGAGGGACATTGATATCATGGAAAATTTATTTAGACATGCCTAATGTGACTTATTCATGAATTGATAAAAAAAACTTTTTTTAAAATGTTCATAACTGAATTTTAAAACTATATGTTTGACTAGGTAATCAGTACTGGATTTCTAGACTGGTAGCTAAACCAGTTATTCAACTGTTAAAAAAAAACATGAAATATCATTTAATACTAACAGGAATTTTAACTGCATTCACATATAAGCAGACTGTAGTACAATAATTTAGACAGGAATACCAAAGGCTAAAACATCAAAATCATGCACAAATCAATTTGACTTAAAAGGTCTGAAAGTAAAAAAAGATGTAAGCTCTTTTAAAATTACACACCATTCATATATCTTTGGTATGTTAGCATTCATACATGATAGATTTATAGATATGAGAGAACTGATTCCAATGATGATAATGTCTGTTTGAAATGCAGAAAAATATTAAAGCTGATTTAGAACAGATATGCTTTTACTGTGATTTGATAAAATAATTCTGGTCAGGTTTTTAATCCTTTACACAGATGCTATGGTATGATAAATTTCAATTATCTAAACATAAACTATTATTTAATGTTTCTCAATCAATATGTATAGCCAAAGAACAAATGCTCTCTTTTTTTTCTATATTTGCAGTAGCCAAGAAAATTATTATGAAAAAGTGTATTCTACCTCTTTTTCCAGAAGTTTATAAATGTATTATAATGCAATTTTATCAAAAGAAAATGAGGAAGTACAGATATTAGAATCAAACAGACTTTTGGACAAGACCAGAAAAGATACCTTGTGAAATTGAATTGATAAGTCTATTAATGGTTGCTTTCAGAATGAATACAATTATAAAAATATTGGAATAGATAAACTTTACTATCAGATCAAAACAAAATATCATTAATCAAAACAAAATACATTTGTATATGGTAGAGATAATTTAGCTTTAGTGATTTTGTGTTTTAAAATGGTTGAGTGAATAATATAATTAGAATGAGATGACTCAAATTAATGTTTAATAAGATATTAATCCATGCATGTTTTTAAGGGGTTGTCATAATGGTAAAGGCATTTACCTCACAGCCACAAGTTACAGAATTTGATTTTCACCTTTGTAGGGAAAATTGTCTAGGCTTAAAATGGTCTGCAAGTGCAACTAGCCTAGTACTTACTTATGAAATTATAGTCTTTATGTATATATAATAGTTAAATTAATTTTGAAAATCAATAAAATGTTTATAAAAAGAAACATGTTATTCAATGACAATGACCTCAGAAGTTCTAAGCAAAAAGTCACGAGGTTCAAGTCACTTAATTATCCTGATTATTTGGCCACTCGGTCTCTGGATTCTGTTTCCTACTGACTTATCCATAATGATGATCTATGTCTGCCCTTTTGGGTCATGAAAGTCCCCACACTCCTAGACATATTGTGTCATTATAGAATTATTGTTTCTCAAACACACACACACACACACACAATGGAGCTCAATATCTCTCAACAGCTGCAGTCAGGATTAACCTAGACAATTAGATGATGCCTCATGAATTTACCCTGGGTTTATCTCGAGTGACACTCCTTGAAGCAGAAGGTAATGCTTGAATTTGGGGGTTCGGCTAGACTGTTAATGTACTGATAGCTGATTGCCTAGTATCTGATTGTCTATAATCTATGTGTAAACCTAAGAACAAAGTGTCACCCTACCTGTAGTTAAATTAAGAAATATTAATACAATAAAAAGCTATTTTGTCAGATTTCCTTATAAAACATTATTGATTATATAAGTTGAAATTAAAGATGTATTTATACAGAATTATGCCATTGAAAAAATAAACAAACTAAACTCAATGCTGTATCATATATCTATAAACAAGTAATAAAAATGACTCCATAAAAAAATGAAGTGACACACAAGCTGCCATTTAAAATTTGAAAGGACCTGAAGTAAGGCTTTTCGTTTATCAGTTATAATGTGACTAAACACTCATGTATAAGTCTAAAGCTAGCTGAGCCAGGAAATGTTTTTTTTAATTTTCTTGTAGCTTCTTTAGGAGATCCAGCAATGTACCTTATTCCTTCTGCAATAAATCCTTCAGCAGCAAAGAGTTCTGTCTTAAACCATGAATTTGTGCTTGATAAGAGTTGAAAAGCTAGTGGTAGTCCTTTGTTACTTTTGTTAAATTCTGTGGGCAAATCTGACAGACAAATCTTCAGATGTTCCCATACAAAAAAAGATTTACTAGTGTATGATTCCAACTCCAAGATTCCATCTCGGAGATGTTTAATTAATGTAGAAGTATCACAGATAAAGACACAACTGACTTTATAGTTGTCTTTGAGATAAGGAATCCTTTGTTCATAAGCATTCATTCTAGCTGTTACTCTCTTTAATTTTAGGTTTTAAAAATTTTCTAAGTAGCTTTGTTAGGCTTCCTGGTTAGGGAATAATTCATCATTCACCTCCTGTATAGCTAGTGCAAAGGATACTCATGATTACACAGCTTTTAGCTGTATTTTCCTCTTCTTTTGTTACTGCTTTTTCAACAGCTCTATGGATGTTTATATTCTTCTGTGATGCACCTTGCAAGGTAGGATGGTACATATGAATTTCAGACTTAATAGGGTCTTGTGCCATGTTGTACATTGACTGTAAAATAACTAAATGCACTGAATTAGCTGTCTAGCAGCAGTTTTGAAATCACCAATAATAATTAAAATAGATTTATTACTCTATAATGGAATAACTTTATACTCAAAAGCAATTAGAAAACAGTCAAATAAGAGTTTAATTGATTACAGCAAAGAGCTCAGTTTGTACCATGTTAAAAAAACACTGTCTAAGAAAGTATAGCATGCAGAAAATGTTCACAAACCATTATGGTAACAGTATATTATAAGGCTGGCACTGTTTTTCAAAAAAGTTTATGGTCTATGACTGATGACAAATTTTAAGTTTACTACCATTTGTGACTGAAAGAGAAAATTACAGAATGCAACATTATGTTCAAGCTAGTTTTTCTGATGTAAGTGTATGACTGAAAATAATAGTTCATCTAAACAATTAACACTTAATATCTGTTATGTGACAAACTATCAAATGCATTACAGCATACACTATGCTTATAAGAAATGTATTATCTGCATCAAATTTGTCTGTGTTGATAGCTCATTAGGTGACCACTCTGACACTGACAGTCAGGTAAATATTTTTTTAAGAATGTAGTAAATCTTATGGTATGGATAATATTAATAAGACAAACATATACCTGAATTAAATGTTTTAAATGAATACAGACTATATAATAAGTAATGAGTGTATCTGAACTTTAGACTGCATCAATGACATTTAAGGAAAATATATTTAGAAAGGGGAAGTTTAAATAGTTTGCTTCTGTTACAAAGGTCAGATATGCAATAATCATGGGACCACAAGTATGTTGGACAGGTCCACATTCTGATCCCTCTGAGATAAGTTTAATTTTTAACTCAAAAATAACTTTTTTTTCCACATGCATAGTGAAAAGATGAAACTGCATTCTGAAGAAGCCATGTTCAAGACCTCAGAAGTTGAGGCACATTGTTATCATGGTATCTCAAGAGATTTTCTGATGGAAACTAGTGATCATGGACATCATCAGGCATAAAAGGCATTCCATGAAATGTTAGCGGAGGGGGGGGTGGGTTACTTTAATTAATGTGATCCAGCAAGATAGACAGCCATGATGACAGCTGCTGAAGTCATGGCCCAGGTGTGGGAGATGTTTGGCATGATCATAGAGAATGAGTTTGAGATGGCTTCAAGGAGTGCCTGGCAAACCATCTAAAACACTGCTGAGGGAGTTGGGATACTGATCAGGCTGTTAAGTTAACATGGAAAAATTCTGACCCTGGTGTAAGAAATGATCAAAAGTTGAAAATAATTGAGGAAGCAGCAAATCTAACAGACATACCCTCCTCTGATGAGGCAATGCCAGGATCAGGGGAAGGGAATGCAGGTACCCATTTCTGTATAGAAATTCACTTCAGCAAATAAGCAGTTGTTCTGTATCAGAAATGCAAGTAGGGATGTGATTTATCTAGAAATAGTTGGGGCACAGGCATGTTTCGGTTTTCATAGTTAATACACATTATCTTTGTTGCAGTGGAGGCTAGGCAATACCACTGACTGAGAAAGTGAGGTAGTGGTCTCTACTTTCAAAAAGATGGCAGGACTTGGGCTCTATTTATAAGAGCCTCACATTCTTAAAACTCCAACTGAAAGCAACTGCTAGGACAATGAGAATGGGTCTTCATAAACTAGTTAATCATTTAATTCAGGGAGAGCAATGCAGATTATATCCTTGTTTTCCCTAGCACACATATTATAGTGGTCATACTTGTTTACCAATAATATCTGCATGTGCTTTGTGGACTTTCAAAAGGCATGTGATTGTGTGTCTCGCAATTTCTTCTGGAATGTATTGCAGCCTTATATGTTCCCAGACTCACTGATGTTTGTTGTTGTCTACACATTCTCAGTCTCAGATGAAACATTTTCAAGGTAGCATATCTGTCAACTTGGAAACATCAAAAATCTGGACAAAGGCCCACGAAAAATAGGTACAAATCTGTATGCTGATTAACATAAAATTTGCATACATAATTATGCAATCCTGCCCACTCAGATGGAATTGTAGGATACCAACTTTCAAACACAAACTGAAGAACGGATAGCAAAAATATGGCCCCAGACCCTGTAGTAAATGGTAACCATTCTTTTTTTTAAATGTATAGCAATGATGTTCACTGGAAAGGGATAAGATAATGAATCTTAGGATTTAGTTTTTGGTGACTTGCAGCATGTGGATTTTGTGGTAAAAGTAGAGCATTTAATGGTAGGGAATATTCTAATATTGGCAAAAGAATATTATAGTTTGCTAGATCCTCCAAAAATCATTCTCCATGGCCTACTGATCAGTGTCTTAGCTAGAGTTTGTGCCACCCAGGGCTGTCTGAGTTTGCTGCCCTCCCCCCCTCACAAAATCATCTTAATTAAAAAATCCCAGGTACTAAAGGTGCATCAAGCAAGAACAAAAAATGAGAAGAGAATTTATGCACCACCAAGCTGAAAGGCTGTATTGTAATAATCTCCACAAATAACAGCGTGTTAGGTGTATGTACGTATTTCTTTAAACAAATTCTAAATTCCAAGATCTTTCGAATAGATTCCCCCATTCAAAGGCCTCCCCCCCTGTAGCCATTTCAATGTCCCATTACTTGGCTATTTTGCTTCATTTACCATAAATACTGTAATGGGTGCATACTGCTTTACTTTTACAATGATTTGCATTTCATTTAAAACTTTTATTTTACATTCTATAGCACAATGTCAAAAGAAAAAAAATAACTTCAAAAAGATCAATACACGGCAGGTTCAGGTTAAGGCACTTTAATCTTGCAGCAAGGAGACAAAAATGTGCTAATACAGAGTTTGTCTAACTAAAATCAGGAAGTGATCCCATTCTTATACATTTTCTAACAAGACATTGCCTACTAAGCTGACGTAAAAAATCACAAGTTCTAACATCATTACTTCACAGCAGCTGTGTGTCCATGATTTTCTGCTTGCACTATCAATTTTATGAAAAACTTCCTAAGAAAAACAACGTGGCCTTGATGAACACCGGTTAGATACAACTTCTCACTATGCAATGTTACCATTCAAGGTACTATGGCTAATTTGAGCACAAAGCTAGTACAGATTATAGTCCATTTCTTTAAGCAGTCTTTTGTCTAACTGTATCTTTTCCCTCTGCAGCTGTGCCTGTTCTTGTAACATGAACAGAGCTGATTGTTCAAAGTCATAACATTATAGAAAACAGTATTGTTCTATTCATCTATTTCCTGACCTAGCAGATAATCACCTGCTTCTCAGTACATTTCCAAAATGCATAAACATTAATTTTGCTGTGCTAGCAAATACTAGGTCAGAGAGCATCTTGTAAGTTTCAGAAAGCATACTGCAGTTTCAAAAACATCTTTTAGTCTCATATAAAACTAAGCTGTACATAAAATAGAATGAAAATGTGTTAACTCTTTTAGCTTCTAATTAGCACTAAGCATACACATTAATACATATTTTTCTGACATTTCCCCCCTGTTAATACTTGTTATTCTATTTTCAAAAGCATAAACAGTTTACTTCTTCTCCTAACCTCTTCCAGTCAGGATTTGCAGTTAAGAGAGTCATTTAGTTTAAACAGATAACAAATAACACACCACAAGAGCAAAGCAATGAAGGGATATCGGGGGACCATATATAGTCCAACGCGTCAAACCAATACACTGTATAACAGAGTTGCATAGGTAATCCAAAACAATGCTGCCATAAAAAAGCAGAAAAAATATCAAACGAGTGACATAAAAAAGAAAAAATTTTAATTCGGTGCACAACGGTTAGCGCTTTCGCCAATAGCTTCATCAGACCTCATACAAATGTTACATCTCCAGTTTAAATACCCAGTTTGGCGGGAACATTTAAAACATATTTAAAGGAACATGTTACATATCAAAAACAAAAACCAAAAAGTGTCACTCAAATAACATCAATAAGAGCAACACAACAATTCATCAATTGTACACTTCCATTACTAACTATATAAACATGAAACAGCCTTGAATAAAATCAACTATTCAACTAGTTAAAAACCTCATTGTACGATAACTAGTGCAATGAATCTCGTGTATAAAATTAAAATAAATGTAATAAAAAATCTAATATAATAAATATTGACATAAGTTACAAGACATGAACAATACATTAAAATTTATATGCATATATGCACTTTCCATATCATACTTCATTCTGTATCTCATGCACAGAAAAATAATAAAAAAATGCATATAAGTAAACATATACAGACTCATAAATGACATATATAAATATCCTAACACAAACTAAATATTCATACAGTGTACTGCATACTAATACTTCACAACTTCAGCCTCCTCATTCTCAAGAATGGTTTAATGGGAACCTTTCCATTTAGTCCTGGGGGCATATCAGACCTAAGTTTCATAATCCAATTAGTTTCCCTGGATTCAGTACAGTTGCCAATATCTCCACCTCTGATGCTGCTATATATCCTCTCGACTATCCTAAACTTAAATGAATGATCCTCGCTTTTCTCTTTAACATGTCTGGCCAATGCATTGTGAGCTGTCCCTTTCCTAATATGGTAAACATGTTCACGCATCCTGTCCCTAAGACATCTATTAGTCTTACCAACATAAAATGCTGGACATGCGGTACAGGATGCCAAATATACAACGTCAGTGGACATACAATCTCCTTTCGCACGTACTGGGAAGCTACCTAATCCAGATGGATGTATGAAAGTCAGTTCAGAATCAATAAAAGAACAAAAATTGCAATGCCAACAAGGAGAAGTGAAAAACAAACCATCAGAAGAATCTAATGAAGGGACCTTTGGGTAGCATAACAATCACTTAAGATTCATTTTGTTCTTATAGACAAATCTTGGTTTGTCTCCAACTACTTCTCTAATTCCAGGATCTACAGATAAAATATGCCAGTGTGCATTAATCACATCTTTAATAATACCCACATCCCGGGTGTAAAAGATGGGGTAAACAGCATTACCCACACTGGTATCCACTCTGTGTCCAGGATTTATCATAACTGTATCATTGGTTCTAGAGGAAAAATATGGGGCTGCTATACCTAATCTCAGCTCTTCAATATCTGCTGTTGCATCCATCAAATCTTGTTCATTGTAACCACATACTTTCAGTCTCTGTCCTAAATCTACTATTCCATCTCTGAAATGGGAATCCAACGGGCTATATCTAGATATACGCATGGCTTGTCCACGGACTATATTTCTATATATATATACCCTGGATGCATACTATGTCGATGTAACAAAACATTTCTATGGCAGGACTTCCTGTACAGCCCCTTATTTATCATGCCATTCCCCAACCTCTCTACATAAACATCCAAAAATGGTAACCTAACCTCAGAACACTCCACAGTGAATCTCAGAAAACCAGTAGTATTATTACTCTCCCTAGTGAAATCATCCAATTCCTTAAGGGTACCTGCCCACAAAAGAAATAGGTTGTCCACAAAACGCCTATAAAATGGAACAAACCTGTTGTAATAACTCATCTGAAACATATATCTGGTTTCCCATTCAGCCATGACTAGGTTGGCGTAGCTATTGGCACAAGAAGTGCCCATAGCCACGCCATCCTTCTGGAGAAACAGCTTATCTTGAAAACAAAATACATTAGACTCCAATATGACTTCCAAAAAAGTCATGAGTAGATCTATCTCCTGGTCTCTCAAACCTGACACTCTCTTCAAATAGCTATCTACCATCTCTATACCTATTGAATTCGGGATAACCGTAAATAAGGACTGTACATCCATTGTAACAAAGATGTACTTCATATCTGTTGTAACAGATCCAACATACTCATTGAGATCCAATAAAAATTGCTTGGTATCTCTCAACACATGTGAGTTGTTGTTAACAACAGGCCTCAACTTATTCTCTATATAAATAGAAAAAGGTTCTGTGGGCCAAGCCCTTCCTGCAACTATAGGTCTCAAAGGTGGATTCACACTATCTTTATGAATTTTAGGAAGTCCCTGTATGGTAGGTATCAATGGATGGGTCACTTCCAAAAATTTAAATAACTGTAAATCAATAACCTCACTTTTCAACAAATCATCCAACATATTACATATCCTATCTCTAAGATGTTTAACCTGATCTAAGGAGATGGGAATATAGAAATTGGAATCACTCAGCATTTCAAACATGCATTCATTGTACCTAATGGTATCTAAAATAACCACCCCACCTCCCTTGTCAGCTGATTTAACAGTAATGTCTGGATTGGACCGTGACCTATTCAGGGCCTCTCTCTGTCTATAAGTAAGGTTCCAATTCCCCTTCCTATATTTACAGTGGGTCTGGTTCAGACGATATAAGTCGTCTTCTACTAATTTACTATAAGCTGCTAATAACGGATGTACAGGTGGCACATATGTGCTAGGTTTCCTAACACTATTATCCATGATCATGGTGTTCCCTTGAAATTCTATTCATAAAGACAGATTCTGGATGAATAATTTAAAATCTCTCAAAGTTTCTTCCAAACTACTATAAGTGGTGGGAATAAATGATAAACCTCTAGAGAGGACATCCATTTCATCAGGGGATAAACAATAAGTGGATAGATTGGAAACTAAACCATCTTCCTCCCTTCCCACATTCTCTTGATACTCTGATTCTGGGGGAGGTCTGGAGAAAGTTTCCTTTTCTGTCGCCCTCTGCTCATAGATCGTCACCTCCCTTCCCTCGAGATAGATCTGATAGGGAAAGGATGCTTGAGATCAAAGACGGTATTGGAGAGTGGGGTCACTGCAGCATGAGCATTATGATTTAAACTATTAGAGTTAGATCGAGATATATAAGTATTACTAGTCTTCCTCCTATCCACCGGTTCAGAGATATTGGTGTTTATAGGAGGATCTGTAGATGTATCTATCACCACATTAACCTGTGGATCAGGATGCAAAACTAAACTCGGAGCTTCATTCAATATAGTAACATCACTTCTCAAAACATCTGAATTAATAATATCACAACTGACAGTTTTAGAATCAACATTAACATTTGCCCTAGGGCTACTCAATATGTCACGTCTCACATTTGAGACAGTTTCAACATTTAATCTGTTAACATTATCATCACGAGTTACATGGCCCCTCGTTTCATTATTTCCCCTGGGCCAAGTGAAGATATTACCTAATCTAAAGTCAATAATGTCACGTTGTAATTTCACTCTTTTTTGATTCAGAAGTTTCTTTTCATATTGCACAACATTGTCCAATAGAACATGGCAACAACTTTCTACAGCGGAGGCTGGTTAACTGGCAAAAATGGCAGTTCGTTGTTCTTGTATCTCCAGCCTCAACGCCTCTTCCAACGGTGTAAAAAATCTGTTTATTAACCTCATATAATTGAGGCTTACCTCTATATTCAGCTGCTGCCATTCAAGCAGCAGCTCCGGATACGTCATGGCAGTAGTAGGCATCTTAAGGACCCTCAGGCCCCTTGGAATCAGTCGCCGTTGGATACAGATGTCAAAATGCTGTCTCTGTGTCTGCATCCTTTTCAATTTAAATAGGTCAGCCTCCAACTTCTCGGATGCTAGTCACAGCCCCTCTCTGTCAAATCCTATCTCAATCTGTTCATTCACTGAGCGTTCCATACACTCGAAAAGTTCTAATGGATTTCCATCCTGTTGCAGACAATCTGCAAAACGGTCCAACGCCGGACATGGCATATCACTCACTTCCCTCTCTCGTACTGCATACGGAAGTTTTATAGATGTAGATGCCCCTTCCATCATGCCTCCAAGTGGACCAGCAAAGCCTCGAATAAAAAAATAAAGTGAAATGGATCCACAAGGAGTTAATGCTCTCAGTGTAAAGCCCAATAGTAAAAACAGATAGCAATTTTTATTGGATCTCTATGAGTATGTTGGATCTGTTACAACAGATAAGAAGTACATCTTTGTTACAATGGATGTACAGTCCTTATTTACGGTTATCCCGAATTCAATAGGTATAGAGATGGTAGACAGCTATTTGAAGAGAGTGTCAGGTTTGAGAGACCAGGAGATAGATCTACTCATGACTTTTTTGGAAGTCGCATTGGAGTCCAATGTATTTTGTTTTCAAGATAAGCTATTTCTCCAGAAGGATGGCATGGCTATGGGCACTTCTTGTGCCAATAGCTATGCCAACCTAGTCATGGCTGAATGGGAAACCAGATATATGTTTCAGATGAGTTATTACAACAGGTTTGTTCCATTTTATAGTCATTTTGTGGACAACCTATTTCTTTTGTGGGCAGGTACCCTTGAGGAACTGGATGATTTCACTAGGGAGATTAATAATACTACTGGTTTTCTGAGATTCACTGTGGAGTGTTCTGAGGTTAGGTTACCATTTTTGGATGTTTATGTAGAGAGGTTGGGGAATGGCATGATAAATACAGGGCTGTACAGGAAGTCCTGCCATAGAAATCTTTTGTTACATCGACATAGCATGCATCCAGGGTATATATATAGAAATATAGTCCGTGGACAAGCCATGCGTATATCTAGATATAGCCCGTTGGATTCCCATTTCAGAGATGGAATAGTAGATTTAGGACAGAGACTGAAAGTACGTGGTTACAATGAACAAGATTTGATGGATGCAACAGCAGATATTGAAGAGCTGAGATTAGGTATAGCAGCCCCATATTTTTCCTCTAGAACCAATGATACAGTTATGATAAATCCTGGACACAGAGTGGATACCAGTGTGGGTAATGCTGTTTACCCCATTTTTTACACCTGGGATGTGGGTATTATTAAAGATGTGATTAATGCACACTGGCATATTTTATCTGTAGATCCTGGAATTAGAGTAGTTGGAGACAAACCAAGATTTGTCTATAAGAACAAAATTAATCTTAAGAGATTGTTATGCTACCCGAAGGTCCCTTCATTAGATTCTTCTGATGGTTTGTTTTTCACTTCTCCTTGACGGCATTGCAATTTTTGTTCTTTTATTGATTCTGAACCGACTTTCATACATCCGTCTGGATTAGGTAGCTTCCCAGTACATGCGAAAGGAGATTGTATGTCCACTGACGTTGTATATTTGGCATCCTGTACCGCATGTCCAGCATTTTATGTTGGTAAGACTAACAGATGTCTTAGGGACAGGATGCGTGAGCATGTTTACCATATTAGGAAAGGGACAGCTCACAATGCATTGGCCAGACATGTTAAAAAGAAAGGCGAGGATCATTCATTCAAGTTTAGGATAGTCGAGAGGATATATAGCAGCATCAGAGGTGGAGATATTGACAACCGTACTGAATCCAGGGAAACTAATTGGATTATGAAACTTAGGTCTGATATGCCCCCAGGACTAAATGGGAAGGTTCCCATTAAGCCATTCTTGAGAATGAGGAGGCTGAAGTTGTGAAGTATTAGTATGCAGTACACTGTATGAATATTTAGTTTGTGTTAGGATATTTATATATATCATTTATGAGTCATAGGTTCATAGGTTCATAGGTTTATACTAGGCTATCTGCCCTGAGGCATTTATAAGCCTTGCCCAAAGTTTTGTGGTTTGCACCTCCCCTTATGTCTGAGGAATACTGTTCCCATAAGTTTTCTGTGCCTCTGTCCAGCAGTGACACAGGGATGATTCCTGGGGTAAACCTACGATCTCCCATCCACTGGTCAAGATTCTTTTTGAACAGAGCCAGCGAGGTGCTCTGCCTCACATGGACTGGGATTTTATTCCACCGCATAGGGAGTCTCTGGGAGATGAAGCTATCCCTCCAGCACATCCTATTTATATCCGTGTTGAGGCTTAATTCGCTTGCTCTAGTGATTCTGGTGGATTTGGATTTTTTGAGGTGGAGCATGTCCATTAACTCCGGGTTGGACATGGCCTTGTATGTCAGGCACAGGTCACCTCTGAGAAGACGGTATGTGACTGAGTAAAGCTGGAGTTTCTTCAGTCTGGCAGCATAGGACATGTTTTTGAGTCCCATTATCCTTTTGGTGAGGAACTTTTGGGGTCTTTCAAATTGCTGCAGGTGTCCGGTGAGATACATTCCGAATGGGGCATTGTACTCAATCATTGGTCGGATAAGTGAAGAGTACAGGGGAACAATGACCTCTCTTGATCTGGATGTGAATCCCTTCATGATCAGGTGGGCAATGTAGAAGGTCTTTCTAACCACTTTGGCAACGTGAGTGTCAAAAGAAAGGTTACTGTCAACCTGGGTCCCCAGGTCCCTGATAACCTCTTCAGTGCTTAGTGGATTGCCTCCTATATGGTAGCTTGGGGTTACCTTGTTTTTCCCGAAGGGTATGACTATACATTTTTTGGCGTTTAACTTCAGGCCATGGCTCTGACACCAGCTATCCATTTTCATGAGACCCTTCTGAAGGATATCTGTGTCTGATGTATTTTCAGCTATAGTGCCCAGTTTGCAGTCATCTGCAAATTTTGTCAGCCATACTCCTCCTATGTTTGCCTGTACTTATGAGAAGTAGATGCCGAACAATAGGGGGCCCAAGACTTAACCCTGTGGGACACCACTTGTGACCGGCTTGGAGTCTGACATGGCCCCAGCAACTCTAACCCTGTGTGTTTTGTCCTTTAGCCAGTTCGCAACCCATCTTGTGACATATGGGTTTATATTTAAGCTGGTAAGTTTTTCAATGATACCCGAGTGTTGTATTGTGTTGAAAGCTTTCACAAGGTCGAGGTAGGCTGTAGGAACTGCCTTTCCCCTTATCAATAGCCTTGGTGACTGTTTCGAAAAAGTTGACCAAGTTCAAAAGGCATGATCTGCCCTTGACAAAGCCAAACTGGGTCAGATCCAATGTCTGTAGGTTCCCAATGTCATTATTTATGAGTTCCATTATGATCCTCTCCATGGCTTTGCAGATCAGGCTTGTTAAGCTTACGGGTCAGTAATTTCCAGGGTCCGTAGAGGCACCGCCTTTATGAAGTGGGACCACAGTTGCTGTACGCCACTCCTTGGGCACATATCCTGTGGTAAGGCTAAGATTAAACAGCAGCCTTATGTGTGGGTTTAGTTCCTCATTGAGTTCGTGTAACACACAGCCGTGGACACCATCCAGTCCCATGGATGCTGTGTTCTTAGCTTTAGAGAGAGCAGTTTTCACCTGCGCATTTCAGATGATGGGGAGGCTACACTCCGCTGGGATAGTTATCTCTCCTTTTGGGGGTGAGGGAGGGAGGGGTGAAGTTTGCACTGAACCTGTCTGCCAGTATGTTGGCAATGTCTGAGGGTTCGGTGATTTTGGTATCATTTTGGATTAATTCTGAGCATATCTGGGAGTTTCCACCCAGGTTTCTAACATAGCTAAAGAAGGCCTTATGATTGTCTTTTGAGTTTGTGGCAATTTTTCTCTCAAAATTGGCCTTGGATGATTTTATGAGTGCTCTTATTTTATTACTAATAATGATCAAGGGTGTCTTCCCTTTTAGGGATTTTGCTCTATCATGTAACAGCTTTCTCCCCTTATTGTAAAGTCTGTTTATAGCTGGGGTCCACCAGACTGGGTGTTTACCCTTGGTGGCAAGAGTCTTGGTTTTATTTGGGATTGCCTGATCCATGCATCCTTGGAGGTGCTCATAGAATGCATTTGTAAGGGATTCTGCAGCTTGGGTTGTGGTTACCACTGGCTCGGGGGCCTTGAAAGATACCACACCAGTCTTAAGTAGTGTGAAGTCAGCTTTTGAGAAGTTCTTCACTGTGGTCTTTTTAGTTTGGGGTGGGGACGGGATGTGGATTTCCAGTGAGATTAGTTTGTGATCTGATCTCACCAATGAGGGATATACTTCCGGTGTGGAGCATTTTGTCCCCATGTTTGTGATGATGAGATCAAGTATATTTTCTCCTCTTGTGGGAACGGTGACTAGTTGCTCCATGGCATTTGAGTTTATGAGCTCCAGGAACCTTTGGGCTAGAAGGTTTGGGCTTGAGTAATGTTCCCAATCTATATTTGGGTAATTGAAGTCACCCAATATGATGGTATTAGGAGATACCTTTATACCCTGCAGTGTCTTCAGGAAAGCTGTGTGGGTTTCCTGAGTTTGAGAGGGTGGCCTGTAGCAAGCTACAAATTGTAGTGCAGTTTTGCCTATGGTTAATTGCACCTGGATTGTTTCCGATGCTTCGTGCGTTGCTACCAACCTAGAGGTGTGGGTATCCTTGATGAATATGGATACACCCCCTCCTTTTGTGGTGTGGTCTGGGTTTTGGGGCCGGAATGCATGATATGAGGTAAAACCTGATAGTGCCGGGGTGCTCTCAGGAGCCTTGAACCAGGTTTCAGTCACAGCACAGACATTGATGTTCTCCATACTGAGGAGGGCCTCGAGTGCGTGCATTTTGAGATTAAGACTTCTGGCATTGAGCAGCATTACCATTAGTTTATTCCCATTTTTGTTTTCTAGGGCGGTAGGTTTAGAATTTGAGCCTTGCCTAAAATAGGCACTATGGGGGTGGCAAGAGCCTTTGCCAATATCCGGAATCCCAGGGGTGACAGGTGCAAGCCATCCCTTGAGAAGCAGCGTGGCTTGTCAAGCATGTCATCCCAGGCAGACAGACACTGGATCCCCTTTGAATGACACCAGAAGTTAAGCCAATTGTTAAAGCTGATCATCTTGTCTCTATATTGTGGCATCATTCTTGGTGAAGGTAGGATACTGCTCAGGGTCAGGGTCATACCTGCCTGGGCTACATAATCAGAGAGCTCCTCTAGGTCTCTTTTCATGTAGTCCAGGGAGGTACGTCTCAGGTCATTCACACCAGCATGGACAATGACAGTGTCATACTTGTACTTGCTGTGGAGTGACCCGAGTACTTGTGTTATGTAGCTGTTTCTAGCACCCGATAGGCAGCTTACTGTGGCCCTCTCCTTGTTCAGCCTGGTGAGTGGGATGTCAGTGTGCCTGACTATGGAGTCACCTATGACAAGTATGTTTGGCATTGTATTTGGCCTTAAGGGCTGTGACTGCTTTGCACACTGATTTTGTGGTTTATGTGTTGCCTGCGTTGTGTCCTGAGGTGGCAGTTGCTTGGGTGTCTGCTTTGGAGGCCTCTGCTGTTTAGGTAGATTTTTAATCAGAGCCTCCGAGTATGTCTTTGTGTGTTTATGTGTTTGATTTGTTGTTGTGATAGTTCTATGTGAGACTGGGTGTGTAGTGTGTGAGGATACCTTCTCTTCCTGTCTGGTCTTGCCAGTCCTGAGTTGAGAGAGCTCAGCCTCCAGCTTGGCTAAATAATCGCAGGTATTTGTGATTTGTGGGAGGAGGAGAAGGTTGTCTGTGTACATGAGGCAATTGTAACATTGCCTCAATATTCCCAGATTCACCAACTGAACAGGAGAGGACGCCAGCATCTGGCCCTTCGACATGCTAGAAGAAATGAGAAGTTGGGGGTGTAACTGAGTTTGAGGGGACTTAATAGGGAAGTGGGTACTCCTGGGGGGGGTTATTTGCTAGTGAAGTACTCTGTATAAAGTAGAAGTGCTTAACATGACAAGTAGATACTTTAGGAACAAGTGCTGAGCTTTTTAGAAGAAAAAAAGCTTAAAGGAACAAGTGCTGCACTTTTCAGATCAAGGATATATTGTTTAGATTGCTAATAGAGTAGTTCTAAGGGAAAAAATGAAGAGCAGACTTTTTATGGAGCCAGAAGAAGTTTAACCTTGTTAAACCGGTGCTGCCCGATGCTGCTCTAGTGGCAACTCCCCGCTAAATTGCGCTAAAGCACGTTAAAGCGTGCTTTATAGAAGGGGGCTGGAAAAAGCAGGAAATGACCCAAAATGGCCAATGAACTACAAGTTTCTGGCTGAAACCACTCCTCTGAGGACAAACAGGCAGCTCAGTGCTCCCCACTCCCACTGGTGAGCAAAGAAACTTCCCTTCGACCAAACAAGGAAAATGGGGAAGCACAGGAACCAAGACAAAGCCCTGGAATCAGCAAAATCTGATTACTGGAACAAACTAGCTAGGAAAGTAGGAAACAAGATATTTTTTGTTTTTTTTCAAGTTTTTTTTCACAGGGAGACAGAAAAACACAATAAATGCTTAGATTTTCGATTAATTGCTATCAAAAGCTAGTACACTTGAGTGCATTAGCTTGTAGTTTATCTTTTAAGCAAACTTAACGTAAGAAGTGCAAACAGTAATTCAGGCTTAGAAAAAACAGAAAAACAGGTAATACAGCTATAAAATAAGCAGAAACAGTGGTCGAACAGCACAAACAGTCGAAAAATGCAAAGAAAAATACTTATAATCTTGAAAGTTGCTTTTTTTTGCTCTCTGCTGCTCTAGGAACTCTGCTGGACACCACGAGGAGCTGTGCTGAGTTCTCTATAGCCAGAAAAGCCCGCCAAAGTGTGTTTTATAGCAGGGGGCTGGAAAAAGCAGGAAGTGACCCAAAATGGCCAATGAACTACAAGTTTCTGGCTGAAACCACTCCTCTGAGGACGAGCAGGCAGCTCAGTGCTCCCCACTCCCACTGGTGAGCAAAGAAACTTCCCTTCGACCAAACAAGGAAAATGGAGAAGCACAGGAACCAAGACAAAGCCCAGGAATCATCAAAATCTGATTACTGCAACAAACTAGCTAGGAAAGTAGGAAAAAAGATATTTTTTTGTTTTTTTTTCAAGTTTTTTTCACAGGCAGACAGAAAAACACAATAAATGCTTAGATTTTCGATTAATTGCTATGAAAAGCTAGTACACTTGAGTGTATTAGCTTGTAGTTTAACTTTTAATCAAACTTAACCTAAGAAGTGCAAACAGTAATTCAGGCTTAGAAAAAACAGAAAAACAGGTAATACAGCTATAAAATAAGCAGAAACAGTGGTCGAACAGCACAAACAGTCAAAAAATGCAAAGAAAAATACTTATAATCTTGAAAGTTGCTTTTTTTTACTCTCTGCTGCTCTAGGAACTCTGCTGGACACCACAAGGAGCTGTGCTGAGTTCTCTATAGCCAGAAAAGCCCGCCAAAGTGTGCTTTATAGCAAGGGGCTGAAAAAAGCAGGAAATGACCCAAAATGGCCAATGAACTACAAGTTTCTGGCTGAAACCACTCCTCTGAAGACAAACAGGCAGCTCAGTGCTCCCCATTCCCACTGGTGAGCAAAGAAACTTCCCTTCGACCAAACAAGGAAAATGGAGAAGCACAGGAACCAAGACAAAGCCCAGGAATCAGCAAAATCTGATTACTGGAACAAACTAGCTATGAAAGTAGGAAACAAGACATTTTTTGTTTTTTTTCAAGTTTTTTTCACAGGCAGACAGAAAAACACAATAAATGCTTAGATTTTCAATTAATTGCTATCAAAAGCTTGTACACTTGAGTGTATTATCTTGTAGTTTAACTTTTAAGCAAACTTAACGTAAGAAGTGCAAACAGTAATTCAGGCTTAGAAAAAACAGAAAAACAGGTAATACAGCTATAAAATAAGCAGAAACAGTGGTCGAACAGCACAAACAGTCGAAAAATGCAAAGAAAAATACTTATACCCCCGGATTCATGAAGCTCGGCACAAGGCCGGTGTAAGGCTTGCGCCGGACGTGCAGCGTACAACTGGCGTAGCAGCACCACATGCATAGCAATGAATGTGCGCCACAACCACAAGCATGTGCATAGGGCACGTGCGCGAGTCCAGGGAGCCTAACTAGGATGCGCTTGGAGGCGTGGCCAAGCCGGCAGGCGATGAGCAACCGAAAGTGCTGACTCTCACAGGCCGCCTGCAATAGTAACCGCACCTACCAGTGTCCGTGGACAATGAAACGTATGCAGAGTATGCAACATAGTACCCGCCCACACAATATGGAGAACCAAACATAAATGCATGAAGTACAAAACGTTCCCATTCATGGAACAAAGGATACTTGGAATACCGTGTCCGTCACACATTGCACTGTCAGCAGTCATACCCAGTGGAGGTACTAGTTCATAGTTCATAGTTCATAGGTTAGTACTAGGCTAACTGCTCTTGCGAGCCATTTTAAGCCTAGCCAGTTATCCCCTGTGAGATTCAAACCCTGTATCTTGTGTTTGTAAGGCAAACACCTTAACCATTAGGCCATCATGTCAGTGCGCCGCAACTACACACAACTAGCCCCATGGGCATGGTCACCAGCAGTCCCACAGTGGTAGTGATAGTACACAGCTGGGCAGTTGTGGCCATATAAAAACCAGAAAGAAACTAGACATCCCAAACACACAAAAACATGTGTATAGTAAAATGTGCTAGACACAGCAACGTAACCGTCACATACACATAGGATGGCGTATGCTGAACCGGAATATCCACAAGTAGAACCCATGCATGCAAATGCAAAAATACACGTAATCGA
>NC_056743.1:1844776171-1844812183 GCF_019279795.1 Protopterus annectens | reverse complement strand
TGCATTACTCTTGCCTGCCATGGATTACCTTTCGACCTTCCCTATCTATTTCTGCACGTTGCACCTACCATTTTCTGGCATGCATCCTGTGAAGCACTGTCATTTCTACTTTCATGGACATGGCATATCATGCGTTTTGTGTGCTACTGCCGTTGTGCTGCCTGTCCGCTTTGCTCTGCTGTGTCAGGTCTTCTATCTTTGCAGTCTGCTACCTCCCCTACTTTCTTTGCATTCATATGCCTCCCCTATCTCGTTTTGCAGGTTTCTGCATGCAGAGTTGTCAGCTGCCACCGATTGGCCTTCGTGGGTTGATTAGTGTTGATTGCTCATTAGTACTCCAATTACACTTCTTCCGCATTTCCTTATATTGTTCACATCACCTTCCTGTTTCTGATATTGTTTGCGGGGCGTGCGTCACATGACTAGGTTCCGGGAACGTTGACATCCTCTTACACATGCACTTTTGCGCGCATTGTGTGCTCTCAGCTGAACTATTACCCCACACCCCGGTCCTGCAGCTTTGATTTGCGATGTACAGCCCAGGTTTGCTGTGCTCCAATGTGCTTACTGCTACAGTGGCACAACCCTCTGCAGATGTCATGTATTCCCTCTGAGCCACTCCTCGTTGTATTACCGCTGCGCCGTTTGGTACAACCTTACTCCAGCGGGGAATTTGCGATTCAGTATTATCTGCTTCATTTGCATGGAATTGACTACTAATTCATAGTTACCACGCCGAAGACTGCCGCGAGTCCTTGGCAACCCTTGCACCGTGGTTGTGGCGTTCCATGCATACCATGGTGTATTATGCTGTGGACCTGATGTCTATTACAATGCTGTTTTATAACATTGTTATATTATTTCATTATGTTGCATCTTCCGCACACATGTCCTGCGGTTCTGATGTGAGTTACTGTGGACATGTCATTTAAGTTGTTATTTGCGTGTTGTGCATGTTTTCTTTTGCCATTCTCTGTGTATTTCGCCATTGGCATATGGTGACAGTGTGATACCTGGGTCTGACACTCTTCTGTTACTCCGATGTTATGTTTGGGAAAATGTAAACCGTTTTTTTTTTTGTTTACATTGCCGTGGGCTTATGCTACACCTGCACCACTTCATGAATTGCTATATTCCTTCATTTGCATGGTGACACATCGCACATGGGGTGTTTAGCATACCTACGCCGGGGGCTGCGCAGATCCAGCGCACGCCGGTAGTACACGTGGAATTGGATCATACCTGAATCGCTCGGCGGACATATTTGGTGTTGTAACGCCTACGCTATGCGTGCACCTGGCACAAGGTTCATGAATCCCGGGGATAATCTTGAAAGTTGCTTTTTTTTGCTCTCTGCTGCTCTAGGAACTCTGCTGGACACCACGAGGAGCTGTGCTGAGTTCTCTATCTTTATATGTTTACTTATATGCATTTTTTTATTATTTTTCTGTGCATGAGATACAGAATGAAGTATGATATGGAAAGTGCATATATGCATATAGATTTTAATGTATTGTTCATGTCTTGTAACTTATGTCAATATTTATTATATTAGATTTTTTAATACATTTATTTTAATTTTATACACAAGGTTCATTGCACTAGTTATCGTACAATGAGGTTTTTAACTAGTTGAATAGTTGATTTTATTCAAGGCTGTTTCATGTTTATATAGTTAGTAATGGAAGTGTACAACTGATGAATTGTTGTGTTGCTCTTATTGATGTTATTTGAGTGACACTTTTTGGTTTTTGTTTTTGATATGTAACATGTTCCTTTAAATATGTTTTGAATGTTCCCACCAAACTGGGTATTTAAACTGGAGATGTAACATTTGTATGATGTCTGATGAAGCTATTGGCGAAAGCGCTAACCATTGTGCACCGAATTAAACTTTTTTCTTTTTTATGTCACTCGTTTGATATTTTTTCTGCTTTTTTATGGCAGCATTGTTTTGGATTATGCAACTCTGTTATACAGTGTATTGGTTTGACGCGTTGGACTATATATGGTCTTCCGATATCCCTTCATTGCTTTGCTCTTGTGGTGTGTTATTTGTTATCTGTTTTTACTATTGGGCTTTAAACCGAGAGCATTAATGCCTTGTGGATCCGTTTCACTTTATTTTTTTATTCGAGGCTTTGCTGGTCCACTTGGAGGCATGATGGAAGAGGCATCTACATCTATAGAACTTCCGTATGCAGTAGGAGAGAGGGAAGTGAGTGATACGCCACGTCCGGCGTTGGACCGTTTTGCAGATTGTCTGCGACAGGATGGTAATCCATTAGAACTTTTTGAGTGTATGGAACGCTCAGTGAATTTACAGACTGAGATAGGATTTGACAGAGAGGGGCTGCGACTAGCATCCGAGAAGTTGGAGGCTGACCTATTTAAATTGAAAAGGATGCAGACACAGAGACAGCATTTTGACGTCTGTATCCAACGGCGACTGATTCCAAGGGGCCTGAGGGTCCTTAAGATGCCTACTACTGCCATGACATATCCGGAGCTGCTGTTTGAATGGCAGCAGCTGAATATAGAGGTAAGCCTCAATTATATGAGGTTAATGAACAGATTTTTACACCGTTGGAAGAGGCGTTGAGGCTGGAGATACAAGAACAACGAACTGCCATTTTTGCCAGTTATCCAGCCTCCGCTGTAGACAGTTGTTGCCATGTTCTATTAGACAATGTTGTGCAATATGAAAAGAAACTTCTGAATCAAAAAAGAGGGAAATTACAACATGACATTATTGACTTTAGATTAGATAATATCTTCACTTGGCCCAGGGGAAATAATGAAACGAGGGGCCAAGTAACTCATGATGATAATGTTAACAGATTAAATTTTGAAACTGTCTCAAATGTGAGACATGACATATTGAGTAGCCCTAGGGAAAATGTTAATGTTGATTCTAATACTGTCAGTTGTGATATTATTAATTCAGATGTTTTGAGAAGTGATGTTACTATATTGAATGAAGCTCCGAGTTTAGTTTTGCATCCTGATCAACAGGTTAATGTGGTGATAGATACATCGACAGATCCTCCTATAAACACCAATATCTCTGAACCGGTGGTTAGGAGGAAGACTAGTAATACTTATATATCTTGATCTAACGCTAATAGTTTAAATCATAATGCTCATGCTGCAGTGACCCCACCCTCCAGTACCGTCTTTGATCTCAAGCATCCTTTCCCTATCAGATCTATCTCGAGGGAAGGGAGGAGACAATCTATGAGCAGAGGGCGACAGAAAAGGAAACTTTCTCCAGAACACCCCCAGAATCAGAGTATCAAGAGAATGTGGGAAGGGAGGAAGATGGTTTAGTTTCCAATCTATCCACTTATTGTTTATCCCCTGATGAAATGGATGCCCTCTCTAGAGGTTTATCATTTATTCCCACCACTTATAGTAGTTTGGAAGAAACTTTGAGAGATTTTAAATTATTCATCCGGAATCTGTCTTTACGAATAGAATTTCAAGGGAACACCATGATCATGGATAATAGTGTTAGGAAACCTAGCACATATGTGCCACCAGTACATCCATTATTAGCAGCTTATAGTAAATTAGTAGAAGACGACTTATATCGTCTGAACCAGACCCACTGTAGATATAGGAAGGGGAATTGGAACCTTACTTATAGACAGAGAGAGGCCCTGAATAGGTTATGGTCCAATCCAGACATTACTGTTAAATCAGCTAACAAGGGAGGTGGGGTGGTTATTTTCGATACCATTAGGTACAATGAATGCATGTTTGAAATGCTGAGTGATTCCAATTTCTATATTCCCATCTCCTTAGATCAGGTTAAACATCTTAGTGATAGGATATGTAATATGTTGGATGATTTGTTAGGTTATTGATTTCCAGTTATTTAAATTTTTGGAAGTGACCCATCCATTGATACCTACCATACAGGGACTTCCTAAAATTCATAAAGATAGTGTGAATCCACCTTTGAGACCTATAGTTGCAGGAAGGGCTTGGTCCACAGAACCTTTTTCTATTTATATAGAGAATAAGTTGAGGCCTGTTGTTAACAACTCACATGTGTTGAGAGATACCAAGCAATTTTTATTGGATCACTATGAGTATGTTGGATCTGTTACAACAGATATGAAGTACATCTTTGTTACAATGGATGTACAGTCCTTATTTACGGTTATCCCGAATTCAATAGGTATAGAGATGGTAGACAGCTATTTGAAGAGAGTGTCAGGTTTGAGAGACCAGGAGATAGATCTACTCATGACTTTTTTGGAAGTCGTATTGGAGTCTAATGTATATTGTTTTCAAGATAAGCTGTTTCTCCAGAAGGATGGCATGGCTATGGGCACTTCTTGTGCCATTAGCTACGCAAACCTAGTCATGGCTGAATGGAAAACCAGATATATGTTTCAGATGAGTTATTACAACAGGTTTGTTCCATTTTATAGGCATTTTGTGGACGACCTATTTCTTTTGTGGGCAGGTACCCTTGAGGAATTGGATGATTTCACTAGGAAGATTAATAATACTACTGGTTTTCTGAGATTCACTGTGGAGTGTTCTGAGGTTAGGTTACCATTTTTGGATGTTTATGTAGAGAGGTTGGGAAATGGCATGATAAATACGGGGCTGTACAGGAAGTCCTGCCATAGAAATGTTTTGTTACATCGACATAGCATGCATCCAGGGTATATATATAGAAATATAGTCCATGGACAAGCCATGCATATATCTAGATATAGCCCGTTGGATTCCCATTTCAGAGATGGAATAGTAGATTTAGGACAGAGACTGAAAGTACGTGGTTACAATGAACAAGATTTGATGGATGCAACAGCAGATATTGAAGAGCTGAGATTAGGTATAGCAGCCCCATATTTTTCCTCTAGAACCAATGATACTGTTATGATAAATCCTGGACACAGAGTGGATACCAGTGTAGGTAATGCTGTTTACCCCATCTTTTACACCCGGGATGTGGGTATTATTAAAGATGTGATTAATGCACACTGGCATATTTTATCTGTAGATCCTGGAATTAGAGAAGTAGTTGGAGACAAACCAAGATTTGTCTATAAGAACAAAATGAATCTTAAGAGATTGTTATGCTACCCGAAGGTCCCTTCATTAGATTCTTCTGATGGTTTGTTTTTCACTTCTCCTTGTCGGCATTGCAATTTTTGTTCTTTTATTGATTCTGAACTGACTTTCATACATCTGTCTGGATTAGGTAGCTTCCCAGTACGTGCGAAAGGAGATTGTATGTCCACTGACGTTGTATATTTGGCATCCTGTACCGCATGTCCAGCATTTTATGCTGGTAAGACTAATAGATGTCTTAGGGACAGGATGCGTGAGCATGTTTACCATATTAGGAAAGGGACAGCTCACAATGCATTGGCCAGACATGTTAAAGAGAAAGGCAAGGATCATTCATTTAAGTTTAGGATAGTCAAGAGGATATATAGCAGCATCAGAGGTGGAGATATTAGCAACCGTACTGAATCCAGGGAAACTAATTGGATTATGAAACTTAGGTCTGATATGCCCCCAGGACTAAATGGGAAGGTTCCCATTAAACCATTCTTGAGAATGAGGAGGCTGAAGTTGTGAAGTATTAGTATGCAGTACACTGTATGAATATTTAGTTTGTGTTAGGATATTTATATATGTAATTTATGAGTCTTTATATGTTTACTTATATGCATTTTTTTATTATTTTTCTGTGCATGAGATACAGAATGAAGTATGATATGGAAAGTGCATATATGCATATAGATTTTAATGTATTGTTCATGTCTTGTAACTTATGTCAATATTTATTTTATTAGATTTTTTATTACATTTATTTTAATTTTATACACAAGGTTCATTGCACTAGTTATCGTACAATGAATTTTTTAACTAGCTGAATAATTGATTTTATTCAAGCCTGTTTCATGTTTATATAGTTAGTAATGGAAGTGTACAATTGATGAATTGTTGTGTTGCTCTTATTGATGTTATTTGAGTGACACATTTTGGTTTTTGTTTTTGATATGTAACATGTTCCTTTAAATATGTTTTGAATGATCCCGCCAAACTGGGTATTTAAACTGGAGATGTAACATTTGTATGAGGTCTGATGAAGCTATTGGCGAAAGCGCTAACCGTTGTGCACCAAATTAAACTTCTTTCTTTTTTATGTCACTCGTTTGATATTTTTTCTGCTTTTTTATGGCAGCATTGTTTTGGATTACCTATGCAACTCTGATATACAGTGTATTGGTTTGACACGTTGGACTATATATGGTCTTCTGATATCCCTTCATTGCTTTGCTCTTGTGGTGTGTTATTTGTTATCTGTTTTTACTATTGGGCTTTACACCGAGAGCATTAACTCCTTGTGGATCCGTTTCACTTTACTTTTTTAGTCATTTAGTTTAGACTTATGAAAGAATTTCACTTTTCAACAACTCCTCAATTTCAGTACTTTGATACAAAGTCTCAAAAACTGACATGTCTATAATATCTTTGATTAATTTTTTTCATGCAAGGAATACCACAACAAATGCATGCTTCTAATAGGAGTAATCCCATACAAATGGCAATCAGGATGTTCATTAGGATGGAACCCCACCCCCCAAACAAATTTTGGAAAAAGTCCGTCAGAGGGTTTGGGCCCGGTTTGGTCATGGCTGACACTTACTGAATCACCTCAAGATGATCGTTTATCTCGTGTTGACTGTCTGGAATGTACGAACAGCACTCCTCTTTGATTAAAGCACACGTACCACCTCTTGCCGCAAATGTGAAGTCGAGAGCCATGCGGTTTTGAAGCACCACAGTTCTCATAGCATTCAGTTCATCAGTCACTAATTCAAGAGCAGAAAAAGTTGCATTGCTCATAACACTGAGAAGTTTGGACAGTTATCTCAGCTCCCAAATTGGTTTTACTGTGCCATATGCAGGGTCTATGCCTGCCCATGATATAATAGTGTCACTCAAGTCCATGTGTATTAGTTTGTCTTTGTTCTTCATGGAATTATGATTTCTCCATCCTGCTTTGATTTGTCCCATTGGATTCTTGGGTCTCTTGATTGGATTTCCAGGTTTACTGCTGACCTCTCTGACATTTTGAATTTTCACTCGAGGCAAAGCTGCAGTGTGTCGTATGGCCGGAACCAGGTAACCCAAAAAAAACAACTGCCGGACCAATTCTCAGGTAACCATTTGTATGCCTTTTTCCCACAAACAAAATAACAATTCTCTACTTTAATATTGATATATGCTTGCCCTGCATGAAACATTTTCTTATCAATGATAGAAAGTTGCTTCAAAAGAACAGGATTATGCTGTATTTTTGCATTTTCTCAAGATATGAGTCATAGTTTGCATCACAAATAGTTTCTGCCTTATTAGCTTTACTATAACATTTATAAGAAACAGTCACATTGCAATTGCTGCAACCCACCTGAATAGTGTCATTTTTATAAAAACACACAATTCCCTTTTGTGTAACAGGTGGTACAATACTATTTTGTCTTGTGATTTTACAGGTGTAGTATCAAAGATCAAATTTTCCCAGGTCGCATTGACCCCTAGGGGGACAGCAGTCATTAATAATCCCCCGTATGCTGTTGGTATAGCTGTGCAAATCCAGCAGTTCGAAACATTAAAAGTTTTAGCATACACGTATTTAATTGCTTGGTAAGTGTTAAAGTTTGGATGCCAGTCTATGAGTAATGCATCACGTTTATTCAGTTCAACTTGTGTGGCTGAAAAAAGGAAAAGCCACAGCAAAAAGATCATTGTTACCAGTATAGTTAACAGGATGATCATGCAATACTTCTGAGGCTGTTCTGCATCCCTGTTTACTCTATACCTGGTCATTTTGTTCTTCTTGTGTAATAGTAGCAAGGTTTTTGTCCAGCTCAAAGTTCTTGACCAGTTTGCAGTGTGTCAAATGGATCCAGGACGCATATTGAGCTATCTTAACTGCAGTGGGTGTTGCCAGCAAAACTTGAAATGGCCCTTCCCACTTTGGAGTAATCCAGTTCTTTCTCTTCGCGATCTTCACCCAGATCCACGAACCTGATTGTACACCTGGTTGTACTGCTGCTGCTTCTGATGGTCTGGTCTGTTCTTTATCTGAAACAGAATTTAACTGCAGAAGTTGTTTATTATTCAAAAGTCATCTCATATACTCTGCAAGAGAACTGTCGGCCTCCTGATCTGCGGGCATGAGAGGTTTCCACTGAGGTACATAATATGCCCTCCCAAACAATATTTCAAAAGGAGTTAACCCCTTTGCATTTGCAACAGTTCTCATGCTCAACAGTGCCAGAGGCAGACAGTACACTCAATTATTTTGAGTCTCTGTTATTATCTTCCTAAGCTTGCCCTTCAGAACCCCATTGTGCCTCTCTAATAGTCCTGCAGATTGTGGATGATATGCGCAATAGTTTTTTAAAGAGATTCCGAAAAATCAGCTCAGCTGTTGTATAGTTTGATTTACAAAGTGTGTGCCATTGTCACTGTAGATATTTTCCGGTATGCCAAATCTAGCAATAATTTCTTTAACGAGTATTTTCACAACAGTAGCTGCATCTAGATTTTTGGTCGGAAAATCTCCCACCCATTTGGAAAACTTATCTATAATGACAAGACAGTACTTTTTATTTTCACATTTGTTCAGTTCTATGAAATCCATACAAATAGTATGGAATGGGTAAGGTGGTATAGGGAAACTCCCTTGCTTAGGCTTCAACGCCCCTTGTGCATGATGTTTATTACAAACATGACATGCCGCACAAAAGTTTTTAGTGTAATTTGTAAATCCATACGTTGTAAACACTCGATTCACTAACTGTACTATCCCCCCTGTTGAGACATGGCACTGCCCATGACTCAACAAAACTGCATATCTAAACAAGTTAGACGGCAAAATCGGTTTTCCTTCCTTGGAGATGTACAGCCCTTTCTCAAGGATTGCTCCTCGTTTTACCCATTTCTGTTTCTCTACTTTCGTAGTAAGTGTCTGCATTGTTTTTAACATTTCTAAATCTAAAATCTCAGAAGGTTGTAATTCCTCAATCAAAAGAAATACTTATGAAGCTGAAGCTGCCTGCTTTGCAGCTATGTCAGCTCTCGCATTACCTTTTGAAATCCTATGCTGTTGCTTGGTATGAGCTATGCATTTGCAAATAGCTACTTTTTGAGGTAACTGAATAGATTCTACCAAATCTAAAATAAACTGCGCATGATTAATCGGTTTGCCAGTAGATGTTATCATTCCTCTATTCTTCCACTTTTCCACAAAAACATGTACAGTAGAAAAAGCGTACTGGCTATCAGTAAAAATTTTTACACATTTACCCTATGCTAAGGTACATGCTCGTGTCAAGGCAATCAATTCTGCTGCTTGTGCAGATAGGTTGTGTGGTAAAGACTTTGCTTCTAACATCTCAGGATCAGAAACTACTGCATACCCTACTAGGGTCTGCCCTGTAGGACCCTTTTTGCATGAGCAGTCCATGTAATATGTCACCTCGGCATCATCCAAGGGAACATCCATAAGATCTTTTCTAGGTAGTGTCTTTTGCTCAATCTCCTGCAGGCAGCTATGTGGTGTGCCATCTGCAGGGGTTGGGAGCAAGGTTGATGGATTCAGAGTTGTACATCGCTCAATTGTCATATGAGGTTGGCTCAACAGTATAGTCATACAGGAAAAATGTCTAGCAGGAGAAAGATATGCTACTTTTTCTTGCAGTAAAATAATCGCGACTGCATGAGGCACTCTCAATGTGAGAGGGTGGAACAACACTACTGAGGCCGAAGCCTGTACTGCCATTGCAGCGGTGACTACTGCTTGTAGACAGTGGGGCAGGGATCGTGCCACTGGGTCTTGCTGTGATGAATAGTAAGCTATGGAGCGTTGTTTGTCCCCATGTTGCTGTGTTAACACTGATGTCATATAGCCTTGCTTACAATCTACAGTTTGGAAAAAACATTTATGATAAGTTTGGTAATCCTAAAGCTAAGGAAGATGCTATCAATTGCTTCAGTTTGCAAAAAGCTGATTCTGCTTCTGGTGTCCATTGTAATAAGTCTTGTGCTGCCATAGGTTTCTTGTATATCAAGTTGGTCAGTGGAGCAGACTCCAAGGCGTAGTTTGGAATCCAACTCCGACAAAAATTAGTCGTACCTAGGAAGGACATAATTTCCTTCTTAGTAGTCAGTTTGGGTGCTTGTAAGATTGCTATTTTCCTATCTTTATCTAATATTCTGCCTTCTTTGGATATTACATATCCCAGGTATTTAACCTGCTTTTTCCAAAGCTGCAGCTTGTTTTTGTTTACTTTATGTCCTTGAGTGGCTACAAATTGTAGTAATGCTATGGTATCTTCTCTGCATTCTTGCTGGGTGGGGGCTGCCAGCAGAATGTCATCTACATAATGTAAAATCTGGCTGCCTCTCGGTGGAATAAATCCCGCCAAGTTACTTGCCATTTCCTGTGAGAATATTGTTGGCCTTTCATAATATCCCTGTGGTAGTCACGTATATGTGTACCTTTTCCCCTGAAATGTAAAAGCATACCAATGTTGGCTGTCAGGGTGGATTGTTCTTAAAAAGAATGCATTGCTAATATCTACCACAGAAAAGTATTTCTGTTGCGGCTTTAAATCATTCAATAAAGTGTGTGGATCTGGCACTGTAGGTGCTCTAGGTATTACTGTGTCATTTACAGCTTGTAAATCTTGGACCATACGCCATTCTCCATTTGCTTTTCTAACAGGAAATAATGGTGTGTTACATGGTGAATCGGGAGATTCTACCAGTACTCCTTCCTTAAGTAAAGCTGCTATTATAGGTTTGATTCCTACTTCTGCATCTTTTCTTAAGGGATACTGTCTCTTTTGTGGTCTAAATGATGACTTTGAGGTGATTGTAACTGGTCCTGCTGTACGGATAAGTCCTACATCTGATTTCCCTGTTGACCAGAGAGTTTCTGGTAAGCTTTGTAAGGCTTTTTCTTCCTCTTCTAGTAAGAGTGCTAATCAGCTGTCCTCGCTAGATTGCAAGTGCACAGCTGGGTGTGTCTGTGTTATCCAATTTAACTTCTGCTTTTGTACTCCCTGTTCGAATAGTTCTAATTCTTTCTGTTTTTCCCACCTTGTGACTTTTTCTCCTAGGTCTGCCCACTTCACATTCTTGTCCTTTGTTAAACTGACATGTGGTAGTTGATTAGATTTATAAAGTGCAAAGAATTCCTGGGGCAATGAACAGCTAACTACACTGTTCCCTTCTGTGTCCCAGTACAGATTACGCAATACTAATCTATCTGCACGGTTTTTAAATAGTTCTTGCTCATATTCCTTATCAGGTCCTGGTGTGCTGCAATAATACAGAGTACAGTGCAACAAATAACCATAAAAATACTGCAACTTGTTTGTGAAACAGCAAGATGTAGCCGATGCCAATAAGGAGATGAAAGCAAACCCAAAACTGTTAAATATTCTTGTAATACTGGAACAACCCAACGAAAAGCCACCACACGTTCTGTCAGCAAACACTTCTTTATTGACCTAGGTTTCGTCCTTACGAACTTCTTCAGAAAACATACTACTGTTTCAACTCAACATATTTATACTATATCACATGTTGGATAATTACTTAATTGATATCCTTAATTTGCAACAATAAATTCTTAAAAAAGAAATGACACTATCAAAAACATTTCATATCATTAAAACCATTACCAATTTTGACCTATATACATATTACTTCTAATAAAATTATATGCATGTGTGTACTATTTTAAAAACTACTATTTAAATATACATTTAATCGACTATATTTGTTCCTAAAATAAATATACAATACTTTTACATTATACATTTATTAGACCCTTTGTTTTATGTAACACATGTAATATATCATGGTATAATACTATGTGAATAATACATATATTTTTTACTCATCCAACTATGTCATGTATATTTAACATTTAATATATGTATGAATTTTTAACAGCATACTAAGGGTATATTAATATAAAATGGTGATACAATTTAAGTGTTACCATAAATACTACCAATTTGAACCAAACATATTTTAATAGTATTGTAGGCAAGTGTAATTTTGTTTACCATTATAAATGTTATGTAATACAAATATTATATTATATATTTTATGTAAACAATTTTGTATGCAATCCAATTCATTATAAACCACACTTTCAAATCTGTCATCAAATATAGCTAAATAATGTATCTTTATTCAATTTATATGTATATGTATATATATATTGAAAAACTTATAAAATTGATAAAAAATGCAATAAATGGATATATGTATAAATGTATTCTTATGATGTTATAATTAATGCCTTATCTATTTACCATATACTCTATTCAGTTTCAATAATGGCATGATTGTCATGTATTCATTTATCCCTGGTGGAATACATGAATTCAGATTTATCTGCCATTTTAATTCTTCCATATCCAAATGGTACGTAGTTATCTTTCTTTGTGGGTCATGCTGAATTTGATTGATTACCATAAATTTAAATTTGTGGTCGTTATTTTCAATAATATGTCTTGCTAAAGCATTACTACTCTTATGATGCTGTATATCCAATAAATGCTCTTTAATCCGCTCTCTAAACTTCCGTTTTGTTTTCCCGACATAAAAGGCTTTACACTGTTGACATAAAGCTATATATACTACATTTGTTGTTAAACAATTATAATGTCCATGTATCCTAATATTACAGCCATTGATCATTATTTCTGTACCTGAATAATATATATAACTACATGTACTACATGTTCCACATTTAAAATTTCCTTTACTTCTATTGTTGTATTTTTCAATTTTTCCTTTATTTTCTAATATATTTTTAAGAGATGGACTCTTTTTATATACAAATTTTATTGGACCATGAAAAAATTGTCTCCCAATTTTATCATTTACAAAGAAGTCCCAATTTTTCTTTATTATATTCTCTATTTCTCTAAAGCAGTCATTATAGTTAATAATATATAATGGTACATTATTATAATAATCTTTCTCTAATGTTCTTTTATTGCCCAACATTAATTTATTCAGTGAGCCAGTTTTTAATATTGCAGTATAAGTTCCATTTTGTCTTTTGTTTTTTACTTCATTGTATATTTTAACACAGAATTGT
Source organism: Protopterus annectens (assembly GCF_019279795.1). NCBI lineage: Eukaryota > Metazoa > Chordata > Ceratodontiformes > Protopteridae > Protopterus > Protopterus annectens. The sequence continues at coordinate 1,844,799,012 of NC_056743.1, read as the reverse complement.
TCTGGATATCCTCTATTCATAAATAGTTGCATTATATAATTTAATTCTTCTATGAAATCCTGCTCTTCACTTACCATTCTGGCTGCCCTGACCATCTGCCCTTTAATGATAGCTTTTTTCTGATGGTCAGGGTGCCAGCTGTCAAAATGCAAGTATGCATTAGAAAAAGCGGGCTTTCTGTGTATCTGTGTTTTTAAGATATTCATTTCTTTGTTATATATTATATCCACATCTAAATAATTAATTTTTTCATCATGGACATTATATGTAAATCTTAGAAATTTTACTGTAGTATTAATATATTCCAAAAAGGTATTTAACATATCTTTATCTTGATCCCATATGATAAATATATCATCCAAATATCTGGTATACATTACAAGATGTTTACAAAAATCTGTTTGGAACAAATAATTGTGCTCCCAATAACTCATTATTAAGTTTGCATACATGGGGGCACATGGTGCCCCCATGGCTACCCCATTTACTTGTTGGTAATAACTTCCTTCGAAATATATATAATTATTGTTTAGGACAATTTCCATCATATTTATTAAAGTATTTATTTGCTCTTGTTCATATAAATGTGTCTCAGACAATTGTTCTCCTAGCCATATAAGGCCAATATCATGAGGAATTGTTGTAAATAGGTTTACAACATCTATTGTTACGAAAGTATATTCATTTTTCATGACTATTTTATTTAGTTTACTCAAAAAATCCCATGAATCTGTAGTTATATAACTGAAACATTTCATGCTTTCCTTAAAAAAATGATCCAAATAATGACTTATATAGCATGTTACGCTTCTATTCCCATGTACAATAGGTTGAAACTCCAAATTATTGAGGCCTTTATGTATTTTTGGTATTCCGAAGATACCACTGATTACTGGATATTCATTCTGTAAAAACTCATGTTCATTTTCAGTGATATCCCCTTGGTATAACATGTCATCCAACATCCCTTCTATTCTTCTAAAGGCTATATTTACTTGATTTTTACTTATTTCTACATATGTGTCACTCAGTAACATGTTGGTCATATAAGAACTATAATCATTATAATCTAGTATGACTATACCATTACCCTTATCTGGCCTCATGATTCTTAATTTTGAGTCATTATTGATGTCTTTAAGTAATGTTTCTTCTATTTTGGTCATATTGAAATGTTTATTGTGCTTGTATTTTTTATAAAATGTTCTTACATCATATTCACTTCTCTTTTCAAAGTTCGCTATCTCATCGTTCATGGGTGGATTGAATAAACTAGGTTTTGTAAACATCTTGTCTTGTCTATTTTGATACTCAATTTTGTTGTTGAAATATACTTTTAAATTAAGTTTCTGTGAAAATAACTTTAAATCAAGTATAGATTCTACTATGTTGCCTTTTCTGCAGGGAACATAATTAAACCCCTTAGAGAATAAATCAGCATATTCCACTGTAATATTCTTTGAAGAATAATTATACACTTTGAAGTCTTGTTTTGTATTCATTATTACATTTGGATTACTTAAAAAAACATAATCGTTAGCATCAGACACTGTATCTATATTAGAATAAATTTCTATACTTGTGTCTTGTGATTGCATACAATTGTCATTATAATCCATGTAATGGTCTGGATTACAATCTATGTGAAAATTAACTTCATTACTATAATCTTCTACATTTTCAAATATTAACTTGTCAGCACTTGCACTACCCCCATTATTTATTCCATTACTAAACCCATTTTCATTGTACTGGTATATGCTTAATTCTAATAACACATTGTCATTCATATTGTCATCACCATCTTGCTTCCCTTCTGATGTTAAATTGTTACTGTTATACATTTCACATACATTAATATTATAATTTGTTACATTCACTACAGGGTTTGATATGCTAGAAGAAGTCGTCAGTGTATTACAAATTTCTACATGCTCAATGAACCCAATATGTAAGTCTAGGCAGGGTTTACTCACATTAATGTTGTAATTGTCCAACTCGTACAATTGAGTATCATTGGGTCCAAAGGAACTATACAGCGCTGTACTGACCCCCACCTTTCCGACAACATCTTTCATTACATTTTCCGTTTCCTGCCTGCTGTGAGTCCCAAAAAAGTCTGTTTCGGTCTGGCACCTGTTTTATCAAATTCTTGTTGAATTAGGACTTCATGTTGGTTCCTCAGTCGATCAGAACGCCTAACGCCTTCTTCTGTACTCTCTTCGCCCTCATTGCAAGTGTTCTCATCATCTCCTTCGAACGGCGGGTTGACGTCATCTACAATTGCCGAAACGTTCTTTGTTTGTGGGTTACCATGGTGTTGACCTTTAGGATTACCGGATTTTGGATATGCTTGTTGTTGCACATATCTTTGAATGTCCCGTTGAATTTTATTACTTTTCTTTTTAAATAAAGTGTCACAACATGTAGTAACATCTGATATAATATGCGTATACTGATCGTAGGCATGCTCAAAGAGAAGGTCTTTTGATATGTTCCGATTAAGTTCTTCTAGTTGGATTAGTAATTCTTCAATTTTTACGCTGTTATATTTCACCATTATTTCCATCAACCGGATACCACAATTATCAAACAATTCATGTAATTCTTTCAGCATGTTAACATTTTGCTCACAGCCATTTGGATATCTCCAAAGCCGTAAACCTTTGGGAATAATTCCCAATTCTATGTTACGTGTTAAGTAACTATTTTCTAGTTGTGTCCGTTTAAGTTTAAACAATTTTTTCTCAAATGTTTTCAACATTTCTTGCATTGGTTGTGATTCATGTGTTACTTCTACTATTAAACTTTGTCTAGTATTACCACTTTGAAAACTGAAGGCATTGGTTTTCCAGCAAGTTATATCTTTAGCAGTTCTTTCTTTACTACAATTGTCAGAATTACCTTGCGTTATTGAAATAGGTGGCGTTGGTTGTGTAAGCGGTAAGCCCAAACTTTCCCCTGATTGTATTATGTCCACCGCTTCTTTTGTAAGTATTTTTTGTATAAGAACCGAATGTTCTTTTAAGGTTTCACATATTTGCTGTAACATACTCCCGACATCCACCGAACCACTCTCGCTCGCCATATTAACTAGTAACCAGAAAAATACTGCAACTTGTTTGTGAAACAGCAAGATGTAGCCGATGCCAATAAGGAGAAGAAAGCAAACCCAAAACTGTTAAATATTCTTGTAATACTGGAACAACCCAACGAAAAGCCACCACACGTTCTGTCAGCAAACACTTCTTTATTGACCTAGGTTTCGTCCTTACGAACTTCTTCAGAATACATACTACTGTTTCAACTCAACATATTTATACTATATCACATGATGGATAATTACTTAATTGATATCCTTAATTTGCAACAATAAATTCTTAAAAAAGAAATGACACTATCAAAAACATTTCATATCATTAAAACCATTACCAATTTTGACCTATATACATATTACTTCTAATAAAATTATATGCATGTGTGTACTATTTTAAAAACTACTATTTAAATATACATTTAATCGACTATATTTGTTCCTAAAATAAATATACAATACTTTTACATTATACATTTATTAGACCCTTTGTTTTATGTAACACATGTAATATATCATGGTATAATACTATGTGAATAATACATATATTTTTTACTCATCCAACTATGTCATGTATATTTAACATTTAATATATGTATGAATTTTTAACAGCATACTAAGGGTATATTAATATAAAATGGTGATACAATTTAAGTGTTACCATAAATACTACCAATTTGAACCAAACATATTTTAATAGTATTGTAGGCAAGTGTAATTTTGTTTACCATTATAATTATTATGTAATACAAATATATTATATATTTTATGTAAACAATTTTGTATGCAATCCAATTCATTATAAACCACACTTTCAAATCTGTCATCAAATATAGCTAAATAATGTATCTTTATTCAATCCCCACCAGGGATAAATGAATACATGACAATCATGCCATTATTGAAACTGAATAGAGTATATGGTAAATAGATAAGGCATTAATTATAACATCATAAGAATACATTAATACATATATCCATTTATTGCATTTTTTATCAATTTTATGTTTGTCAATATATATATATACATATACATATAAATTGAATAAAGATACATTATTTAGCTATATTTGATGACAGATTTGAAAGTGTGGTTTATAATGAATTGGATTGCATACAAAATTGTTTACATAAAATATATAATATAATATTTGTATTGCATAACATTTATAATGGTAAACAAAATTACACTTGCCTACAATACTATTAAAATATGTTTGGTTCAAATTGGTAGTATTTATGGTAACACTTAAATTGTATCACCATTTTATATTAATATACCCTTAGTATGCTGTTAAAAATTCATACATATATTAAATGTTAAATATACATGACATAGTTGGATGAGTAAAAAATATATGTATTATTCACATAGTATTATACCATGATATATTACATGTGTTACATAAAACAAAGGGTCTAATAAATGTATAATGTAAAAGTATTGTATATTTATTTTAGGAACAAATATAGTCGATTAAATGTATATTTAAATAGTAGTTTTTAAAATAGTACACTCATGCATATAATTTTATTAGAAGTAATATGTATATAGGTCAAAATTGGTAATGGTTTTAATGATATGAAATGTTTTTGATAGTGTCATTTCTTTTTTAAGAATTTATTGTTGCAAATTAAGGATATCAATTAAGTAATTATCCAACATGTGATATAGTATAAATATGTTGAGTTGAAACAGTAGTATGTATTCTGAAGAAGTTCGTAAGGGCGAAAGCTAGGTCAATAAAGAAGTGTTTGCTGACAGAACGTGTGGTGGCTTTTCGTTGGGTTGTTCCAGTATTACAAGAATATTTAACAGTTTTGGGTTTGCTTTCATCTCCTTATTGGCATCGGCTACATCTTGCTGTTTCACAAACAGTGCAACAAATGCTGTTTATCAGTGTCAGGGGAGGTGGACTTACTGATGGCTACATTCATCAGCTTTTCAGTTACTGCCCCTGGACCAGTCGTAACCAAGTCCTGGCTGTACCAGTAAAATGTTTCACCCTCCGATCGCACCACAAAAGTATCCATTTGTCACTGTGCTTCCATACCCTGCATAGTTGGAACTACTGCTATGCCAAAAATCTGCATAAGGTCTCTGCTCAAAAGGTTTACTGGGCATTTTGCAGAAACAACAATTTTGCTTTTCTGGGTCATCCCTGAAACAGGGTCAGTTATTGCTCTGTTATGGGAGAGTGGCTCCCGATACAGCTGTCCATTAGCTGCTTTCACTAATATGTAATCAAGTGATTCTGAATTTTCTGGTAGTTTGGAAGGATGTATCAGGGTTCACGATGCCCCTGAGTCACACAGAAATTTAACTTCCCTCCCCTGTACCAGAAGTGTAACTTCCAGTTTCGTGTCTGCTAAGTAGAGCTCCAGGCTCAATAATGCTAAATCCAAAATTTCACTTTCTTCACTTTCTGTGATTTCTTGCACATCATCTATTTCTTCTATCACATCCTCTGTTCCCTCTATCACATTCACATTTGTCTTTCCTTGGTTATTCCTTTCTAGTGATTCTTGACTATCATATAGTCAGTCCTCACCCTCCTTATCTTCCGTGGCTACCTTCTTGTTTTGCTTGCAATCCCTTGCCAAATGTCCCTTTTTCCCGCATTTAAAACATTCACCCCTTTTCTTTCTCTCTTCAAACTCCTCTGATCGCTTATCAGATTGTTTGTTTCCCTGGGTATTTTTCTTGCCCTTCTTCCCAGACTGTACTACAAAGACTTTTGCTCCGTCTTCAAATGCAATTACTTGGGTTTTCTTTTTCTTTTTGCTATTAAAATGCCTTTCGGCATGTCTTGCATATTCAAGTAATGACTGTAATTTACTTGTATGGTGATCTACCATGTGCTTTGTAATAAAACTACTGATGGGTGCAATGCTACCTTTCAAAAATGCATTCTTTAGCTGCTGCTCATATGGGGAATCATGTGTTTGGTCTTCAGGTGCTTGCATTCCACAATGGTTATTAAAACATTCTAATAATCTAGCATAATATCTGTCAACACTTTCACCTTCTTGTTGGATGCATTGATTAATGTAAGTCCAGTCTGCCCTAGGCTTCCATTTTTCAGAGATTCAGTCTGTCAGACCTTTCACTCTGTTATCCAGCTCTGCGTTACTATGTGGGAGTGGCTTATGTTCTGCGTCACAGGGATTTCAGTTGCCACTGATCATGTGCCAATCTGGACTTACGATTTGTCTGACTACTTTTTCTACTTCTTCTCCATTTAAATGATAACTTAACCTCATGCCCTGTAAATCTTCTAAGAATTTTCTAAAATTAACTTTTGGATGGGGAATTCCCTCTGTGGCTTTCCGGATGTCTTCAAGTGTTCACGGCCTATATACCAGGATAGTTGGGTCCTGCCCTTCCTGTCCTGCCTGAGGATTTGGTACTTCTATGAGTGGACATATCTCTTCTTCGCTCATAGATCATGAATTTCCATTCTTTTGATATAACTCCATATCCTCCCTTGTTTTACGTGTTCGAGACCTAGTCTCGACGGGATCTCTAACAAACGGTTTTGGCTTCGCAGGGACAGTTGGGTACAGCAGAGGTGGATCAGTTTGTCCACTCGCTTCATATTCTGGTAAGGGAAGCAGAGGGGGCGGAGAGGCTGATGCTATTTACCAAGTTATTGTCCTCTTTGTCTAAAAACATTGCTTTTGAATTATTACTCTTTTGTTCCCTGTGGTTTGCTTCCTCAAGCCACCTGTGTGCCTGGGGAATGCCTAATTTGCGTTGCCTTTTTACCTGACCTTTTGTGTCAGTTTTGAGCTGTTTCACAAGTTTAATAAGTGAAGGTTTTTCTAGTTTGCTCTCAAATTCATATTTATTAACCCATTTTGTATAATACCTAGCATTGTCGGCACATTGTAATTGCATATATATTCGCGTCTTTGGTTAATGCTGGATCTCGGGATCTTTTTGTGCACTTATTTCCCATATTGTCCTAACTTAGTTAAAAAAATGTTACGTAACCCTTCTTATCACTTGGTACCATGATTTCTCTTTTTCACAGTTTATCTAGAATAACTGCCTACCTATTCTGTTTCCCTGATCTATGACAAGACAGCAATCTTTTTGTTCCTGATATGTACATCACAACTCTCCCTGACAAAAACAAATACTGTAACAAGTCCCTGATCTAAAACAGAAAAAAGATAAATTCCTCCTTACCTGAGCCTCTGTGATTGATTAACTGATTTGCGGTTGGATCCGTTAACTCGTCCTCCAGTCGCAGATCAGAAACAGTGGCTGGCCTCTTTTGAATGACAATTCAGTCAGAGGTCTTTCAAAGTAGAAGAACCAATGTGGTCTCTTCCCCATATGGTTTCATGCCACCAGGCCCATCTGACTTGAGTCAAAGAGTGAGAGTTTCCGGTCTGAAGGACCAAATCTATCAAAGGAAAAAACAACTTCAAAAAGATCAATACACAGCAGGTTCAGGTTAAGGCACTTTAATCTTGCAGCAAGGAGAGAAAAACGTGCTAATACAGAGTTTGTCTAACTAAAATCAGGAAGTGATCCCATTCTTATACATTTTCTAACAAGACATTGCCTACTAAGCTGACGTAAAAAATCACAAGTTCTAACATCATTACTTCATAGCAGCTGTTTGTCCATGATTTTCTGCTTGCACTATCAATTTTATGAAAAACTTCCTAAGAAAAACAACGTGGCCTTGATGACCACCGGTTAGATACAACTTATCACTATGCAATGTTACCATTCAAGGTACTATGGCTAATTTGAGCACAAAGCTAGTACAGATTATAGTCCATTTCTTTAAGCAGTCTTTTGTCTAACTGTATCTTTTCCATCTGCAGCTGTGCGTTTTCTTGTAACACGAACAGAGCTGATTGTTCAAAGTCATAACATTATAGAAAACAGTATTGTTCCATTCATCTATTTCCTGACCTAGCAGATAATCACCTGCTACTCAGTACATTTCCAAAAGGCATACACATTTATTTTGCTGTGCTAGCAAATACTAGGTCAGAGAGCATCTTGCAAGTTTCAGAAAGCATACTGCAGTTTCAAAAACATATTTTAGTCTCATATAAAACTAAGCTGTACATAAAATTGAATGAAAATGTGTTAACTCTTAGCTTCTAATTAGCACTAAGCACACACATTAATACATATTTTTCTGACACACAAACACTAATAGACATCTGCTAAACAAAGCAATACAGTCTCACAATGAAATAGACTTAGCATTAAAACTTATCTGCCCTTGAAAGTAAACTCAAATTCATTGAAATCCACATTCAAAGAAAATGCATCTAGCCAGTGGCAGATAAATATTACCTTTGGGCTGTTTTCACCATAGGCCCCTTGAACACGAAACATGCATGTTTTCTTTGATAAACCTTCCAGACTGTATTTAATTATATTCCTTGTATAATACAGCACACTTGTTAGAGCATGTTTTAAATTTATTGTTTTGAACATTTTCCAGTAAGCAACGAAACAAAATTCATGAACCAATACTGACAAAACAGATCAATTCAGAACATTTCCATCATAAAAACCTACTGAAACTTCTACAGTCCACCAGTATCTGTAAATATGCATGATCTCTGCAGATGTAAGTCATCTAAATAATTCCACATTAAAGAGATCTGTAACTACTGAAGAGATTGCTGCTAGCACATAACTTTATATTTCATTGTTTCATCTACAAATAAAGTGCCTTTTCCTGGGTCCATATCACATAGTCGAAGTTCCATAACTCCGAACACCTAATGGTTGAAGTATTATGTTTGAAGTTACAAAGCTTTGACTACGAAAAAAAAAAGGAAAACAAAATAAACTGTTGTAAGTGGGGGGGGGCAAGCCACCCCTGCACCCCCCATGTGGGGGGGGGCTACAATCCCCACACCCCCTTCTACTTAAATATACCAACTCTGAGATCGCACTACATTAAGCGAAATAGAAACCTCTGCTTATGGAAATTTCCAGTCAAATGCTCAAACTTTTACAAACTTGAACTTAAGGTTTATACCATATGTGGTTCAAACTTGTAAATGTTCAACTATGTGATAGGAACCCCCTGCTGCCCTTGAGGGATACATTGCCTGTTACATTAGAAAAATGATAAGCTGCTAATATTGCAATAAGGCATGGATGTCAAACTGATAATAGGTTCATAGTTACTAGGTATCTCCACCAAAAAGAACATTCTCAGGACTGCAGCACCCACCTCCTTTAAAAGTACAATACAGTACAGTATCAGCAATCCATCTACATACTCTGGGAGTAGAACACACAACCTTCTGCATCAAAAGCAAGTATTCTGCCTGTTTTGCTACTAACACAAACAAACTTCACCTCAGCAGCAAAAAACTTCTCTCCTCATGAGTAACTATGCAGCACAAGAAATCTGGAAAAAGTCAGAATTTATTGGGGGGGGGGCAAAGGCCCAAAACCAGGGGCAAATTTTAAACATTATTTGTACAATCTTGAAAATGCCAAAAGTTACAAAACAAACCGCTGCTGACACTCGTATATGGACCGGAACCAAACAGTTGTAATCCACAATAAAAGGCTGTAATCCACAATAAAAGGCTATTTTGTAGTTCTCCAAGTTGTGGTCATAAGATGTACACCACAAGAAGTCGTCACTCACTTAAATTATTTTATAACTTTAATCACCATAAAAAAATACAAATGTTAAGCGCTTTCACTCGTATATACGAGCTTCATCAGAACAATCCAAATATCCTATTATTCACATTTAAATACACAAATTTGGCGTCAAAACAGTAGTGCAATTAAAGCTACAGTACTTGTTTCCAAATTCTAAATAAAATGCCATCCTAGAATGAATATTGTAATCTTAAAACATATTAGGTTAAAAGTTGTAAAAATGTATATGTGTATACACCCAAGAACTTCACCATATATCTAACTAATATAATGTGTGTTATAGATGTATTCACTAACATAAATCTCTAACTGAAAGATGGATCCACTAAGGCATGTCCATCCTTGCATATATAAAGGTAAAAACACTTTTCTAATGTGTATAAAAACATACCCTACGTCATCTTTTTATCATCAATAAAGGCTTAACAGTAATATAATCATTTATTCCAGGCAAAGTCATTGCATCAGTGTATACTTGCCACCAGTATTCCTTATATGCCAATATATGTTTTATATTGCCCCCTCTAGGATTTACCTTAACAGTTTCTAAAATTGCAAACTTAAAAGAGTGTTCTGTGCCTGCTATACTAATATGTTTATATAAGGCATTTTTCACATCTTTTGTTCTAATACTATAAGTGTGTGAATAAATCCTTTTCCTAAATTGTCTTTCAGTCCTGCCTATATAATAGGCAGGACAAATATTACACTTAGCAATATAGACAATCATACTAGTTTTACAATTACCTTGAGTGGGTCTTATTATAGTATTGTTTACATTCTCCAAAGTAAAAGCTTTCTCTTCACATATATATTTGCATTGTCCACACACTCCACATTTATTAGTGTGTTTCTCATTTGTGATAGCTGGTGTGTGACTATTTTCTAGTATATATTTCAAATTCTTCCCCATTTTGTAAACAAAGTTTGGTTTAGAACCCAAAGTTTTATGTATATCATCATCCATTAGGATTATTTGCCAATTGTTGGTTAATATATTTTTCACTTGATGGGAGAACGGGCCATATTGAACTATACATGCTCTCTTAAAGGATGAATCGTTCCCTTTGTTTGTGATTCCATTCATTTCTATTGTAGACTCAAGGCCTGCATAGTTGAGTCCTAAAAGTGGTTTATATTTCTGTCCCCACTCTTTAAGAACATATGTTCCTGTATCTTCCATCATCAGTTCATCATACCCTCTTTCTCTAAATAAACTAGTGATAAATTTCAACTCTTCTTGTGTATCCTTTCTGTCAGATGTCATTCTTAATGCTCGGATTACTTGTCCCTTATAGATATTATAGTTAAGTTTTTTAGGATGGTTGCTATTGTAATCTAAGTAAGAATTTGAAAAGGTAGTTTTCCTGTTAATCTTTGATTTAAAATATTCTCCTTCTAAAGAAACAAGTGTAATTATCTTGTAGTTATTGTATGTACCTAATTTTGTCTATATTGGAGCTTTTCTCCCCAGGACTCCATTGAAAACGGGTTCTTTTGGCCCAATGGACTATCCTGGTAAACCAACTGCAAATAAATAAATAAATAAATAAATCTAAATACGCTACCCCATTCTGATTACACTCATAAGTGAATTTCAAAAAATCACTAGTTTCATTCAGATAATGGACAAAGGCAAGAAAGGAGTTGGAATCTCCTTTCCACAGGATGTATATGTCGTCCAAGAATCGGGAATAATAACTAATGTTCACAAAGTATTCACTACTAAAGATATTATTCTCTTCCCAGTCCAATAAGACCAAACTGGCATATATGGGGGCGCAAGCCGCCCCCATAGCCACCCCTCTGGTCTGCCTAAAAATCTCTCCCTCATAATAAATAAAGTTGTATTCTAGTACTATACTGGTAATCTCTACTAGCAGGCTAATTCTGTCCCATGACATACCAGAATATTTTCTCAAACTGTTAGTAAATGCAGTCAAACCTTGTTCCAAAGGGATGCATGAAAATAGATCCACAACATCCACTGATGTAAATAATATGTCTTGTTTCTCTATTGTAATGGGATAATTCTTTAAAAATTCCCAAGAATCCTTAATCATGTGGGAAATTTTAGAATAAATGGGTTTTAATAACGTATCTATGACCACTCCAATGGGAAAAGTTTTAGACTTACTCCCGGAGATTATAGGATGAAATGGGGGATTTAAAGTGTCTTTGTGAGTTTTAGGTATGCCCACAATTGTGGCCATAACCGGATCTTTTACTGACATATACTTGTATATTTCCTCATTAATTCTGTTCTCATGTAAATAATCTTCCAGAAACATATCAATTCTCCTATATGCTAAATTAACTTCATTCAAGGATGAAACAGTATAATTGCCTGAACTATGTAATATGTCATGTATTATAGTGCTGTATGAAAAAGCGTCGTATATAACCATCCCACCTCCCTTGTCCGGTTTTATAATACGAATACTTTTATCATACTTCAACTCCTTTAACAAAGCATTCTCTTCATAAGTTAAATTCTTTTGAATCTTGATCTTACTTGCTTTCTTATTTAGGGCATACAAATCTCTTACTGACTTTTTTTCATAATTCTGAACATATAGGTTGTTGGGAGGGATGTAACAACTTTTTTTCTTAAATGGATTAATCTGTGCAGTTTGGTCCATTTTCTGTTGAAACTGCACTGCCAAGTTTAATTTCCTGGTAAATAATTTTAATTCACTAATACTATCCACAACATTAAAATTGGTAGTGGGTACAAATTTTAAGCCTTTAGATAAAAGAGTGAAATGTGTTGTCACTAATTTTTTACTACTGTAATTGAATATCTTAAAATTATTATATTCGTACACTACACCATCTTGGCTTATAACCTGTGCTGTTTCCTCACCAGTAATATTATCTGATGTAATGTGGGGAGTCTCTATATTCTCCAAAGATGTATTTAAAATTTTTCTTCCATCTCCCCCCTTGATTCCATTTTGCTGAATATTCCTTTCTTGGCAACTGAAAAAAATCTTCCTCCTTTCTATAATTGTCTCTGTATTTGGAATTATCCTGTCTATAATACCCTTTCTCATTATAAGCCTGTTCTTTAAAATTCCATTTGTACAACTCATGAGATCCATACTGTTCCTTGTCCCTACATAATTTTTTATTTTTCTTTTCAAAGGCCTTTTTTGCCCTATCTTCAGCGATATCAAACTGTTTAAAATATAATATATATATTATATTATATATTTTTATACACATTAGAAAAGTGTTTTTACCTTTATATATGCAAGGATGGACATGCCTTAGTGGATCCATCTTTCAGTTAGAGATTTATGTTAGTGAATACATCTATAACACACATTATATTAGTTAGATATATGGTGAAGTTCTTGGGTGTATACACATATACATTTTTACAACTTTTAACCTAATATGTTTTAAGATTACAATATTCATTCTAGGATGGCATTTTATTTAGAATTTGGAAACATGTACTGTAGCTTTAATTGCACTACTGTTTTGACGCCAAATTTGTGTATTTAAATGTGAATAATAGGATATTTGGATTGTTCTGATGAAGCTCGTATATACGAGTGAAAGCGCTTAACGTTTGTATTTTTTTATGGTGATTAAAGTTATAAAATAATTTAAGTGAGTGACGACTTCTTGTGGTGTACATCTTATGACCACAACTTGGAGAACTACAAAATAGCCTTTTATTGTGGATTACAGCCTTTTATTGTGGATTACAACTGTTTGGTTCCGGTCCATATATGAGTGTCAGCAGCGATTTGTACAATCTTAGAAACGTTTCTAAAATAAAATGTTTTGTGTTGCCATGCATTTCCTGAAAAATAGCCATTTAAGTTTCAAGCTTCCTATCATTATTTAGTGAATTCATTTCTCACTAATTTTAAGAACAGACCAAAGAGTTGGTGTGGGTAATGAATTCAGGCTCTTTCTCCTTGCATCTAAGGTGCAGGCTTTGAGCCTTACTATCTGTAACCATCAGATATGCCTAACTGGGGCATTTCACACAGACACACACACACACACACACACACACACACACACACACACACACACACACACACACACACACACACACACACACACACACACACACACACACACCTTGGCAGCCCAGCACACAGATAATGGTAATAGCAGCCCAGCATATAAACTTGCCAGATACCAGCTAGAATTAACTGAAATGGCCCACAGACACCAGCCAGCCCAGCAGATAGAGTAAACTGAAAATGGAGCAAATAAACTGAAACAGTCTCAGCAGATACAGTAACTGAAAATGGAGCAAATAAACTGAAATGGCCTAGCAGATAGAGTAAACTGAAAATGGAGCAAATAAACTGAAATGCCACCAGAAGATAAAATGATGTGGCCCGCAGATAAGCTTACCAGGCAGCCCAGCAGAGAGAGAAAACAAGCAAATAAACAATTGGCCTGGCCTGCCACATTCTTAGGAATGCACAAGGACTGGCCAGACAGACTTTAGGAATGCACATCAGCCCAGCAGATAAAATGATGAAACTGCCCACAGATAAACTTGCCAGATAGAAAAATAAAAAACACTAACTGTAATAGATAAAACACTGAAATGGCCCACCACATTCTTAGGAATGTACAACAAATTTTGGCCAGACAGATTTATGATTGCACACAATTATGATAAAAAAAATTACTTGAAGAGAAAGTGTGAGTGGCTGTGGCATGATAAAATAATGCTTGCAGCCAGCAGACCAAACAATGGCAGCATGTAAAATAATGCAGGCAGCTAGCAGATAAACTAAGTACACACATCTACTAAGTACACACATCTAATGCAGATAAACTAAATACACACACCTAATGAAAAGATAAACTGAACAGCCAGCAGATAAACTAAATGCACAAAATAGTGGACTCTTGACCAAGCTTACTAATGTACAACAACAAATGGACTTATGATAAAATAAATTAATTGCACACTTGGCCCAACAGATAAAATATGGAGAAAGCTTACAGGCCTGGCTGTTAGATAACAGTTTTCTTACCTGAGGTTGGGACATGTGGGCGGACTCTGCAGAACTTATGCACATCTGCCGCCATTGCTGTTTCCATCCACATCCAACAGGCAGTAGCTGATGTCATCATGCATGCCCCTGTAGGCTGGTGATGGGTTCTAATATCAGCCATAAATTTAAAATGGCAAAAAAAAAGACCAAGAAATTTGGAAATTAAGGTGGCCACTCGAGAATCCATGGCACCCCAATATTTTGCCCTCAAACCTGGCAAATACCAAGGAATTTGGTACGGTTCAGAGTAGGACTCCATCAAATGTGAGTCATGTATCCCCTCCCATCCTGTTTATGATCTTCATGGAAAGAATATGGAGGTGAGAAAATATATCAGAGTATCAAGTTTAGTGATATAAATGCTACATCTTTGTTATTTGCAAACAGAACCCCCTATTACTATCAAGTGACTGTGATGTGAGATATGTATTACAATGGATTTCTGCTAAGTGTGGAGTAGCTGTGATTACAATCATTACTTTCAAATCCCAAGTTGTCATTCTGTCCTGAAAAGGACTGGCTCGCTGTCCGCAGATCATGGGCAGGCACCTTAGATAGAGTCGTTAAAGTATCTTAGGTGTGTGATGGCTACAGTGGCAGCAGTAACCACACTATGATTCTGAAGGGCATAGTCTGTCATGGGATGAAGCTCAGATTTTGCAAGACAGTTCATATTCCTATCATCACCTGTGATTATAAATTATAAGATGTGACCAAAAGATAAGATCATGAGTACAAGTGATAAAAATGAAGGTCATTCACAGTGTAGCCAGGCTTGCTATACATGACTGAGTGAGAAGCCTGGTAATCTGGCATGGCCTTGTAATAAAGCTGATGCTCATCATGGCACCAGGGTACTTCTCTCAGGATGTGTATTTGGTACAGACCAGTGGGTGATGGTCCAGAAATAGATTCAATACATGCTAGAAGAATTATAGCTCTACTCTTGTTTGCCAATACCTGGGGAATCCCTCGTGTTGGACCGGGGACATCTCATCCCACACCTTCATCTGTAATCCCACTGAGATTACACTACTCATCTTCCCCCTTTACCATACAACCCATCTCTCTACACACCATAAAAAACTTGTACTATAACTAAAAGCATGCTCTGATGCCCCAGACAACCTTCCATCTAACTTTTTCAATCTAGCTGTGGAAGGCATAGCTCTTCCCATCACCATACTCATCAACAGTTTAATCCAAGAATCCAATGTACCCCTCCACTGGAAGAAAGTGTTCATCACTGCCATCCACAAAGGAAGAAATAATACTGAAATCTCCAACGTTCATCCTACAGCCATCCTGCCCCCTATCTCAAAAGTCCTTGAAACATGCATACTCATGGAACTCCTTCTCTACCTTATAAACAATCAACTTCTTTCCACTACTCAACATGGATTTAGACCTGGACATAGTACCACCACTGCCCTTCAGTCCTTCCTTGTCATCATCAACTGTGCCTGAGATTCTGGCAATATTGTATCTACCCTTCTCCTAGACTTATCAAAGGCCTTCGATACTGTTTCCTACAACCTTCTCTTCGCCAAACTCTCTTTTCTCACCCCCACCCCCCATTAACTGGTTTTCCAGTTACTTTTCCAATAGACAACAAGTCATTAATTGGAACAATAGTACCTTTTCTTTCCTTCACACTCCAACAGGCATTCCACAAGGCTCAATACTGGGTCCCTTACATTTTAACATCTTCATTAATAATTTTCATCAGTGCATTCCTAATACCAAACTTGTTCAATACGCAGATGATTCCACCATAATTTTCTCTGCTAAATTCTTCCCCAAACTCAAGCAACCACAAGATGCCTTCTCTTGTACAGAGTCTTGGATACTAAATAATCACCTTGCTCTCAATGCATCCAAAACCAAAATCATAACCTCTACCCCTCTAAAAAACAACTCTATTGATAAAAATTCCTTCTGCATAGTGAGTCAGAATAATATTCCCATTGAAATAGTCTCTCATACCAAACTTCTAGTCTAGGTGTTATTATTGATGAACATTAAGTTTGACATTCATATACAAAGTAGTATTAAGAAAACACAGCAAAAGCTTGGAATGCTGTATCATCACAGCCATTATCTCACTCCCTCATCCAAACGTATACTCTCAATTTCCTACATCATGCACTCTTTCTTGTATAGAACCTCTCTCCTCACCAACCTTTAATACTCCCTAAAGTCAAAACTGTCATCCTGCTACAATAAAATCTCAGTGTTTGCTATGGGACCAAATCTTCCTCCCATAACTGTGATGCACTCCACTCCTTGAGCTGGCTGGAACTCCTCCCACTATCTCTCTTACATTCAACTAATTGCTCACAAAATCATTTTCATGCCCACTAGCTGCCCTTCCCTCTCCTCCACAATCACCTTGCATCATCCTGACAGACAACTTAGGTCAAGTAACCAGAACCTCTTCAAACTTTGCAAACTCTTAAGTGTGCCAGAGCAATTTCTCCTGTCTTTTCCCTTGCTCGTCTGTGGAATTCACCCCCCTACATTCAAATCACTCAAAACCACTCTACTTTCAAGACCATGCCCCACTCCTATATTTCTTCTTACTGGGAATGCTCATGCACTCACCCTACTGACTCCCTTCATTTCATTTCCACTCCCTCTCCCTTTTTTCCTTTCTCATAACTCACCCTATTCACCTCTCACTGTTCTACTCTCCTCTAATTCTTCCTACTGCCCCCTCATGAAACTATGAATGCATATATCCCTGCACTCCAATTATACTTATGTACTTCAAAATACTTGTGTTTTAATTTCATTGAATGTTTCGCTACAACATCTTGCTCAAATGTTACTCTGTCTTATATATTACTGACCCAATAGAACGCAGAAACAGCAGAGCAGACCAAGGCTGAGTGTGTCCATAGAAATGCAGGAATCAAATGTATAAAAAACTTATTTAATAAACTAAAAGAAAAGACATAAACATGTAAGCACTTTCACAAACAAGGCTTCTTCAGACCATACACAGAATAAAAACAGTCAGCTTATCAGTATACATAATATATATATATGTATATATATATATATATATATATATATATATATATATATATATATATGGATCTATATGACTTCATCGACAAGTCATAAGATCAACATTGAATAACCCGACACGAAATCACCGACAACTGAGTTAATCGAAATCACACATCACCGACATTCAGAACTTCGACAAAGAAGCAGTCACTAATTAAATGCTCTTAACCACCACACAAAAGCCCTACACATACTCAACCATGGTAGTTAGGGATAGGTAAATGCAAACTCGGTTGCGGACATTCAATAAACATGTCCGGGTATTGAGAGGCAGTGTACCAGCTAAATAATCGCTTTAGAATTCCATTTACCTATCCCTAACTACCATGGTTGAGTACGTGTAGGGCTTTTGTGCGGTGGTTAAGAGCATTTAATTAGTGACTGCTTCTTTGTCGAAGTTCTGAATGTCGGTGATGTGCGATTTCGATTAATTCAGTTGTCGGTGATTTCGTGTCGGGTTATTCAATGTCGATCTTATGACTTGTCGATGAAGTCATATAGATCCATATATATATATATATATATATATATATATTGCAAAAAACCTGACTAATAATAGAAGAACTAAAAGTTATTAAACTCAAAAACTTCTAAATTAACACAAAAATAAAAAAAGCACTTGAAAGGAATCACACTAAGTCCGAACTGTTGATTAGCGCTTTCATCCTTTATTATGTACAAGGACTTCTTCAGATCTAAGCAAGCAACTCAAAATTTCTGTTTAAATAGGGAATAATGAGACATAATACAATATTCAAATTGTCAGAGCAATTAGAATGAAACGTGTAAAATATGCATGATGTTGTACTTACAGCCAATGAAGTGATTTGTCAGAGGTATCAAAGTGGCTTCCACTGCTGTATACTGTTGACCAATGTTACTACATAAAAAAACTTTTCAGTCAAACCAAAGACATTGTTACTGTAACAAATCAGAGCAATCCCCAGGCTATGTGTGTCCCTATGAAAGAATTAGCAGGACTAACTCACCATTCTATGTGTGTGCATAAAGCAATGGGGAATAACATAGGAATTAAACAAAACATCTCATTGTTTCATTGATCAAAATCTCATTGTTTTGTTTAATTCCTATGTTATTCCCCATTGCTTTATGCACACACATAGAATGGTGAGTTAGTCCTGCTAATTCTTTCATAGGGACACACATAGCCTGGGGATTGCTCTGATTTGTTACAGTAACAATGTCTTTGGTTTGACTGAAAAGTTTTTTTTATGTAGTAACATTGGTCAACAGTATACAGCAGTGGAAGCCACTTTGATAACTCTGACAAATCACTTCATTGGCTGTAAGTACTACATCATGCATATTTTACACGTTTCATTCTAATTGGTCTGACAATTTGAATATTGTATTATGTCTCATTATTCCCTATTTAAACAGAAATTTTGAGTTGCTTGCTTAGATCTGAAGAAGTCCTTGTACATAATAAAGGATGAAAGCGCTAATCAACAGTTCGGACTTAGTGTGATTCCTTTCAAGTGCTTTTTTTATTTTTGTGTTAATTTAGAAGTTTTTGAGTTTAATATATATATATATATATGTATATATATATATATATATATATATATATATATATATATATATATATTGCAAGATAGCTCTTAAGCTGACTGTTTTTACTCTGTGTATGGTCTGAAGAAGCCTTGTTAGTGCAGGTCTATACTGAATTAGCGAACACTTAGAAAAGCGAATGCTAATTCATTGACCATGTTTACGTGAAAGCTTAAAATCTCAAACACCCGGAACAGCAATTTTTTTTTCCCTGTGAAAAAAATCTCTGAGCCGGTTTTGGGAGTTTACCATTTCCTCCACTGTGGTGTGATCTCAGAGTTGTTATATTTAAGTAGGGGGAGTGTGGGTGGCACAGCCCCTCACATTAGATAATGTTTTAAGTTTAATTTGCTTTTTTTTTGTTTTTGTGGACCAGCGATTTTTTTCCCTCTGAAAAAAAATCACTGTTCCGGGTGTTCAAGATTTTAAGCTTTCACTTAAAAATGGTCAATGAATTAGCGCTCGCTTATCTAAGCGTTCGCTAATTCAATACAGACCTGTTGGTGCAAGCTCTTACTTGTTTATTAAACTAATTTTAAGTTTTTTATACATTTGATTCCTGCATTTTTATGGTCACACTCAGCCTTGGTTTTATCTCCTGTTTCTGCATTCTACTGAGACTGTTTATTGGATTTATTTTTTTCATTAGGGCATTTGTTCCTTGGAGGTGCCTCATTTTATTCCTTTTACTCTTATATGTTACTATGTTTTAGTAGTTTTTGAAAATTGTAGTGTACTTGTTAACATTATTGTTATTACCTTTGTAATATTTGTATATGGAACGTTTCTTCTCGGGCCTCCATTGAAAACGGGCTCCTTTTTGGCCCAATGGACTTTCTCGGTTAACAAACTGCAAATAAATAAAATAAATAAAATAGTGAGAACAAGGATATGTGGACTATCTTTCTCAGCTTGCTACTATTATGACCACCACAAGGATAAGCAGTTTAGAAAATAGATGGATAAAAGATAGATGAAATAGAGCATCATTACATATGTGCACTCATGCATACATACGTACAAATATTTCAGGCACAGGTAATAATGTCCTCCTACCCTATCAGTAAGCCACAAAAGTTATTCCCATAAAACGTGCTGATATTCTTTATAAAAATATCTAAATTACTGTTTGCTTTAATGTAATTTGGTAATCTATGCATCAGCTACTTTATCAGAAAACCAATAAGTACACCTCTCATTCTGATATAATCCTCTACATAGATTGTCAGATGATAGTCCTTTCCTTTTTGATGCCCCCAAACATTCCCAGAGGTAGATGTCTCTAAATGCCATCTATACCTGAATAAGTCTCCTCTTAAAAGTCTGTATGAGGTATTGTACAAGTTCAGATATCTAGTTATTCACAATAATTTAAATTTTCAAATCCATGAATGTCCTTGGTATATTTCTGCTGTACTCTTTCCAGTTAATGCATGATTATTTTCTTATAAGGTTTTTAAATTGTTATTCCATATTCAGGTTTGGGTCCAATGTAATTAGCAAACAATGATGTCATCATTTCTGATTTCCTAGACTTTGTACATTTTTATACAACCTATAGTTTTATAACTATCATTAACCAACTGGTTAATATAATTAGAACATTTAAAGCTGGATCTACCCATATACCCAGGTCCTTAAATTAAAGTACAGTTTCAATCACTGTGTGCAGTATTAAATATTCACCTTTCAATGTATGCCTCCCAAGTCTTATATGCTTTGTTTTTTATGCATTTGTCAGCATATTATTCTCCTGTGCCCAAATGGTCAATTTAGTCAAATTCTTTTGTAGGCATGCCCTATGTGTAGCACATGTAATCAGTTTACCAGTTTTAAGTCATTTGCATACAGACTGTAGAAAATCTCAGATGAAAAAGAGATACGAAAGATACAACCTTAATAAGTATGGGCCTAGGGCAGAGCCCTCTGGGGCACCCTGAATGTAACTTAGAATTTTATCTGGCCAGTTATTGTATGATAATTATCATGTACTATTTGTAAACTATGCATAAGTCTTATCAAGGTTACTTACATCTTATCATGGTTACATAAACACCTAGATCTTCTAATTTATTGATCAGTATTTAGTGTATGACCCTGTCAATCAATGTTTTGTTTGTAATTTTATCAAATACTGAAGGTATGGCTAAATAAGTATATCATAGCACACTTTTTTCCATTTATAGTTGTTATTATGTTGTTAAAGAACATGAGGTTACAGATGATTATAGATTTATTTTCAACATATGCATGCTGATATATGGTTTCATGTCCAACCCTTTCCAATTCTGTTAATAATTTATCCAATATAACCTTCTCCATTATTTTGCCACAACATGAAAATACATTTATGGGTCTGTATGACACTGGGTTTGTCATATTCCATTTTCTCTTAAGGACAGGTTTAACAAGTGCATGTCTATAATCTTGAGGAATCTTCCCATACTTAAATGACTTAGTGAATAACACATATAATGCTACTTGCCTTTTTTAATTTCTCCAAGTCTTTTGGGCTTCTAATACCATGACAGGAATGGACCCCATGCGTAAGTCAAAGTATGATTAAAGTTCATGAAATTAGTATTGTTTCAGTCTTTGATGTCAGCCAGAAGTGATCTTCTCAGCACCTGCAATATGCCAAGTAATGACTCTGCAATTTGTATACAGCTACGTTTATCAGTAACATATTTGAGTATAACTGTAAATGCTTTTTTATAAGACCCATTCCTCTTACTGCTATTGGAACTAAGTATCCTTCTTGCACATTGCACTTGTTTCTGCCTGCAAATGCTGGTATTTTATGACTTTGTGTCCCTCTGTACGTAAGGCACCGTAGTCACTGGGTGTAGCAATTTAAATGATCTACTTTTGTCTTCTTTTCATGGACTTCTATATTTGGTTTTCTTGCATTTGTTTTTTGAACTGTTGGTAATGGGTGAACCCATGTGATGTAAACTTTATCATTTTCTATAATACCTTGTTGATTATGTTTCCAGTGTTTTCATCTACTTCAGTATTATAATGTTTGTACAATCTCCAGTGCAACAGTACCATCACACTATTATGCCTTTCAGTAAACAGTCCTTCTGCCATTAGTATATCACATCCAGCAACAAGATGTGCAACTGTTTCTATTTCTGTTTTACAAAATCTACATGTGTTTGTTTTTCCCACGTGTTCAATGAACTTTGTAATAAAATGTGTATGTACTCCACTATCTTGTGCTGCCAATATTAACCGTTAATCTTTTGGTTTAAATTCACCTCTCCTTAACCATTCCTGCATTCTATGCTGATCAACATCTTTCAACTGTTCACTAACCTGTGCATGTCTGATTTACATCTACTTGATCCCTGCTATAAAACCCCAAATAGGCCAAATCTAATTG
>NC_056743.1:1844691376-1844775671 GCF_019279795.1 Protopterus annectens | reverse complement strand
AAGGATAGTATAGAGAGGGAATAAAGATATATACAAAGGCTGATGAGGAGAGGAGGGAATAAAGATATATCAGAGAACAAAAGACATAGTGCTGTGCTAAAATCATGGCTGTTGAGAAGTATGTACTAAATCACCCTGAGGACCTTTATAATAAATTTACTTTATTAGTGACAGACTACAGGAATCCTCCCTGTAGTGCTTTGATTTTAATTTGGCCAGTGAAATAACTTCATTAATAAAAATAACTCCTCTTAACTCACCTTAACCAGCTTCTCATTAAACTGCATTCATATGATCAACCCACTACCCCACTTTACTGAAGCTTTCTATTAATATTTGTCTTCACCTTATAGGGTCTTGTACAGCTTTAAGCACTTCTCTCGGCTTCACTTCTATTACCTCCCAGTAAGAACTTTTGTTTCCAGAGCATATGAAAATTGGATAATCTCCATGAGCTACTGTGAGGTGAAGAGGGCAGTTGTCGCAGGTTGAAGGTGTTAGGTGGTGTGATTGTCGTGTGCTGATTTTGTGACAGTGCACCAATAGCATTGTGAAATGAATGCTGATATGCATTTGTTGTTATGATTGAAGCACATTGTGTATATTAATATATACTTTAATATCAGGAATCAGTTTAGGTTTATAGATTCATAGGTGCTTACTAGGCCAATGATCACAAGGCCATTTTGAAGCCTAGCCATGCATCCCTGATCTCTGACATGTTCTGGTATCCTTGATAACTGTAAACAGACTTGGGAGGTGAAACATTTACAAGCATGGGCCTGGGAGATGAACCATTTACAGGCTGACTGTGTCCATTAGAGATCTAAGTGACAAACCAGGGATGAATTTCATGCTCCCCATACAATTGTCCAAGTTACACATTAATTGAGTTAGGGAGGAGCCCTGCTTCACATGGATGGGAGCCTCTTCCAGAGAAGGGGTAGTCACTGGGATACATACCTGTCTCTCCAGAAGGTCTTGTTTATATCACAGGCAAGATTTAAGTCTTTAGAATGGATAATTCTGGTGCAGTTTGTTCTGCAGGAAGTCCATCAGAGCAGGGTTTGACAACACCTTGTATGACAGGCATAGACCTCCCCTGAAGAGCCTGTAGGAGGCAGAATACAGGAAAAGAGCCATGAGGCAGTCTGCAAATGACATGTTACATTCTCCTTATATTCTTTTAGTGAGGAACATATGTGAACGTTCCAATTATTGGGTATGTCTGGTTAGGTACATACCAAAGGAGGCATTGCTTGGACCTAGATGCCATAATCTTGTTATTAAGTTGCACAGCATAGAATGATTGCCTCACTATTGTAGACACTTGATGTCTATGTGTATCTCCAAGTCCCTAACTAATGGGTCAGTTCTTAGGGGTGTGTTGTCAATATGATAGTTACCAGGGGTTATGACTTTCCAAAGGATACTATTATGCATTTCTTGGCATTTAGATTTAATCCATGGCTCTTACACCAGTTGTTTGTGTCAGTCCATCCCGGAGAACATTTGTGTCAGTGTGGGATGCAATGACAGCTCTTAATTTGCAATCATCTGCAAATTTAGTCAGCCAGAGGCCATTGGCATTGGCCTTGACTTCAGAGAAGTAAATGCCAAAAAGTAGCAGTCACTGGACCAATCCCTGAGGGACTCTGCTTGTAACTGGCCTCTTTGTCGAGGTGGACTCCCCAGTTCTAACTTCCTGGGTCTTGTCTGTAAGCCAGCTGGCTATCCACCAGGTGACATAAGAGTTTGTAAACAACCTCTTAAGTTTGTCAACAATACCTGAGTGGGGGAATTGTGTCAAATGCCTTGGCCAGGTCAAGGTACACAGTGTGACCCATTTTGCCCTCATCCATTGCGTTGGTGACCTTCTCAAAGAAGTCAACCAGGATGAGTAGGCATGACCTGCCTTTGATGAAACCAAAATGTGTTAGGTCCAGTGTCTGGACATTTCCTATGTCATTACTGATCAGGTCCATGATAATTCTTTTCATGGCTTTGCATATGAGACTAGTGAGATGTATGGATCTATATTTTCCAGGGTCTGTAAATGGCCTGGCTTCATGCAGAGGGTTGACTGTTGCTGTTCTTGACACATGAGAAATGAAGACTGTTTGGAGACTTTTGGAGACTGTAGTTAAATAGCAATTCTACAGGGCATGATACATCATGTTTCATGCTATTTAGAAGGCATCCTGGTATATTGTCTGGGAAAATAGATGCAGTGGTCTTGGCTTAAAAGAGATCATTAAGGACCTGTTCCCTAGTGATAGTGGGGAAGGGTTTATATTTGATGGTATTTTCTGAGGGAAGTTTGATTGAGAGAGAGGTGTAAAGTTGGAGATGAATTTGGTGGCCAGTAGGTTTGCTATACCTTCTGTTTCAGTATAGGTGGCTTCATTTACAATGAGCTCTTCACACAACTGTGTATTGCCTTTAAAGCTGCAGACATAGGTAAAGAATACTTTCTTGTTGTCCTTGGCCTGGGACGCCAAGTTTACCTCAAATTTGGCTTTGGTAGATATTATTTGGCTTTTCAGTTGTTTGTTTAGCTTGATGAGAGTGTTTTTTTTTCCTGCTGGGTGCTGCACCTCCTAATTTTTGCCATATTTTTCTTCCTTCTGTTATACAGCCTACTGATGTTGTGATTCCACTAGGATGGCTTACTTACTGAGTTAGCTCTGTATGCTTTCCAGGTGGATACAGGTGCTTCTATGCAGCAGCTATTAACATGTTTGTGTGGGGTTTTGTGAACAGTTCTGCATAGACAGCAGTGTTCTCATTGTTTATTGGGGCCCGATATTTTGCCAGGTTTTCACTTAATAGTAGGAAGTTAGCCTTAGAGTAGTTCCTGAATATTCCAGGGTTAGCTGGGGTTCCAGGTTTTATTTTTACTTCAAAGGAGACCATTTTATGATCTGACCTTACCAGAGAAAACATTTCACTATTGGGTGTTCAACACTCTCCCATATTAGTGAGGATCAGATCCAGTATGGTTGCACCCCTTGTTGGTGTATTGACAGTCTGGTCAAGGGAGTTGTTACATTTGCATCAAGCAGTGTGCTGCAGTTAAAGAAGGAGCTTTTTTTATTTATTAACTGTTTGAAATGCATTTTACAAATTCATGACTAGAGCTCCTGCTATGTGGCAAATCTCCATGTTGTTATAAACGCCATTGGTTAGACTACAGGTAGATGAAGAATTGCTATGTCTGTACATTGGTCTGAAATGTTTAGAGATGGAAGTCACTGAGAATAGAAAGGTTACTGCTACATTATATAGATTTCCTGCTCTAAATGTATTTTTGTTAGGAGGCTTGATAATTTCATGCTATGAGTTACATGATGTGACTATGATGCATTGTATATTACTTGCTTCAGGAATCTGTTATACCTTTTTATAATTTTATATTAGAAAATATTTTTTGCATTGCAGAATATGATGAAAAGTTTATCCATATGGTAGGTAAACTTCAAGTGCCAGCAATAAACTGGGAAAATAATACAAATATGAGAAAGTTTACCTTTCAGCCATTGATTTTTTTTTTCTTTTTCGTGAGCTAAAATGCAGTAAATTGACACTTATGTTCATTAGGGGGTATTCAGAAAAAAGTATAACCACAACTCTCAACTACTAAACATTAAAAATCATAACAACAGCCTTTAAAATCATAACAGAGGACAGAAAGAGGAACACTTTCTTATTTTTTCATACTCAAAGATATTCATTATTAGATCACTGTTGCAGTAAGCTTAGCTATTTGGAAAGTATCCTGAAAAATATCATGAGATGACCAGGCAGCTTTCAGAGCCATAGGATACCTTCTACATGCTCTAACTGTTGCAGATGGTAATCTGAGTGATATGAATGAAGTGGTTAAAAAGCTAAATCTCAGATGTTTCTTCTCCACAGGGAGTGCTCTCTGATGCAGCTTGAAGAGACATATGTTTGGCTAATGCTTCATAAAGTTGGGCAGACCTTCCAATTTTTATGAAAGTCAGGATACCTTTTTGGCTAGGCTTGTCTAGGAACCTATATCTAAACTGATATATATATATATATATATATATATATATATATATATATATATATATATATATATATATATGGGTACACTTCACATAATCGAGTTACTGAAATCTCGAATTTCATATGGTCGAGACCATATGATCGAGATTTCAGTAAATCGTGTTGAAAAATAAAAGTTTACTTACCTTAATACATTGCGTACACACAGAGGCAAGGATTCTTGTATGCTCTGTGTGTACGTAATGTTTTTTTTTTTTGTGTGGTGTTTACAGGAAATGAGAAATCTCCCATTTTGCACTTTCGCATACAGCGCAAGATCCCACTGTAGCGATCTTGGAGTTGATATATTTAAGTAGGGGGTGTGGGGGGAAGCGAAGTTTGTCTTTTTTGGTTTCATTTCAGAAGTTTGAGTTTACAAAACTCGATGTTTTGGTTTCGGTTATTTGAAGTTCGAGATTTTGTAAATTCGAGCTTCTGAAGTGAATCCATATATATATATATATATATATATATATATATATATATATATATATATATATATCTATGGGTCTACTTCATTTGCCCTAACTTCCAATTGACTGACACCCATTTGACTGAGACCAAATGACTGACACTTCATTTGACTTGACACTTCATTTGACTGACAAGTATTATTGGCAGTCTCCAGAGCACTGTAAGGTAAGTAAATGGAATCTATCCCCTTCCCCACTGTAGTGCGAATCTGGAGTTAGAATATATAGTTAGGGGGTTGTTTTACTAAGCAATATTAGAGCAAAACCAAACAATATAATATGAAATTAAGTAGGGGGCTTCACCCCCACACCCCCCACAGACTCCCTAACTATATATTCTAACTCCAAGGTTGCACTACAGTGGGAATGTCAGTCAAATGTGTCAGTCAAATGAAATTTCAGTCAAATGGGTGTCAGTCAATTGGAAGTTAGGACAAATGAAGTAGACCCATATATATATATATATATATATATATATATATATGGATTCACTTCATAACCTCGAAATACTGAAATCGCGAATTTCAGTATCTCGAGGCTATAAAGTCGAAGAGTAGAAATGTCGCGTAATCATTATACCGAAATTGGAAATACCGATGCCTGAATAACCGAACAAGGTTAACGGCAGTACATATCATAATATCGAAACCTATCAACATAACTTTAATACACGGAACTGAAATACAGAAAGTAAATACAGACACCATTAATCCACACCCAAACTGTGCAATGTCCATACATAGATCCTGGCTTCGAATCATTCATGCCAATAAATACCATATCTGTAATACGGCATAACGAACGCAAACAACTTATAGTGTACTTCCGCTAGTACAGACGTTAATGGTTAACGACGGTGATACATTCCACAGATGCTACTGTACAGACATATAATGCCGTACGTCAGCGTACAATAAATCATATGTACTGCCAGAAAGCCTGCACATAAGGTCAGAACAGAGTAGCATACACGCTACGAATTAAATACCAGGTCACAAGTGATATGTACATTGTATGCCAATCACATTTTCAGGAGCCTAGCAATTGCCATGAGAAAGTCAATTTGAGAATACGACTGCCTATTCAGTAGTATATTCTCAAACTGAGCATGCCTTTTAATAACGTTACGGCGTTTAGGAGATGGTGCAGCTCCACAAGTCATCCTGACACGTATTTCTTTGACTCTATCCTGCTCTCTCGCCAACACGGTCATCAGTATTGTCAGATCACACACTCTATGACCTAGTAGAGACTTTAATCTACGATGCCATGCTTCCACACTGTTTTGTGTACGTTGTAGGAACAGAGTGTTCAAATCATGTACATTCCAAAACTATGCTGGAAATAATGGTGGAAACCTTGTACATGCTGTACTTCTAGTGCAGAATTTCCTCAACTTGCCTAAGATATACCAGTCTGAAAAGTACTGTATTAACGATTTACACTCAGCAGGAAATATATATTTTATGGCCATGAAGCATGATAAGACATCACTTTCCGGTACAAATGCCAATGCAACCAAACACTTCACATGTAGTTGGAAACACATATTGGTGTTATATAAGTGTGACAAACCTAACTGTTGCACCTTCCTCCAAATATTTTGCCCGAAGTGAAACAGGCAACCTTTGGACAGAACTCCCTGCATATTCAAATATACACTTCTCCTGGCGGCAATCTCAAAGTCACTTAATATATATTTCAATTGTAGTTCTAAACCTTCATTATTTAGCAGGTTTAAAACACAATTCCACATAAAGTTGTAGGCTTTCAGAGTCTTTTTAGTCATTAGACAGAATAACAAGGGCACACTTTTGTGGAATCCATCATAATGCACTAGACCATGTATGCTATATAGCTGTCGACAAATAATCCCCTTATAAAAGTATGTACCATCCACTAACCATATTGTTGCAGTGCTAAGATCAACTAGGTTCTGCTGTGTAGTAAACACAACGACGTTTGTATCAGTAGAACTATCACACATCCTCGTAGTTATGAAGGGACCACTCTTCGTTGGATAGTCAGAGATATTTATCTCATTTATGCAGAATACTTTCTCTTTACGTACATTTTTTCTACATATCCGACCTACATGCTGTATAAGAGCCTTCCGTGTTGGAAGGCTTGGTGTTACATCAGTGGAAGTTGACGCCAAAACATCATCAACAACTATACAGGGGTTATCACGGGACACTGTGGATCGTACCCGTATATCATCACATATCCTGTACTTTTCCGTTTCTGTCGGGTCACCTCCATGGGAATGTTGCACCGTTCTCTGTAGTCTTTCACCATCAGGAACACTAATGGTAATTGCTCTGCCTTTACACTTCATACTTTGTTTCCATTTGCAGCACCAGTATGTCTTTTCTTCAACTACTTTCTCACGATGCATTACAAATCCGTCTAACAGCAGGACATATCTTCCCTTTTGCGAACTTATAGGCAGATACACCGCTCCCAATGTACCTGGAGCATTTTCATTCATTTTGGTAACAGCAACCAGTCAGTGTATTGCAATATGTGCAATTAAACTACCGTTCGACATTTATAGATATTTTGCAACGGTCAACATTTCAAATTTCGCGGTTTCTTTACTGCGATATTTTGCTATTTCGACTTTATAGCCTCGAGATACTGAAATTCGCGATTTCAGTATTTCGAGGTTATGAAGTGAATCCATATATATATATATATATATATATTTAATATCTCTCTCTCTCTCTCTCTCCATCTCTTTCTCTGTATATATATATATATATATATATATATATATATATATATATATATATATATATAAATGAATAAATGAATATATATATATATATATATATATATATATATATATATGTATACATATAAAAGTGAATATAGCTATATGGTTTACTATTAAATTCCTGAAGTGGATTCGGTTGAATCCACTTTGCATGAAGGCTGGAGGTTTAACAGTGGCAATGTCGAACTCCGATAGTGCCAAACTACAAATCTCGACCCTGCCTCAACCCATGTTAATGCTCATCCTGAAATTACATTTGATTTGTAATTCAGCATTCATGGAGTTTGAGACAGTCAGTTTTCATGGATCTGGGTCGATTATATGATTATTCGACCGAGTCTGCTTCAAGATTCTAATAGCAAACCTATATATTTTTTTCTGGGATTTAGAGCAAATGCCAAGTTGGTTCATAACTTCTCATCTTACTTACCTCAAGCTTACCTTTTAGTCTGATTTAAAATTCTTATCTTGGAAAACAGTGTTACTCAACTGCCCTGACTATTGCAAGCAGACTACCTGTGTTACAAGCTCATATAGTGATTCAAGTCTTTTTCATCTTTGAGTATAGGGGAAGATCATGGTCGTAGGCCTTTGCTAACCACTTGTCAGTCACTTTTTTTGGTAGAGTGATGGATCTGTGTCCTGACTCCTCAGATGTTCTCTCTCCGATCCACATAAAAAGAAAGATTATTAGGAAGGTATTGGTTTTGACTCCAGCTTCCTCTTCGGTTTGTCCATCAATGAGTGACTCCACTGCAACTAGGACCATACCATAGATTATTTTAGGGGAACCAATGCATGGGATAAAACATTTAGGAGCTGCATCTGTCCATTAGTAGTACAGAGGACAGTCCTCAAGTAAATTTTCTATTATCTTTTCACAGGTCCATATTGTGCTTAAATATGGACAGGAATGAGTTTTGTTTTATGCAGACTGAGAGTCGGTTCCTCTGTGAGATACACCTGTCCCTTTAAACTGTTCTGTTGATATTGCAGAAGAGCTTTAAATCTCTGGATTGAGTATTTCTGATGCCATTCAACTTGCTGGTGTGCAGTAGGCCCAGTGGTACTAGGATGGAGGATGTCTTTTATGCCAGACACAGGTCAGCTTTTTTGCAGTCTGCATGATACTGACTATAGTGATATTGCTTTGATTTAGCTCATGTAAGACATATTGTTTAAGCATTGTATCCTTTTAGTAAGGTTATCTCTTCTGTTGTTACGTGTCTGGACAGATACATGGCAAAGGAGGCATTATATTCAGTGGTTGGCCTAATGAGGGCTGAGTAAGGAATGACATCTTTAGATCTAGATGCAATCCCTTTGTTTACATGCTTACAATCTGCACAATATAGAAGGACTTTCTTAAGACAGTGGGCTCATGTTGGTTAAAAGTTAGGTAGCAGGCAACATTAGGTTCCAAAATCCTGAGCAACTGGGTCAGCTCTCAGGGGCATACTGTCAATGTGTTAGTTTCCCCAGAGTAGATGAATTCCCAAAGTACACGATAATGCATTTTTTTTTACATTTAGTTTCAGTCCATGATTCCACAATACCAAAGAAATAAGGAAACTGGAGAACTATTCTAGAGCTTTCTTTTCTAAACCTTCACATCAAAAGCTTAAAATTCAAACAGTCTCTGTTACCTCTCCTTCTACCTTTCACTTTTCTAATAAATCTGGCTTTAAAATATGCATATCATCACATTCCATTTCTCAAATATTCATAATCTGTTTATATTTTTATGTCTGGTTTACATTTTCAGTTCTCTGCTTTACCCTTTGGGTTATCCACAGCACCAGAATGTTAGCAAAGTGCCTGGCTTATGTAATAGCCCATTGTGGGTTTCGAGGCAGTCATATTTTTCATTTAACATTTGCTTACTGGGAAAGTCTGACTTGGAACAAAGCCAATTTTCAGCAGAGGTCTGGGGAGAAATGCTATAGATGCATGTCTTTGAAACGTGGGAGAAAACCCGAGCACCCGGAGGAAACCCACATGAACACAGGGAGGACATGCAGACTCTGCACAGAAAGCACTCCAGCTCAGAATCGAGCCTGAGAACATCTTGCTGTGAGGAAACAACACTACTGCTGAACCACTGTGTCATATTTAGGTGTCTGCCTTATTTTTTCACACTTCTTACAAGTTGTCAAGAACCTCTGGCATGTGAAAAAAAAACTTAATTCTAAGTCTGAGATTTTAGGTGAACCTAGAGAAATCTCTGATTCTGTTTCACAGGGTAATGCTTCTAGGATGTCGCCTATATCTTTACTTATTATAGATTTCATCCCTCAGGAGTAAGTGAGATTTTACAATCAACAGTTTCCCCAACTTTTTCCAACCAAATAGGATACTAGGTTTCATGGCCTCTACAATTCTCATGATGTTTTTAGACAGACTTCACATGAGAAAAATCCAACCGTTCCTCATATCATTCTGGACCCAACACCAGAACCCCATAACTTTTCATATCCTTGTTCTGGGGTTGTCAAAAGGGAATTCTTCTGGAAGGTGAATCAGTAGTACTTCATCCTTGTCGTCCCTGATTCTCCTTTGGTCCCTACTCAATCTGTAACCGTAGATGCTGCAAACTTTTCTTGGGGAGCTGAGTCCAAAGGGGTGAAAAATCTAAGGTCTTTGGAACCAGTAGAATAAACTGTAGCACATAAATGTAGAAGAAAATGTGACACTAATAAATGGTGTCAGATCTCTGAACTATTTTTGGACTCCAGGCCCTCTACTATTAATCATTGAAAACAACAAAGTGATGTGGTGCATCAGCAAGGGGGGGGGGGGTACCAGCTCCAACCTGGGACCTAGAAACTCAGCAAAATCTATCCCTACATGCTACTTATATTCTGTCAGAGCAGAATTTTGTTACAGACAAGCTGAGCAGGACAAGGACAGCCCCCTACACACAAACAAATGGAAGTGGCACTAAATGGTCTTCCAGGAACTGACCCATCTGGGGAGACTTCCTCCAGTAGATCTGTTTATCTCCATTAACAACAGACAGAGAAATTCTGCTCCAGGACTGCAATCAATCTTAAAAACATTAGTATTCAAAACTAAAATGATCTCAAAGCAATATAAACTGATATCTGCTATTAAATTTCAATCTTCACTTTATATTGAAGCTACTGGCATGAGAAAAATAGCAATATTACTATGGATCAAAAAATCACTAGCAATAAAGAATACACTCAAGCTTATCCCTTTTAAAAACTTAATTTACATGCAACTCATGATTAATAAATGTGTATTATACACCTGCTGTTCTAAATAAAATCAGTTCTAAGCACTCACCAACCTGTCCTTTTTGCCCTCAGGAGATGGCAGATATACTACACATCTTCTGGAGTTGCAAAAATGTTTATAAATTATGGTGCTCGTTAAAAGTAAAACTTGATGAAATGGGTTATAAAAAGACAACTTTCTCATGGGAAACGGCAATTCTCCACATAACACCCCAAAACCTTACAGGCTTGTACAAACATGGTTTGATCACAATATGTGGACTAATGAAATACTATATTGCCCAAAATTGCTTAGATAAATCTAAGATCACATGGGGAAATTTCAAGAATATGGCAACTTAATTTATATCCTCACATAATTTGGCAACAAATAATCAGAACAGAATGTCCTATTTTCAGAATTACTGGGGTTATCTCTTACACGTTATGCTCAAAAATTAATTGGAGCTACTCCTAACACTTAGACTTTTACCTTTAATCGTCCCTCTCTGTACACAAACCTTAACTCTGTAACTTTAGTAACTCACATTACATTGCTGAAGACCAAGTCTCAACACTCAAACTCCACCTCTATACTCGATAATTATTACAAATCCATTTTTTTACCACTTCCTCTCCCTCTTTCTTACATTTCTTTTTGAAGCATTCCTCCAACTGATGTAATTATAAATTGTGGCAAATAAATGCATGACATAAATATATTTCTAAATTTTATAATCTTGTTAAGAAATGCAGATCTCAGCTTTGTGAGCACCAGAACATGAGTACACAGCCAATATCCTCTTACGTTTTTGTAAATGTTTGTAATTGTGTTATTCTTATAATGTCTCTCTTGTATTTCTCTAGTATTATTGTGGTGTTTCTGTTTTTTTTTCTCTCTTTATGTAAATCAATAAACATTATATTGGAAAAAAATTCTGCTCCAGGACTACTTGCACAAAGACCAGGAAAACAGATGCCTTGTAATTCTGTTGGATGGAGATGTTCCTGTATGCCTTTACACCATTTCCTCTGAAAACCTGGCACTCTATACAGAGAATAAAGTTGAGAGCTGCTGTTTCTGTGATACATTGCTAAATTCCCTCTGTTTTCATTTGCTTACTGTGTAACCTTAAGCAAGTCACTTAACCCGACATTGCTCCCAGGTTAATCCTGAAAAGGGACTATTTGTCCATTGGACCTACTTGGTTAACAGACAGGATTATTGTTATTATAGCCAGGGCTGTTATTAAGATTCAGAAAGACTCTTCAAGGATAATTGTGGTGGTCCCCATTGCCCATGTTACAGTGATTCTCCCTTCTTTTGGACATGGCCAAGGACAATTGCCACAAACTTCTTCAAAGGTTGCACTTACTTACCCCATGGTTGTTTGATACACCCAAATTTTCAATTTCTTCAGCTTACTGTCTGGATAATAGAATTTGAATACCTTTTAGGCAGATAGTTTTATCTGAGGACATTCAGCAGCTATTAAAGGAGACAAAGAAACATGCTAGTAGGAAATCATGTATGTCTAACTAGAAAATATTTTTCTAGTTGATGTCAAACAAAGAACAAAGATACATGTAATGCTCAAATACCTTTAGTTCTGCAGTATTTGCGAGTTATTATCATCTGTCCTTTCTTACTCTTCTATTAAGATTCCCTTTTAGCCATCTCTGTTTGTCTGCCTATCAGTCTCACCTTTCTACCCTACATCAAGTTAAACCATTTTTGAAA
Organism: Protopterus annectens; assembly: GCF_019279795.1. Lineage (NCBI taxonomy): Eukaryota > Metazoa > Chordata > Ceratodontiformes > Protopteridae > Protopterus > Protopterus annectens. The sequence continues at coordinate 1,844,763,365 of NC_056743.1, read as the reverse complement.
ACGGTATTACACATCTCTCCAGCTAAAAAATAGGTTTTTCCTTCTTGGGATCTTAATTTTTTTCCAGGAAAAACTAGCAGTGTTTCCTTCTGACCTAGGTTATGAGACTGCTTTTAAAGTTTTATTTTGAAAAACAGTGTTACTTATTGCTGAGTTAAAGGGTCTATATCACGCTGTTGAACATTGAAAAAATCAAACGTCATATGGTCAGCACCATATGTTCGAATTTTTCGATGTTCAAGCGTGTCAGTGGAGATCTCCATTACAGGGCAGAATTGGAAGATTTCCCTTTTCTGTACTGTAGGGCAATGTCACAGTTGGTATATTTAACTAGTGGGTGGTATGGGGGGTGCAGCCCCCCATGTGGGTGGTGCAGGGGTGCTTGCCCCCCTGCTTAAGATGTTCGGGAGTTAATTTTTGTGTTTTGTTTTTTTTTTTATTACATTTTCGAACATTTATGTGTTCGATCATATGGTGCCGAATATATGGTATTCAAACATTTAAATGTTTGATAATGTAATATAGACCCGAGTTAAAAGCTCTTATGGTGATTTGACTCTGTCACCCTTCACATAGACAGGATAATTTTATGAAACAGTCATTCCTTTATGCCTAATTTGGTTACAGACTATATACTGAGTCAGGCGGTTCATCTCCTTATTTTCTTTCCAGATCCAGAAAACATGCGAGAAATAATTCTTCACACTCTGGATTTCCAAAGACAATTCAGATACAACAGCGACAAAACATAAACTTCAGAAGTTATGATTAGTGGTTTATTTCCTGTAACGGCAAGAAAAATGTGTAATCTGTGTGAAAACAGTTTCTAAATGGTTGCTTCAAGTTACTTCTTTTTTGTTATTCATACAATAACGTGACTCTTCCAGGTAAAAGCACAGATCACTTTACCAGGGCTCTGGCAACTTCTGTTACTTTTTGAAACGGGTGAGCTCCACAGATATTCTAGATGCAACACCTCGGTCTTCTGTGCACACCTTTACCAAGCATTACACATTTGATTCTATCCCTAGGGCCAGAGCAGACTTTGCTTGAAATGATCTGCAGGGGCTCCTGAGGCATACCTCTCAACTGTCCAGATTTTTTCCTCATATTTTTGGTCTGTTCCTCATAAAATCTGTGGTTTTCTGGCAAACCACTGAGGACTGAAGTCACTAAATGATGACATACGTTTGAGTTTAAGACATCAAATCCTTCAGAAAATGCTTCCTAAAGCAAAACCTGTTATTATAGCAGTTTTTCAAATTTATAAGAACACTACTTAAGATCTGTCCCTATTTTTGGGCCTTTGTCTACCCGTTATTTTAAGCTTTGACCAGATTTCTTGTACTAAGAGGTGAGAGGTATGTCCTAGACTCTTGGGTCTTCCCCCTTTTCCCTTTCTGACTTTCTAAGATCTGCTGTTTATCCTGTATAGACAGTACAGTTGTGTAATTAAAATTTACCAACATAACGGATGTTCAAATAGATCAGAGTTGCAGTAGGAATGTTCTCCCCTTCTTTTCTTTTTTTTTGTTCTTGACAGGGTGTTGATTTTTGTCTTTCTTTCTTCTCCTAACCCATACCTATCTGGCAGATCTCTAGCCTTCCTTGTTGTGTGTCAAGAAAACTCTGATATTCAGTGCATTAATCACAGTCTTCACACAGCTCTTCTTGAGCCTTACAACAGTTTTTTTTTCTGAGACAAGTGCCCTTTTTATATGTAGGGTAAAATTACCAGGTAAACTGTGGGAGGTATTTGAGTAGGAAGGAGGGTATATAGAAAGATGGTATTTCACAAAGACTGACATTGGAGGCAGTCACATAAGTGGGGGGGGGGGTAACACCATAGATATGCAGACAAACAGAGGGTGGAAAATGGTGATGCAGAAAGCTGGACTACAAACAGGGGATGTAGAGTAACACACAAGAAAGAAGAGCACCACCATGTGTGATAAGATGTGTTGATGGCCTGCCAAGTTTGCTCATAAGGGAACTTGTGCAGAATATATTCTCCACCATGGATAACATTATGGGTAGATTCTTTCACTGGTGACCTAATACCCAAGGATGGTCATCTATGCAACATTACCACCCATATGAGGAGGATGAGCACAGGGTACTAGTGCAAGCATTAAGCCAATGGTCCACCTAGGCCCTCACCAGTTGATGGCCTCTCTATGTCACTCTACAATAAGGATCCAATAACACTCCATAGAGAAATAACAAAAGTTACCAGTGAATCCTGCAGTTTACTGTACACAAAGTGAGTTTCATCATCCTGCAGATAGGGAAGTCTGGAGCTGTTGGTTACCCAGTGGCTGGTACAGTATCTGGTGCAAAATGTGATGGCAGCTGGCTCACTACTGTCTGATACATAGACAACTCTTCAAAAAAAATTGAAAATAATTGGAAAACAAAACAACAAAGCTACACAATTCAAACATGATGAAAAATAGAATAAAATAGGACATGGCCGCAATGGTCAGTGTGATATGTTACAGTTTATTAACACAGAACATGGAAGGAGACAGCAGTCATCAGATCTGTATAAACAATGTCAATGGTACACAAAATTATCCATCAGATGAGCAACAGAGTAGGCACCGATACAGTATATCCCAAACACTTTAGGATGGTAACACAATAAATGGAGGGAAAAATGAATCTTCCAATGTACAGCCAAGCAGAGATAAAATACTAAAATGCAAAAAAAAAAAAAAAAAAAATGCTGGTGTAAAAGGTAAAAAAGTGTAAAGCACATGTAAGTATAATTAACCAGCCAACTGGAGACTCTAGGCTGCCTCCCCTGTCAACCAACCCTGTTCTTGGCAAATTATTGCTCCACTGCAAAACAGAAAAAACACATTGATTACAGGATCATAAAATCATATGAAGTTAGTAGGCTATTACAAGCCAGGCCAAGAATTTAGCCCAAGTTCCAGTAATTCAGCACCCTATGCCAGTGTCCAGCAGGGACACAGGTGGAATCTCAGGGGTGTATTTTCTGTTCCCCATCCATTTATCCAGGCTGGGCTTAAAAAGGGTTAATGAGGTACTCAGCTTGATGTGGAGAGGGAGTCTATTCCACAAAAAGGAGAGTCTCTGGGACAAATCTGTCCCCCCAACAAGTTCTACTGATGTCACAGACCAGCCTGAGGATGCGCATGTGGGTTACTTGAGTGGAGCTTGACTTGCGGATATGCAGCAGACCCATCAAGGTGGGGTCTGAGATTGGTTTGAATGCCAGGCAGAGGTCACTTCTGAGGAGTCTGTAGGAGACTGTGTAGAGGGAGAGGGCCTTTAGCCTACCTGTGTAGGGTAGATGTTTGAGACTCTGGATTCTCCTGGTCAGGAACCTCTGTGGTTTCTCTATCTGCTGCATGTAACTTGTGAGGTACATGCTAAAAGGGGCATTGTACTCAATAATGGGTCGTATTAGGGAAGAATATAGGGATGTTATGACCACCTTATCCCTGGATGAGATACCCTTACTAATGAGATGGGCCACGTAGAAAGTTTTCTTTACAATGGAGGCAATATGGTGGTCAAAAGTCAGTTTGCTATCAACCTGGGTGCCCAAGTCCCTCACAACTGATTGCATGCTTAGGACCTTATTATCAGTGTAATAATTTGTGGGGACATCACTCTACCAAATGGGATGATGATACATTTTTTGGCATTCAGTTTGAGGCCATGTTTCTGGAACCAGTCATTCATTTGGGTAAGACGCTCATGGAGGATGTCCACATCACTAGAGGAGTAGATGACAGCACCTAGCTTGCAGTCATCTGCAAATGTGGTCATCCATAGCCCACTGGTTTTGGCCTGCACCTCAGAAAAGTATATCCAAAACAGCAGAGGCCCCAAGACCGATCCCTGGGGTACACCACCCATTATGTGTCAACTGGTTGGCAGGTGGTTTCCCCTATTTTGACTAGGTGGGTTCTGTCAATGAGCCAGTTTGCTACCCATCTAGTAACATATGGATTGATGCCTAGTTGAGAGAATTTATCTATTTTACCTGAGTGTGGAATAGTATCGAAGGCTTTGGCCAGGTCAAGGTAAGAGGTGTACACTGTCTTCCCCTCATCCTTGGCCTTCGTGACTGTCTCAAAGAAGTCGATCAAATTTAACAGGTATAACCTCCCCTTGTCAAAGCCAAACTGTATGAGACAGAGTGTCTAGAGGTTGCCAATGTCCTTGTTAATCCATTCCATGGCCTTTCAGATCAGGCTATTTAGGCTGATGTGTCTATAATTTCTTGTATCAATGGTCGCTCCGCCTTTGTGCAAAGGCATGACAGTGACTGTACTCCACTCGGCTAGGAGAAAGCTGTTACTCCGGCTTTGGTTGAATAGGGTGCCTAATGGTGCTGCAACTTCCTGTCTGAGTTCATTTAGGATGTAGCGTAGGATGTTATCAGGTCCCATTGAGGCTGTATATTTTGCCTTTGATAGGGCAGTGATGACTTCTTCCCCAGAGATAAGGGGATGAGGGCAGGTACTGGGGATGTCCTGTGTTATTGACAAGGGGAACAGAGGGGTAAGTTTTCACTGAACCTGTCTGCCAGCAGGTTGGCTATATCTACAGTGTTTGTGCATGTGGTATCCTTAACCAACAGTTCTGAGCACATCTGGGTGGTTCCCTTGAGACTGCAGACATATTTGAAAAAGCCCTTATGATTGTCTTTAGTAGATGTGGCCAGTTTGGACTCAAAGTTTGCTTTGGAGGACTTCACTAGTGCTCTTACTTGCTTGTTCAAGCTAAGGAGAGATTGCTTCCAAGTAGGTACCTGCTCCTTCTTGGTCCTGGGCAGCAATTGTTTCCTTTTATTATAGAGTTTATTTATTGGAGCTGTCCACCAGACAGGTTTACTCTTCCTTGAGATGGATGATTTCATTCTGTTGGGTATTCCTGATTCCATACAGCTATATAAATGCTCGTATAGTACTTTGGTGTAGTGATGACTACAGGATACGTATGATAACATGACACACAGATATACTTTACAGGCCTGCTGTATAGTGACTCAGCAGAAATCGGTATCTTATTGTAAGATGGAGGATCTCTGTCCTTAATTGTTTCTTCTTCTTCTTCTTCTTCTTCTTCTTCTTCTTCTTCTTCTTATTGACAGGGACTGTTTAGGTGACATCTCTTCAGCTCACTATGCATATGCTGGCACAGCTTTCCAAAAGGAGTGGTGCCAGTGGCATTAATCTCCCAGAAGATGCTGCTATGTTACACATGAGGCTGGTATAAAAGGATCTGATGTTCACTGCTGCACCTTGCAGAAGTACAGCCAGAGTCAGGTATTGCTGAGGCATGTCTAATCAGAGGGTCAAATTCAGATACAAAATATGATAGCTGAAGCACGATGGCACATGTTACAGACATTGGGTGACATGAATCGATGGGCAGCACAGCACATTGATACTCATCTAAGGCAGCATAATGCACTGGGAATGTACACTCTTTGCAAGCAACCAATACACATGCACACTGGACAGTTGGATAGCATCATGACCTTGGTCATTAGATGGATGAAAAGTCTAAATAACATGGTCAGGCTGCCCATGTGCACTTACCCTGTATGTAACCTTCATGTCTTTGCATGGTCAGAATGGACAGCTGGGTAACCCAATGATTACATCCATTAGACTATTACATGTATCCAAACCTGACAACTCTGCTAGCAAATAACTACTATCCCACCATTTGGAACTCCTCCCCACTAGCAATATTCCAAGAACACTACATGACATCATTTAAAACTCAACTAAAGTCCAACCTACTCAATTGCCAGCTCTATACATGTGATGTTCATGGATAATCTCAAGACCCTTACTCTCACCACTCTTTTATGCAAGTAATTATAATACAGCTACTTCTTCCTATCTCTAACTATCAGACTATCATCTACCCCTCTACATTACTACCTGTATCTCACTTTTACCTGGATCTCCTCAATGTTCCTTCGCAATTTGTAATCATCTTCATCCTATAATTACTTCACTGTCTCCTACTCGGTATCTATTTACAGCTGATTCCATTTGAAAGTAACTAGACTTTTATTAGCTTGATATTAGATAATATTTTCTTGTATTCCATACTTCAAAATTTCTTAGTGCAAGAAATCTGGACAAAGCCTAAAATAATGGGGTAGAAAGGTCCAAAATAGGGACAGGTTTTAAATATCACCCTTATAAACGTAGAACATTGCTAGAATAACAGGCTTTGTGTTAGTATGCATTTTATAAAGGATATGAAGTCTGAAACTCAAATGCTTGTCATTATTTAGTAATATCAGTCTTCAATGATTTACCAGAAAACTACAAATTTTTTGAGGAACAGACAAAAATATAAGAGAAAAATATGGATATTCTGTGAAAATCAGAAGAATTAAGAGATATAGTGCATTCTTGTTTTAAATGCCATGTTTTGATTAACTGTTATGTCATTTCTATTCTATGTATAATCATTTACTATTTTATGTATGTACATTTACTACTCTACATATGTCTTTATATTTTTTTATTAACTGTCATATCATTATTAGACCATTTATGTGTTATTTATTATGTAAATCATGTATAACTGCCTTTTACTAATTCTGTAAAATGAAGCATTTCTCCCTGGGCCTCTGCTGAAAATAGGACTTTTCCCAGTCGAACTTTCCCAGTAAACAAAAACAATAAATAACTAGACTGTACAGTACTAACTGCAGATATATGTCACATATCATACCCGTCCTATGGTCGAAGTGAGCCCCATCATTTGCAATGTAGGGTGATAATGCATTGTGTTATTGGTATGATTCAGACATGATTATGCTAAATCAACTCACTTGTATAAAAAGCTGCACTACAACCCCCATTTTAGTGAGATAAAAACTACAGTTGACATTTTTTGGGAGACTGTGTTACAGTGAAAAAAACAAAATTCTAAAGAAAGTGGATATTAGAATGTACAGACATATAAGACAATTGAAAGCAAACAAGATATGTTTCAGTGGATCTAGGCACTGCAGTCACTGCTCAAGGGTGCATGAACATCACAGACAATATTAAATAGTTGCATAGTATGTATGTGTGTTTGTGCAAACAGGTTCAATAAAGGTGTTTAATAAATAAAAAAATTTAAAAAAAAAGCAGGCTGGGGGAGGGGCTTAAAGTGACAGGGCTCAGGGCACATATAGGACAGGTTAGTCTTGTGTGGTGGTACATCCAAACAAAGCACAAGAACAAGCAGAAAAGTTTGCTGTTTTTTTAGGGTGTATGTACCCATCCATAATGCATGGAACACATAGAACAGGTTACATCCAACCAGGGCATAGGGAACAGGCAGGCTCGGTCACAATCCTGCTGTGTCCATGTCTACATAATGTGACACATGCTCAGACAGTCAAACAGGCTACTGCAGATGCTGGGTCCCCCTACACTGGGGACACACCCTGGTATTGGCACAGTCACAAGATACAGCACTAATTGTTTGCATTCCATAACCTATCATTGCACCACAAGAATGTGAACATCTGTAGAAGTTCACCAAGTATTAATTCACACATGGCAGGTGTATCCTGGACAAGGGTAAAAATGGACAAGGCCTTTTGGGACTATGTGTAACAGAGACTGGTGCAGGGTACTAGTGCAATGGGTGGTCACAACAGAGCACTGAACCAAGTACATGGTAGATTCACTGACATATCCTACATGCCATCACCAAGGATCAGGACATAGCTGAGAACAGGACAACCACAAGGACTGCACCTCCAATACAGCACAAGCTCACTGATGTTGAGGGACTTCTTACTTGGTGTATAGTATCAAAAGCCTTGGCCAGATTGTAGTAAGCTGTGTGCACAGTCTTGCACTCATCCCTTACCTTGGTGACCCTCTCAAAGACGTCCACCAGATTTAATAGGCATGACCTTCCTTTATCAGTGCAGAACTGTGATGGGTCCAATGTTTTCACATTACCTATGTCCTCATCTACAATGTCCATGATGATTCTTTCCATGGCCTTGCATATGAGGATGGTTAGACTTGTGAGCCTATAGTTACCCAGATCAGTGTTTGGACCTCTTTTCTGTAGGGGAATGACTGTACCCATCTTCCATTCCTTGGTCATAAAATATGACCATAAGCTACAGCTGAAAAGTGATTCAAGTAGACCAGCTAGGTCATGTTTCATGCTATTTAGTAAACATCCCAGGATGTTATCAGGGCCCATTGATGCAGTGTTTTTAGACTTGGAAAGTGCATTGATGACCTGTTCCCTAGTAATGGTTGGGGGATTGTGGTATGCAGTATTTCTTTTGGATTATATGGGGTGGGGATTTAATCTGAACTTGTCAGCCAAAATGTTGGCAATAGCTGTCTTTTGGGTTTCTAATACCATGACAGGAATGGACCCCATTCCTAGGTCAAGGTACGATTAAAGTTCATGAAATTAGTATTGTTTCAATCTTTGTCAGCCAATAATGCTCTTCGAAGCACCCACAATGTGCCCAGTAATGACTCTTTCTGCAATTTGTATGGGGTTGCATGGATTAGTAACATATCTAAATATGGTTGAAGATTCTTTTTTATAAGACCCATTGCTCCTATTACTATTGGAACTGTCTGCATATCTTTCTTCGGGTCTATATTAGATCACCGACCGCTTAAAGAAGCGAACGGTGCTTAATCGACCCTATGTAAGCAAAAGCTTACAATCTCGAACTGTCAGAACAGCGATTTTTTATCTAGGGAAAAAAAATCGCTATCCCAAAACACATACACACAACACAAGCACACCAAACAAACAGCAAACAACACACATACACCTAAAATCTTACAACTAACCCTACACTAAACTATACACACACCACTAACTATCCACTTACCTTAACCCAAACCCTAACCCTAAGGTCCATCACTATCGCACACTCACCTCACCCGCACCCTAACCCTAACTCACCTAACCCACTCTAACCCTCATGTCCACACAATCGCACACTTACCTGAACCTGAACAGTAACTTTCTGAAGCAACAGAAACGGACAACCAAAAATTTTCCCTAGGAAATAATTCGGGTTTCTGTTGCTTCGATATTTTAAGCTTTCACTCCATAGGGTTCGATATTAGAATATTTGAAGGTTTTAAACCTCGATATTCTAATATAGATCCCTTTCTTCCACATTGCTCTCGTTTCTGCCTGCAGATCCTGGTATTTTATGATTTTGTGTCTCTCTGTATCCAAGACACTGGAGTCACTGGGTGTGGCTATTTCAATGATCAATGCTACTCTTGTCTTCTTTCCTTGGACGACTATATCTGGTTTTCTAGCATCAATCTTTTGAACTGTTGCTAATGGGTGATCCTATGCAATATAAACTTCATCACTTTCTATGATGCTTTGTAGCTCATGTTTCCACTGTTTTTTAGCCAAATGGATACCATAATGTTTGCACAATCCCCAGTACAACAGTCTCACCACATTGTTATGCCTTTCAGTATACAGTCCTTCTGCCATTAGTGTGTCACAACCAGAAACAAGATGTGTTTTTATTGTTTAGTGTGGGTGATGCGATTTACAATAAGATTTACACAGTGCATATTTCTTTGAGGTCACGGACATAACTGTAGAAAGGTTTGTAGTTGTCCTTTGCCTGAGAAATGATTTTGTTACTTCAAATTTAGCCTTTGAAGTATTAACTAACCCTCTAAGCTGCCTGTTTAGATTGACCAGGGGGCTTTCAGTGTGTTGGACTTTGTTCATCTTATGCTTGGTCAAGATTTTTTTCTTTTGTTGTATATACAATTAATATTGTGATTCCACCAGGGTGGCTTGTCTTTTGAGTTTGTCTTATTCCTAATACAAGTGGGCACAGTTCACTCTATACAGGTATTAATATGGTTGTACAGAGATGCTATTGTGTTTGCTGGGTAGCTTGACCAGGGGGCTTTCAGTGTGTTCGGCTTTGTTCCTCTTATGCTTGGTCAAGATTTTATTTTCTTTTGTTGTATATACAATTAATATTGTTTTTTTTTACTCCCGAGTTTTTATTGTTTTTCTTGAAAAAATTAACAATGAATTACTTGTAAATTACCAAAAAGAAATATTAAAATGTAAATATTAACAGGAATAACTAAATATTTACATTATTTACACTGGCCTGAGTATAAATTATGAAATAATCCAATCCAGGACCATTACAAATGCTGTTTAGACAAAGTTTTTTTTTTTCCTCCTAATACAGTTCTTTCAAGAAGAGTTTGAATCCATTCTCAATGTTTCTATAAGCTGGGTTACTTTCTTCCATGGATTGTTGCTCCATATCGTGTGAGTAATCCTTAGTTCTTTTGTTTTGACTTCCATCAACGCAGTTTCGTTCAGTAGGTTTAAAAATTCTTCAAAGACTGGTTCAGAATTAGAATTCCATTTCCTAAAAATACATTTTCTGGCCACCGCTAGAATAGTCCATAATAAATATAAATCTTTTTTATTCATTTCTGTTTTTTCAATAACATTCAGTAAAATTAGAGATTTTGATAATACTAAAGTATCTGAAAATAAAGCTTGCAGAAAATTACTATTATCCTCCGAATATTTTTTAAGTTTAATGCAATCATGGAATATATGTATCCAATCTGCTTTACATGTTTGTAAGCATCTCTAGCAATTTGCACTGTTAGCGGAACCAAGTTTACTTAGTCTATTTGGTGTGTAGAATGATCTGTTCAGAAACTTCCATGTATATATTCTCCAGAATTGAGAATTAGATGTTAATTTAATCTTTTCTTCTTCTTTTGGCTTTTCCCAGTTAGGGGTCACTACAGCGGGCCACCGGTCCGCTAATGATTGACCGTAGATTTTTAAGGTGCCGAGGTGCCAGCCCAATGCCCAACTTTCAACGAAGGCACGCCCTTTCACGCATGTCTTTTGAACACCACTCGACCACAGGGAGGATATGCAGACTCCACACAGAAGGCACTCCAGCAGAGAATTGAATGGGAGAACCTCTTGCTGTGAGGCGACAATGCTACCGCTGCACCACCGCAGTTAATTTAATAGAATACAATAAATTGGTTTTATTTTCTATAGATAAATTAATTGAATGACCTTTAATAATAAATATACAACTAATATTGTGATTCCACCAGGGTGGCTTGTCTTTTGAGTTTCTCTTATTCCTAATACAAGTGGGCACAGTTCACACTATACAGCTATTAATATGGTTGTACAGGCATTTTTTTTAAATAGCATAGCATATGCTATGGTGTTTGGTGGGTTTGGGTGTGCTTGGAATTTAGCCAAGGTGCTGTTTAGTACAGAAAGGTTAGCCTTGAAATAGTCTGCAAAGGTTTTTGTTTTCACTGTGTACCCAAATTAAACTTTAATTTCAAGCAATACTGCCTTATGGTCAGATCTGACAACTGAGGACATTACAGTGGGCAAGAAACATCACTCCCCCATGTATCAGAGTACAAGGTCATGGATATTTGTACTCCTGGTAGCAGAATGGACCAACTGTTCTAGGATATTGGCATTAATGAAGTTTCGGAATCGCTGGGCTTGTGTATTACAAGTGTTGTAGGATTCCCAGTATATACAGGGTAGTTGAGGTCCCTCATGAAGATTGTATTGAGTTGAACAGTGATGGACTCTACTTCATTGAGATGTAGTATTGGTTTCTTGGGACATGGGGGCCCTAGAGGTTGCAATGATATGATACGAGACCTTCTTTCTGGTACATTATGTAGCAAATTTGCCTGGTATACTCACAGATACACATCTGCATTCATACCACCCCTAGCCATCAGGAGTGACTACACCTGACACTACCTGCATCACAAGGAACAATTGATATGTGCCTTTTGGGGATGCACCAGGTGAATAGTTGCACATCACATTCCTGTTGGACATTGCCTAGCACTTCTGCACTGCTTACTCAGGTAGACATTGCACATACCTATACACATGGACATAATGGTTGCAGCATATACAACTATCACCTCAGAATACATATATGCCGCAATGGAAGGACATATGTATGACTCCCAAATATGCAACAAAGTCTAGAAGATGTAGGATTTTTACCTGGAAGTGTCTGCAAAGATACTTTTTTACCCTACGTAGACTCCAAATAATTTTTTCTCAGGTAGATAGCAAATGTTGGGGGTGTGATGGGGAAGAAAGAGGGAACTGGGAACATATGTTTTGCAATAAGATGGCAGACTTTAAAAATTTCCTACAGATTACTATGTCAGGAATGCAAATTAGTGTAACTAAACATTTTTTTTTTAACTGGAATACAGGATCTGAACTGTAGACACAATAAGGCCATGTTAAGTTTAATTCTGCTGGCTGCGAAAAAAGCGATTACTAGAAAATGGAAATCAAAATCTAAACCAACTATACTTGAAGTAGTGAATATTGTAATAAACATAAAAGACCTGGAAATGGAATCCTTAAAAAGGATAATAGTAAATTACATAGAAAAACTGGAAATTGCAGGAACAATACATGGGCAGAAATGTTTTGGAGGAGGAATGAGGTTTAAGAGAAGACAGGAATGGAATAATTTATGTAATGTTATGAAGATTACACATCACATATATTGTTATAGATCCTATAATATTTGTAAATGTGAACGTCTTAATATGATTTCATTACTTTTATATAAATGTAAGTTTGTCTATGTCACAAGTGATAATCAAATAAAGCTGTTTAAAACAAGAAACATATGTGTCCATAGGCCATATGTAATACTGACATGAAGCAGACTGTGTGAGTTGCACAATGGTGAGAGTCAGACATGTACTGACGTTTATTCTGGTAAGTTATCTGTATACATCGAAAGCTCTCACTATGAGATGCTGCAGAATATATCAGCACACGTCTGAGGTCTGTATGTCTCCAGTGTCTGATGAGTAAGTCATCAAGCACTTGGATAGTGTTATGACACAGTGTTACTGTCAGCAACACAGTACTGGAAGAAACTCCTGCCTCTATCACATTTGACAGGTCCAAAATGAACCCCCAGCATTATTTGCATTTTGTGTAAGATATCGTGCCCATTTTAGCCCCACAACTGATATATAATCAGTACAATGTAAGCAGCATCTCAAGGATGCACCCACTCAGAGGTGTACAGCTGAGTATATAATCAGTACCAACATAAGTAGCACCACAGGGATGCACCTTCTCAGAGGTGTGCACCTGAATATATAATCCATATCAATGTAAGCAGCATCACAGGGATGTACCTTCTCAGAGGTGTGCACCTGAATATATAATCAGTACCAACCGAAGCAGCATGACAGGGATGCACCTACTCAGAGGTGTGCATCTGATTATATAATCCATATCAATGTAAGCAGCATCACAGGTATGCACCTCCTCAGAGGTGTGCACCTGAAAATATAATCAGTACCAATGTAAACAGCATCACAGGGAGGCACCACCTCAGAGGTGTGCACCTGAATATATAATCAGTACCAACATAAGCAGCATCAGAGGGATGTACCTCCTCAGAGGTGTGCACCTGAATATATAATCAGTACCAATGTAAGCAGCATCACAGGGATGCACCTCCTAAGAGGTGTGCACCTGAATATATAATCAATACCAACATAAGCAGCATCACAAGGATGCACCTCCTAAGAGGTGTGCACCTGAATATATAATCAGTACCAATGTAAGCAGCATCACAAGGATGCACCTCCGCAGAGGTGTGCACCTGAATATATAACCAATACCAAAGTAAGCAGCATCAAAAGGATGCACCTCCTCAGAGGTGTGCACCTAAATATATAATCAGTACCAATGTAAGCAGCATCACAGGGATGTACCTCCTCAGAGGCATGCACCTGAATATATAATCAGTACCAATGTAACAGCATCACAGGGATGCACCTCCTCAGAGGTGTGCAAGTGTGCACCTGAATATATAATCAGCACCAATATAAGCAGCATCACAGGGATGCACCTCCTCAGAGGTGTGCACTTGAATATATAATCAGTACCAATATAAGCAGTGTTACAGAGATGCACCTCCTCAGAGGTGTGCACCTGAATATATAATCAGTACCAGAGTAAGCTGCATCACAGGGATGCACCTCCTCAGAGGTGTGCACCTGAATATATAATCAGTACCAATGTAAGCAGCATCACAGGGATGCACCTCCTCAGAGGTGTGCACCTGAATACATAATCAATACCAATGTAAACAGTACAACAGGGATGCACCTCCTCAGAGGTGTGTACCTGAATATATAATCAGTACCAACATAAGCAGCATCACAGGGATGCACCTCCTCAGAGGTGTGCACCTGCATGTATAATCAGTACCAATGTAAGCAGCATAACAGGGATGCACCTCCTCAGAGTTGTGCACTTGAATATATATTTAGTATCAATGTTAGCAGCATCACAAGGATGAACCTTCTCAGAGGTGTGCACCTGAATATATAATCACTACAAATGTAGGCAGCATCACAAGGATGCACCACCTCAGAAGTGTGCACCTGAATATATAGTCACTACCAATGTAAACAGGGTCACATGGATGCACCTCCTTAGAGATGTGAACCTGGATATATAATCAGTACCAACATAAGAAGCATAACAGGAATGCACCTCCTCAGAGGTGTGCATCTGAATATATAATCAGTACCAATGTAAACAGCATCTCAAGGATGCACCTCCTCAGAGGTGTGAACCTGAATATATACTCAGTACCAATGTAGGCAGCATCAAAGGGATAGCACCTCCTCAGAGGTGTGCACCTGCATATATAATCAATACCAATGTAAGCAGCATCATAGGGATGCACCTCCTCAAAGGTGAGCACGTGAATATATAATCAGTAGCAACATAACCAGCATCACAGGGATGCACCTCCTTAGAGGTGTGCACCTGAATATATAATCAGTATGAATGTAAACAGCATCTCAAGGATGCACCTCCTCAGAGGTGTGCACCTGAATATATACTCAGTACCAATGTAAGCAGCATCACAGGGATCTACCTCCTCAGAGGTGTGCACCTGAATATATAATCAGTACCAATGTAAGAAGCATCACAAAGATGCATCTTCTCATAGGTGTGCACCTGCATGTATAATCAGTAACATTGTAAACAGCATCACAGGGATGCACCTCCTCAGAGGTGTGCACCTGAATATATAATCAGTAACAATGTAAGCAGCATCACAGGGATGCACCTCCTCAGAGGTGTGCACCTGAATATATAATCATCACCAATGCAAGCAGCATCACAGGGATGCACCTCCTCAGAGGTGTTGCTGCTGCATATATAATCATTAGCAATGTAAACAGCATCACAGATATGCACCTCCTCAGAGGTGTGCACCTAAATATATAATCAGTACCAATGTAAGCAGCATCACAGGGATGCACCTCCTCAGAGGTGTGCACCTGAATATATAATCAGTAACAATGTAAGCAGCATCACAGGGATGCACCTCCTCAGAGGTGTGCACCTGAATATATAATCATTACCAATGCAAGCAGCATCACAGGGATGCACCTCCTCAGAGGTGTTGCTGCTGCATATATAATCATTAGCAATGTAAACAGCATCACAGATATGCACCTCCTCAGAGGTGTGCACCTGAATATGTAATCAGTACCAACATAAGCAGCATCACAGGGATGTACCTCCTCAGAGGTGTGCACCTGAATATATAGTCATTACCAATGTAAGGAGCAACACAGGGATGCACCTCCTCAGAGGTGTGCACCTGAATATAAAATCATTACCAATGTAAACAGCATCACAAGGATGCTCCTCCTCAGAGGTGTGCACCTGAATATATAATAAGTGCCAAGGTAAGCAGCATCACAGGGATGCACCTCCTCAGAGGTGTACACTTGAATATATAATCAGTACCAATGTAAGCAGTGTCACAGAATGTACCTCCTTAGAGGTGTGCACCTGAATATATAATCAGTACCAATATAAGCAGCATCACAGGGATGCACCTCCTCAGAGGTGTGCACCTGAATATATAACCAGTACCAATGTAAGCAGTGTCACAGGGATGCACCTCCTCAGAGGAGTGCACTTGAATATATAATCAGTAACAATGTAAACAGCATCACAGGGATGCACCTCCTCAGAGGTCTGCACCTGAATATAAAATCATTACCAATGTAAACAGCATCACAAGGATGCTCCTCCTCAGAGGTGTGCACCTGAATATATAATAAGTGCCAAGGTAAGCAGCATCACAGGGATGCACCTCCTCAGAGGTGTGACCTAAATATATAAGAAATGCCAATGTAAGCAGCATCACAAGGATGCACCTCCTCAGAGATGTACACCTGAATATAAAATCAGTATTGACGTAAGCAGCATCACAGGGATGCACTTCCTCAGATGTGTGCAACTGCATATATAATCAGTACCAATGTAAGCGGAATCAAAGGGATGCACCTCCTCAGAGGTGTATACCTGAATATAAAATCAGTACCAATGTAAACATCATCATAAGGATGCACCTCCTCAGAGGTGTGCACCTAAATATATAATCAGTACCAGTGTAGGTAGCATCACAGGGAGGCACCTCCTCAGAGGTGTACACCTGAATATATAATCAGTACCAAAGTAAGCAACATCACAGGGATGCACCTGCTCAGATGTGTGACCTAAATATATCATAAATACCAATGTAAGCAGCATCACAAGGATGCACCTCCTCAGAGGTGTGCATCTGAATATAAAATCAGTACCAATGTAAACAGCATCACAAGGATGCACCTCCTCAGATGTGTGCACCTGAATATATAATCAGTACCAATGAAAGCAGTATCACAAGGAGGCACCTCCTCAGAGGTGTGTACCTGAATAAATAATCAGTACCAATGTAAGCAGCAACACAGGGATGCACCTCCTCAGAGGTGAGCACCTGAATCTATAATCAGTACCAACATAAGCAGCATAACAGGGATGCACCTCCTCAGATGTGTGCACCTGCATATATAATCAGTACCAATGTAAGCAGCAACACAGGGATGCACCTCCTCAGAGGTGAGCACCTGAATCTATAATCAGTATCAGTGTTAGCAGCATCACAAGGATGCACCTCATCAGAGGTGTGACCTGAATATATAATCCATATCAATTTAAGCAGCATCACAGGGATGTACCTCCTCAGAGGCGTGCACCTGAATATATAATCAGTATCAAACTAAGCAGCCTCACAGGGATGTACCTCCTCAGAGGTGTGCACCTGAATATATAATCAGTACCGATGTAAGCAGCGTCACTGGGATGCACCTCCTCAGAGGTGTGCACCTGAATATATAATCAGTACCAGTGTAAGCAGCGTAACAAGGACGCTCCTCCTCAGAGGTGTGCATCTGAATATATAATCAGTACCAATGTAAGCAACATCACAGGGATGCTTCTCCTCAGAAGTGTGCACCTGAATATGTAATCAGTACCAGTGTAAGAAGCATCTCAAGGATGCACCTCCTCAGAGGTGTGCACCTGAATATATACTCAGTACCAATGTAAGCAGCATCACAGGGATGCACCTCCTCAGAGGTGTGCACCTGAATATATAATCAGTACCAATGTAACCAGCATCACAAGGATGCACATCCTCAGAGGTGTGCACCTGAATATATAATCAGTACCAATGTAACCAGCATCACAGGGATGCACCTCCTCAGAGGTGTGCACCTGAATATATAATCAGTAGCAATGTAAACAGCTTCACAGGGATGCACCTCCTCAGAGGTGTGCACCTGGATATATAATCAGTACCAACATAAGCAGCATCACAGGGATGCATCTCCTCAGAGGTGTGCACCTGCATATATAATCAGTACCAATGTGAGCAACACCACATGGATGCATCTCCTAAGAGGTGTACACCTGCATATATAATCAGTACCAATGTAAGCAGCATCACAGGGCTGCACCTCCTCAGAGGTGTGCGCCTGAATATATATTCAGTACCAACATAAGTAGCATAACAGGGATGCAACTCCTCAGAGGAGTGCACCTGCATATATAATCAGTACCAATGAGAACAGCATCCAAGGGATGCCCCTCCTCAGAGGTGTGCACATGAATATATAATTAGTACCAATGTAATCACCTCTACAGGGATGCACCTCCTCAGAGGTGTGCACCTGAATATATACTCAGTACCAATGTAAGCAGCATCACATGGATGCACCTCATCAGAGGTGTACACCTGCATATATATTCAGTACCAATGTAAGCAGCATCACAGGGATGCACCTCCTCAGAGGTGTGCACCTGAATAAATAATCAGTACCAGTGTTAGCAGCATCACAGGGATGTACCTTCTCAGAGGTGTGCACCTGAATATATAATCAGTATCAATGTAAGCAGCATCACAGTGATGCACCTCCTCAGAGGTGTGCACCTGCATATATAATCAGTGCCAATGTTTGCAGCGTCACAGGGATGCACCTCCTCAGAGTTGTATACCTGCATATATAATCATTACCAATGTAAGCATCATCACAGGGATGCACCTCCTCAGTGGTGTGCACCTTAATATATAATCAGTACCAGTAAACAACAAAAAAGCGAGCTGGAACACAATGAGAGCAGGCTAAAAACTGAAAATATTTAATAAAATCCAAGTAAAAGTAAGCGCTTTCGGCAGAAACAGTGTTCTGCCTTCATCAGACAAACATGAATCATTCAAATGGCACCTATTTTAAATAAGTTACAAATGATTTAACAAATCAAGAGCAAGTGCATTTTTCAATTAAGAAAAAACCGTGGAAACCTTAAAACAGCAATATACTTTACATTGTTAAATACTAGTCATTGTTTTGTAGTAAACATAAAAAAACACAGCA
This sequence comes from Protopterus annectens, assembly GCF_019279795.1. Lineage (NCBI taxonomy): Eukaryota > Metazoa > Chordata > Ceratodontiformes > Protopteridae > Protopterus > Protopterus annectens. The sequence goes on along the minus strand of NC_056743.1, from coordinate 1,844,744,511 downwards.
AATGAAGTTCGCTAAATGTAATAATCTTCATGCAGTATGTGCAAATAAATTGTGCTGTGCTTAGAAATTAATATCAATGTGTTACCAGCAGCCTAGTTAAAAGAAAAAAATATGTATATATATGTATATATACAAATAAAATATTTATCTCATTGAACAAAATTAAATTGAATAAATCAAGAAATAAAATTACTCTCTATACAAAATTAGGACAATTCATTATTGTACTAATAAATAAATAAATAAATAAATAGTTACATCAGTGAAGCTTAAGCTAATAAAAAACTCCAGTAGATAATTCAACTGCACACAGGGACAGGGAATAACTGGAATGTCACCACATGTGCTGTACCCAAAACTAAGGGACAATACAAACAACTCTAATAGTCACAAGGCAAGAGGTAATAGTAAATGTAGGCATAAGCACCAGCGATAGTTAAAAGGGGTTACCTATTATAAGAAAGCCATCTCAAAACACACTTAACGGAAAGGGCGTCATTAATACCAGGGGTAATGTGTGCTCTTGTACGAATCTGCCATAATAGTTCGTCTATTTCGAGACGAATTTGCCAAGGACCACCTCTGATGTCTGGGATAATCTGCTGTAAAATAATAAAACTAAAATGAAAACATTTTTCTATTAATGGTAAGGAATATAAAGATATAAAGTTAAGTACCACTATAATTGTGAAACTAAATCGGTCATTTATGCAGCATTGTGTAATTTTTGTAATGCGTTCTATATTGGGAAAACGGAACGTAAGTTTAAAACTAGAATATACGAACATATTTATGCCACTGCCAAGCAAGACCATACTAATGCCCTAGCTAGGCATATTATGGAACACAACGACCATCGTTTTAGTTTTATTATTTTACAGCAGATTATCCCAGACATCAGAGGTGGTCCTTGGCAAATTCGTCTCGAAATAGACTAACTATTATGGCAGATTCGTACAAGAGCACACATTACCCCTGGTATTAATGACGCCCTTTCCATTAAGTGTGTTTTGAGATGGCTCTCTTATAATAGGTAACCCCTTTTAACTATCGCAGGTGCTTATGCCTACATTAACTATTACCTCTTGCCTTGTGACTATTAGAGTTGTTTGTATTGTCCCTTAGTTTTGGGAACAGCACATGTGGTGACATTCCAGTTATTCCCTGTCCCTGTGTGCAGTTGAATTATCTACTGGAGTTTTTTATTAGCTTAAGCTTCACTGATGTAACTATTTATTTATTTATTTATTTATTAGTACAATAATGAATTGTCCTAATTTTGTATAGAGAGTAATTTTATTTCTTGATTTATTCAATTTAATTTTGTTCAATGAGATAAATATTTTATTTGTATATATACATATATATACATATTTTTTTCTTTTAACTAGGCTGCTGGTAACACATTGATATTAATTTCTAAGCACAGCACAATTTATTTGCACATACTGCATGAAGGTTATTACATTTAGTGAACTTCATTTGCTGTGTTTTTTTATGTTTACTACAAAACAATGACTAGTATTTAACAATGTAAAGTATATTGCTGTTTTTAGGTTTCCACATTTTTTTCTTAATTGAAAAATGCACTTGCTCTTGATTTGTTAAATCATTTGTAACTTATTTAAAATAGGTGCCATTTGAATGATTCATGTTTGTCTGATGAAGGCAGAACACTGTTTCTGCCGAAAGCACTTACTTTTACTTGGATTTTATTAAATATTTTCAGTTTTTAGCCTGCTCTCATTGTGTTCCAGCTCGCTTTTTTGTTGTTTACTGGGTTTGTGTGTTTTCAAGTCGTATAATCAGTACCAATGTAAGCAGCATCACAGGGATGCACCTCCTCAGAGGTGTGCACCTGAATATATAATCAGTACCAATGTAACCAACATCACAAGGATGCAACTCCTCAGAGGTATGCACATGAATATATAATCAGTACCAGTGTAAGCAGCATCACAAGGATGCACCTCCTCAGAGGTGTGCACCTGCATATATAATCAGTACCATCATAAGCAGCATCACAGGGACGCACCTCTTCAGAGGTGTGCACCTGAATATATAATCAGTACCAGTGTAGCAGCATCACAATGATGCACCTCCTCAGAGGTGTAACCTGAATAAATAATCAGTACCAACGTAAGTAGCATCACAGGGATGCACCTCCTCAGAGGTGTGCACCTGAATATATAATCAGTACCAATGTAAACAGCATCACAGTGATGTACCTCTTCAGAGGTGTGCACCTGAATATATAATCAGTACCCATGCTGGCAGCATCACAGGTATGCACCTCCTCAGAGGTGTGCACCTGAATATATAATCAGTACCCATGCTGGCAGCATCACAGGTATGCACCTCCTCAGAGGTGTGCACCTGAATATATAATGAGTACCAATGTAAGCAACATAATAGGCATGCACCTCCTCAGAGATGTGCACCTGAATATATAATCAGTACCAATGTAAGCAATATCATAGGGATGCACCTCCTCAGAGATGTGCACCTGAATATATAATGAGTACCAATGTAAGCAACATAATAGGCATGCACCTCCTCAGAGATGTGCACCTGAATATATAATCAGTACCAATGTAAGCAGCATCACAGGGATGCACCTCCTCAGAGGTGTACACCTGAATATATAATCAGTACCAATGTAAGCAGCATCACAGGAATGCTCCTCCTCAGAGGTGTGCGCTTGAATTTATAATCAGTATCAGTGTTAGCAGCATCACAAGGATGCACTTCATCAGAGGTGTGACCTGAATCTATAATCCATATCAATTTAAGCAGCATCACAGGGATGCACCTCCTCAGAGGTGTGCACCTGAATATATAATCAGTACCAGTGTAAGCAGCATCACAAGGATGCACCTCCTCAGAGATGTACACCTGAATATATACTCACTACTAATGTATGCAGCATCACAGGAATGCACCTTCTCAGAGGTGTGCACCTGAATACATAATCAGTACCAATGTAAGCAGCATCACAGGAATGCACCTCCTCAGAGGTGTGCACCTGAATACATAATCAGTACCAATGTAAGCAGCATCACAGGAATGCACCTCCTCAGAGGTGTGCACCTGAATACATAATCAGTACCAATGTAAGCAGCATCACAGGGATGTACCTCCTCGGAGGTGTGCACTAGAATTTATAATCAGTACCAATGTAAGCAGCATCATAGAGATGCACCTCCTCAGAGGTGTGCACTTCAATATATAATTAGTATCAATGTTAGCAGCATCACAAGGATGCACCTGCTCAGAGGTGTGCACCTGAATATATAATCAGTACCAAAATAAGCAGCGTCACAGGGATGCACCTCCTCAGAGGTGTGCACCTGCATATATAATCAGTACCAATGTAACCAGCATCACAAGGATGAACCTCCTCAGAGGTGTGCACCCGAATATATAATCAGTACCAATGTAAGCAGCATCACAGGGATGCACCTCCTCAGAGGTGTGAACCTGAATATATAATCCATATCAATGTAAGCAGCAAAACAGGGATGCACCACCTCAGAGGCGTGCACCTGAATATATCATCAGTATCAACGTAAACAGCATCACAGGGATTCACCTCCTCAGAGGTGTGCAGCTGCATATATAATCAGTACCAATGTAACCAGCATCACAAGGATGAACCTCCTCAGAGGTGTACACCTGAATATGTAATCCATATCAATGTAAGCAGCATCACAGGGATGCACTTCCTCAGAGGCGTGCCCCTGAATGTATAATCAGTATCAAAGTAAGCAGCATCGCAGGGAGGCACCTCCTCAGAGGTGTGCACCTGAATATATATTCAGTATCAACGTAAGCAGCATCACAAGGATGCACCTCCTCAGAGGTGTGACCTGAATATATAATCAGTACCAATGTAAGCAGCATCACAGGGATGCACTTCCTCAGAGGTGTGCCCCTGAATGTATAATCAGTATCAAAGTAAGCAGCATCGCAGGGAGGCACCTCCTCAGAGGTGTGCACCTGAATATATATTCAGTATCAACGTAAGCAGCATCACAAGGATGCACCTCCTCAGAGGTGTGACCTGAATATATAATCAGTACCAATGTAAGCAGCATCACAGGGCTGCACCTCCTCAGAGGTGTGCACCTGAATATATAATCAGTACTAATGTAAGCAGCATCACAGAGATACACCTCCTCAGAGGGTTGCACCTGCATATATAATCAGTACAATGTAAGCAGCATCACAGGGATGCACCTCCTCAGAGATGTGCACCTGAATATATAATCAGTACCAACATAAGCGGCATCACAGGGAGGCACCTCCTCAGAGGTGTGCACCTGAATATATAATCAGTACGAGTGTAAGCAGCATCACAGGGATGCACCTCCTCAGAGGTGTGCACCTGAATATATAATCAGTACCAGTGTACGCAGAATGACAGGGATGCACCTCCTCAGAGGTGTGCACATCAATAATCGCTACCAGTGTAAGCAGCATTATAGGGCTGCAACTCCTCAGAGGTGTGCATCTGAATATATAATCAGAATGAATGCAAGCAACATCACAGGAATGCACCTCCTCAGACATGTGTACCTGCATATATAATCAGTATCAATGTAAGCAGCATCACAAAAATTCACCTCCTCAGAGGTATGCACCTGAATATGCAATCAGTACCAATGTAAACATAATCACATTTATGCACCTCCTCAGAAGTGTGCACACATTATTGTAAATAGGAGTGTAGATGGCCTCTAGTGCCATGATGTGAAAGCATTCCATGGCCTGGGCGATATGTACCTCCATAGCCAGCAGATGTATAGGGATGACATCCAAGCATAGAGAGTTGCTAACCAGATCAATTCATAGTAGCACAATGTTTTGCATGGCCTTTGTGAAGACATTCGACTATTATAGGGACTGCAGGCAGTGGCTACCACATGACACCTACTAGTATATATTTTGGCTATGGAGAACTGGCCACTGTTGTCATGGCAGGGGAAAGGTACAAACGTCCATAGGTTCATTGGTGAGTAATTAACCATTTAATTTGCATAATGATACAATATTAGATAATAATAATCATCCACATCATCATCATCAACCTCACATTGTCTATATGAGGGTGAACTGTCAGCTGACACCAACTCTCTCTCTGTTGATTCACTGACACTGTCCTGCCTTCGTCAGCAGTCATGCCTGACTGTGGTAGGTCTTCTGTCCCACAATCTAGACTTTATCCACATTTCTTCTTGCCTTCTTCCTGTCTCTCCCAAATCTTCATTACCAAATCATCTTCTGCTTTCTTGTAATCTGTTCTGTTTGATCTTTTCTGCAGTTGAAGCTAATTTCACTTTTACTTTGATGCCCTGATTTATTCTTCTGTCCCACATTGTACATCCTACCACCCATCTCAGGTACTTCAGCTCCATCACCTCTAGCTTCCTCAACTGCTCTGTTTTCATTGCCAAGGTTTAAGTACCATACAGTAATACTGGTCACACCATTGTTTTGTATGCTTCATTGGCATGACCATATCCTGCCAATCCCTCTGGCTAATATAAGTATCATAATATCTGATGCACTGTATCACCAGTCAGTGCACTCTAAAGCAATACCTAACTATATTAACTCATGAATCCCTTTGCTCCATGTTTTTCTTATAGTTATAAGCTATATATAACGTATAGTTCTATATACCCAATAGTTATGAAGCAGATGTATTTACTTTGCCAGTGTCATGGCATATTGCACACACCTTTGCTTCATATGACAGGTGACTACAGCCATAGCCTCCCATGGCTCCTCACCAGGCTACTTCTGTGCTGCAGACAAAGGTATGTCAGCCTGTGTTATGGGCTCCCCTTGGTCTAGCATTTTCGTAGTACTATGTTATGTAGCACAGCACAAAGAGTACAGTTGTGTAAGTAAACTTACTGTAAGAGTAGTTGTTCTAATAGATTGCTGTTACAGTGGCATAAACTATTTGGGTTATATCTTACCCAAGATATTACCACTGGCAAGCTTTCAAAGTTTCAGGGCACCTTCCACACTCCTTAATTGCTAGGGGCTTGAGCAGAGCCACATAAAAGAAAAACAGTTTGGGCATCAAAAACATAGAGGGCATTCTTACCTCAAGAAGGAAGGCTATAACCTGAAAAAATGTTTAGAAAGGAAAAAGTAATGGCTAAACATATGTAGCTATATAGACAACAGTATTCATATCCACACCCTAGCAATAAACAAAAACAAAGCAAGGAGATGGGAAGATGGGGTGGCTCTTCCAACATTGATCTGTTAGAACCATTTAATGTTGTTGTTTGTTCAGACAACTATACTACATTCAGCATTAGATCACTGCTGCAGTAGCCTTAGTTATTTGCGTAGCTCACCGTGGTAGTGCTGTGGTAGCATTGTCACCTCACAGTAAGACGTTGTCCTGTTCAATTCTAAGAAAGAACGAACGCAGTCAGAAACTTCTTGAAACAACAAAAATGATGGCAAACCGTAGTGAAGAACAATCCGGTTATTGCAAACCGTAGTGAAGAACAATCCATTTATAGACTTTTAAAACAGTCCATATGTTAACTGAAGTGCTTTTTGTCTGGGAAATACATCTGATGAAGTTTGTGTATTTTCCGGACGAAAAGTGCTTCAGTTAACATACGGACTGTTTTAAAAGCCAATAAACAGATTGTTCTTCACTATGGTTTGCAGTAAACGGATTGTTCTTCACTACTGTTTGCCATAATTTTTGCTGTTCGATTCTCAGCTAGAGCGTCTTCTGTGTGGAGACATGCGTGAATGGGCATACCTTCATTGAAGGTTGTGCGTCAGGGCCAGCAACTCGGCACATAAAAACCTACTGCCAATCATTGGCGGACCTGAGTTCCACTGTGGCGACCCCATAACCGGGAAAAGCTGAAAGAAACAAAACAATAGCCATAGCTTAGGAACACACAGGAAGGGTGAAAAAAGTACAAAAACTCAGGAACCCCTGGAGGATGGTCCTACCTTGTTCTGGACCTGGAAAGGAATCCAGTTTATAATACTTTGTGAAAGTATGCACCAAGGACCAAGTTGCTGCCTTGATATACTTTTAGAGTCAACCCCTTTAAAGAAAGCAACATAAAAAGTCAAGGCTCTGGTACTGTGGGCACTAACCCTACCTGGAAATGGTTTCTTATGGTGAGAACAGCAAAAAGAAATAGTGTGATGCAGCTACCTAGAAATGGTCTGCTTTGATAGTGGTTGTCTTTTCTTGCTTTTAGAAGAGACAAATAACTGATTGACTTTCCTGCACAATTTAGTTTAGTCTACATAGTATCACAGCTGCTTGTGGATATCCAGAGTATGTAGGATTCTTTCTCCTTAATTTTTAGGTTCTGGAAAGCATGCATAGAGATGGATAGACTGATTCAATGTAAAACATGAAGCCACTTTCTGCATAAAATGAAGGATTTGTGCTCAAAGAAACCCTGTTCTTGTGGAAAATGAGCCAAGTTTGACAAACTATAGGAACTTGAAACTCAGGTACTATTCTTGAAGAACTCAAATAAAACATAACACAGTTTTCCATATCAAGAGCCTCAAAAAACCTCATGAACTGGCTCAAATGGAAGAAATGCTTGTTAACTGGTTTAAATGGAAGAAGTGCTAGTACTTCAAGCACAAAGTTAAGATCCAAGAAGGAGCTACTTGTTTTCTAGTTAGATGTTTATGTAAAACCCCTTTCAAAAACTGCTCAACATGAAAATATGTAGAAGGGAAAGTGATTGAGAGCAGACAAGCAGATATAGCCTATATATTCTTAATAGATGAGTAGGAAAGACCAGAGGTTAATAACGCACACCAGTAATTAAGAAACAGAGGCATCTCAACCCTAAATGGCATCTGGTTCTTAGAAAGGCACCAACTGGAAAATCTCTTCCACTTACACATAAAAGATTTTTTAGTAGAAGTTTTTTTCATTCCTTCTATACTACCTGCTGCATGTTCCCAGAAAAAAACAAGGCACCTAAAGGAAACCAAATTTTATTATCCAGACAGAGAATTGAAGTGTTTCCAGGTTGGAGTGTAACAGATCACCTCTGTTTTGAATGAGAAAATTCAGTCTGTGAGAAAGGTTGTGGTAACTGCCCCTTGTCATTTTCAAAATAAGGGAGCAACACTGTTGTCTGGGTCAAAAGAGGGTCACCACCAGTATATTTGGGGAATCCTTGTGGATCTGTAAAAAAACCTGTCCATCATGGGAAAGCATACAGGAGCATTCTTGTCCATAGGAATAATAAAGAATCCGTCTTCCAGGCCTTTTTACATGTGATCCTGGAGCAGAACTTCTTTAACTGCTTATTTGTTAAGCAGGCAGATAGATTTATTTGAGATGTTACCCACAACTGGGTTAATTCATAGAAGACTACCGGGTATAATTTCCATTCCTGATAGTCTATCCTTGTACCACTCAGATATCTGCTATAATATTTTGATCTGATTGAATGTTTGTGCCCCTCCCCCCAATGGCAAGCTCCTCTAGCAGCAGTGGACCCTCCCAGAGGCCATTACACAGACCATGTATAACCCTATTAAGCTCAGCTATCTCTGCATTGGTCACTGCCTGTACCTGAACTATGGTCCTGCACATAAATGTTGAGTAATGGCCATACAGAAATGTAACTCAGGCAGGGAATATACACATGGCATGCCCAGTCACCATTACAGTGACCCGTGTCATACTCCTCACTCTCAATGGACTTGGTGAACCAAGGGTGACTGTGCTGCCGGAAATAAGGGCACTTGTGATGTTACCTGTGATGGTGTGCTGGCCATATCCTCTCCTACTGCAGGTTACCTGAGATGGTGTGCTGCCCATATCCTCTCCTACTGCAGTATCCTGGAACCAAGCAGAGAGCTGCAGAGGCACAGGAACTGTGCACAAGGAAGATGTGGAAATAAAGCTATCACATTACTCATTTCTACCATTGTCATTCCGACCCCTGACTGTGCCAGGATTTGGATGCCATCAACATCAGACCCAGTCAGATGTGGTTGTTTTATTGGTTAGAGGACATAAGAATCAGTTTTCAGGTTTATTTTTTCTCTCTGCTATAAATTAGACAATTTTGTAAGGCTCTGTGCTCACTTACAGAGAGCTCAGCAATTATTTTTATGTGTTTCAATTGCATCCAGTTTAAGATAAGAATGTTTTCTTGGTTTGCTACACTTATACTTGAATTTTACTGTGATCACAACTGTATTTGGCATTTTTTAAAGCATTTATGTAATTCTGAGATAGAATTTGTTATTTCTGTGTTTGTTCAGTATTCTAAGTCTGTTTACAAATCACCTTCCAGAAGGATGAATTCGATAGGGACTTATTTATAGGGTAATTGTTTGTTGTTTAATCTGCACTTCAAAGTTACTTTTGCTATGCTTTACATTAAGAAATTCCAGGATCATCCATCTTGGGCAGAATGCGTTAATCGTGTCTATCTGAGTTGGAAAGCACTTCAGGAAGCTCAAAATGCAGTTGTTTGTTGGCTAGAGGGCATAGAATTCAGTTGTCAAGCTTTTTTTCTCTGCTATAAATTAGGTGAGTTTGCAAGGAGCTACCCACTGCACAATGGTCATAAGCAGCATCCTGTATAGTAACATGAACAGTAAAATTTCCCTGTAAAGTTAGGATCAGGTCTGAAATCTGTTAGCTGTGGTATCGTAAGGAATTATGTTTACAGCAGCTAGCTTGTGCATGGAATAGCACTACATATCCTAGTACTATAGATCATCCTGACCTTAACACCAGAAACTAGTTTTGCATATCAAAGTAGCACTAACACATCCTAACATCATAGAACATCTTGCCCTTAGCCCAAGAAACTACCACAGGAACTTTCTATTAAACCCAGTGCTTAATCCTAAACAGTCTACCCTATTACAGCACCAGACAATATGGATATGCACTTTCCTAATGTCTCTGTGGCTAGCTTGGTAAATTTGGGCATCTGAAAGTAATGTAGCAATTGTCTCGTGTTGTCAAATGACAAGTTAAACATTAAAGAAAATAACACAATATGAGACAGATGTAAATACACAACTTCCTTGCATGCAAAATCACTCGCTTACAAATGAGGTAGTCAAAATATCCACACTATTTCCCTCACACATATCACTTATCACTCATACAGATTATCTTATGCTGACCTTCCCAAACCTGAAAGATCTCCATAGCCACCAATGGCAACTCTATTCCTCTGCAATTACTAAAACACTCATCAAAAGCAACACCTAACATCACAAATAAGCCAGTACCCAATAGTCCCTGAAGAGAAAAGCCCATAAGCCAAGAATGTATTTTACCTAATGCTTTTGTCTTTGGAGACTTCATTGTGTGACACACAGACAACCCACTCACCAAGTTGCCTATTTGGAGCCATAATCCACAATAACATGTATACACTCAAGTCAATGCAACCTTAAGTACCAATATACTTCTATCATAGTCCATGTGAGTGCAAATGACCTGCAATGTACCTTACAGGACCATATGAAAAGAGACATAATAGATCTCTCAGAATATCTGGCACAGACAGGTACATGTCTTGCAGAGAGCAGCATTCCACCTTCACCAAGGGTGGTGCCACAGTATGAACATGAAATTATTGACTTTATTAGTAATCTTAGTTTCTGGGGTCACTCTAGGGGGATCCAAAATCAGTCTGTATGGGTTGACATGGTCAGCAGACTATGTTGCTTTATCAAGGATGGGCTGCGGCTGTCCATCTAATCTTTTATATTTTAGCTAAAACTTTATTCACCCCCTTAGAGCCTCCTTAGGCAATACCAGAAAGACAAAACAACCATCATAGTCAAAAAGTCTCCAAGTGGCATTAAGGTGTTACTGATCAGTGTTTGGAACTTAAACAAAAAACTTCACACCCTTCAAACCCTCCTCACTCTGAAGGATGTAGATATCTGTGCTGGGGATGAGACTTGATTTAAAGCTGTAGAAAATACTCAAGCAGGGCAAGGCTAGTGTGCCTTTAACATCTTTAGGTTCATAGGTTCATATGTGTTTATTAGGCTAATGACCACAAGGGCCTTTTTAAACCTAGCCATGCATCCCGAGTCTCTGACAACTTCTGATACCCTTGGTAAGTGTAAGCAATGACTAAGAATAGCACAGACTGGGGCCATTGGTTAAGCAGGATGCTACCATGGAGCTTATGTAAGTCACCATAGATAAGGTCTCTTACCATATCATGGCTAGCTACAGGTCACCATCTATGCCCCTCACAACTCTTATCTAAACCAACTAAAGGCACACACCATCCAACCAAACACCCTTCATTTGTGATTTCACTAGTCTATAGACAGGGAAATGTACACTGCCTCAAACTCACATGCACATTTCTTGGACTTTATTAACTCAAACAATATGCAACAGATAGTGCACACTCCAAGCAGAGGCTCAAACATTCTGGATCTAGTACTCAGCAGCATGGGCAATGCACCCCCCTCACCCATTGTCACATCCTCACTACTGAGGTCAGATTACAAAGCTTTCTCCTTTGAAGTAAAAATCAATCTGGAAAACCTAGCTAAGATAAAGTTAAAACTATCCTAAGGGCAATCTATATCCATTAAGTGACTGTCAAACTTCAATGGTCCTCCTGACCCAGGGACCACAGCTACCTATGCAGAATTATTCACAAAGTCCCTATATGTGAATGGCTGCATACAGGCTGCTAAACCTACCAGAAGCAAACTTGAAACAAACTCTCAAAACAATCTCCATTGGTGGAATCTTTACCTATACAGAGTATAGAATAAAAGAAAAAACTCATGGCCAGAATCAGGAAGAGTAACTCCCTTAAAGACAAGTGCTCTATTATAAAGCTAAACAAGAAACTAAAATTGTTAATTAAGTCAACAAGGCTGACTATGAGGTCAGGATAGCCTCACAGACTAAGGACATTCATAAGGCCATCTTCAGCTATGTCTGGAATCTTGATGATAACACACATATTGTGCTGAACAGGTGGTGAATGGGTATCACCTTCACCAATCTGGATGATATAGCAAATCTACCGGTTAATAAATTGAGCTCAAACTTCACAGCTTCTCCCTCCAGCTCCTCCAAGTGAAGTCTCCTCCAACATACATCCACAAGGTGTTAGCAGGGACCAGGTACTGATAGCACTTGGAAAATACAAGAATACTGCCTCCGTGGTTCCCAACATAGGTTCATAGGTTCATAAGTTGGCACTAGGCTATTGTCCCTAGGGCCTATACAAGCCTAGCCATAACAATTCCCTGGATATTTCTTCCCACAATATTTACTTCCATGGACCCCTGTCTAACAGGGTGACTGATGTGATCCCCGGGGTGAATTTCCTATCTCCCATCGAATCGTCAAAGTTCTTTTTGAAGAGAGCCAAGGAGGTGCTCTGCTTGACATGTATGGGCAGTCTATTCCAGAGTATGGGAAGTCTCTGGGTCAGAAACCTATCCCTCCAGCATGTTTTGTTCATTGTGACGACAAGGTTTAGATCCCTGGAACATGTGGCTCTGAGGGATTGGGATTTCTTTAAGTGGAGTATGTCCAGCAGCTCAGGGTTTAACATGGCCTTGTATGTTAAGCAGAGATACATCTGAGTAGATGATATGTGACAAAGTATAGCTGGAGTTTTTTAAGGCGGTCAGCATAGGGCATCTGCTTTAGGCCTGTGATTCTTTTAGTGAGGTATTTCTGTGGCCTTTCCAGCTGTTGCAGATGTCTTGTGAGGTACATACCAAATGGGGCATTGTCCTCTATAATGGGTGTAATGAGGGATGAGTACAGTGAGAAAATGACCTCCTTTTTTCTCGATGGAAAGCACTTAGTGATGAGGTGTGCCACATAGAAGGATATCCTGACTGTTGTGGCGATGTGGTTATCGAAGGTGAGACCACTGTCCACTTGTTTACTCTAAGTCTCTGGCACCAAGCATCTGTTATCTGTTTCTGTAAGGCCCTTTTGTAGAATATCCACATAATTTGGGGATTCAATAATAGCTTCCAGTTTGCAGTCATCTGCAAACTTTTATAGCCAGAGTCCCTTAATGTTGGCTTGTACTTCAGAGAAGTAGATGCCAAACAAGAGCAGTCAAAGGACTGAACCCTGAGGTACTCCACTTGTCACTTGCCTGGAGCTGGATTTGGAGTTGGCTACTTTTACAGTGTCGGTTCTATCAGTAAACCAGTTGGCAACCCATCAAGTGATGTAGGGATTTATGCCCAGCTTAGTAAGTTTATCTATGATTTCAGAGTGAGGGATGGTGTCAAAAACCTTGGGGAGGTTCAGATAGGCTGTGTGAACTGCCTTACCCTCGTCCACAGCTCTAGAGACTGATTTGAAGAAGTGAATCAGGTTCAGGAGACAAGATTGGCCCTTCATGTACCCAAACTGGGTGGGGTGTTTGAAGTTTGCCAATGTCTTTCTTTATAAGTTCCATGATAATGCATTCCATGCCCTTGCAGATCAGGCTTGTCAGGCCGATGGGACGGTAGTTCCTGGGATTCAAGGTCGATTCCCCCTTGTGGAGTGGGATAACTGTAGCTGTGTGCTGCTCAGTGGGCACGAAGCCTGAGGTGAGGCTATGATTAAACATGACACTTAGGTGAGGTGCCAGTTCATTTTGTAGTTCATGTAGTACACAGCCTGGGATGTCATCTGCTCCCATGGATGCTGTATTCTTTGCTTTGGAGAGTGCGGTTTCTACCTGTGTGGCCGTAATTACCAGAATTTGGCAATCTTTTGGTATTGAGACGGGCCCTTTAGGGGGTGAGAGGGGGTGAAGTTGGCACTAAATCAATCAGCCAGGATATAGGCAATATCCTTGGGATCAGTATATTTAATGCCATTCTGTTGTAGCTCAGCGCATATCTGAGCATTGTCATTTAGATTCTTGACATAACTATAGAATGCCTTGTGGTTGCCTTTGGAATCTTTGGGAATTTTATTCTTAACTAGCTTTGGAGGATTTTATGAGGGATCTCAGCTTCTTACTGAGGCTGGTAAGGGAATTTTTGCATCCTGGGATTTTCTTCTTTTCTGCAACAGTTTCTTTTCTTCTGTTGTATAGTTTGTTTATGGCAGGGGACCACCAGATTGGCTTCCTTTTTGAGAAGAACGTCTTGGTTCTGTTTGGGATGGCATGATCCATGCACGGGTGGATGTACTCATACAGTGCCTTAGTGTAGGATTCAGCAGTCGAACTTTCAGCTCCAGTTTGCTTGGGTGTCATGAAGTTTGTCACTTCTGACTTGAGGAGCATGAATTTGGCTTTGCAGAAGTTTTTTACAGAGGTTTCCTTACTGGGGGTGTGGGTGGGATGTGGATGTCAAGAGGATTTGCTTATGGTCAGACCTGACCAATGAGGGGGTGACAACTGGTATGGAGCATCTATCTCCCATGTTGGTAATGACCAGGTCTAGGATACTGGAGCCCCTAGTGGGACAATGGATTACTTGATCCAGGGCATTGGAATTTATGAATTCCAAGAACCATTGAGAAAAGGTGTTGATACCCATGTAGTTTTCCCAGTTAATGGCAGGGTAGTGGAAATCACCCTTTATTAGGGTGTTTGGTTGTATCTTAATATTTTCCAGTATGTTTAGAAAGGTGTAGTGAGAATCTTGGGGCATGGTGGGGGTTCTGTAGCAAGCTACAGTTTGGATTGCAGTCTTATCTAGTGTTAAGTTGCACCTGGAGAATTTCAGATGCATTGTGTTGGGCAATAAGCCTGGAGGTGTGAATATCCTTGGCGAATATGGACACTCCTCCACCTTTAGTTTTTGGTCTTGGTTTGGTGACCAAAAAGTGTGGTAAGCATTGTAGCCTGGTATTGCAGGGGTGCTCTCTGGAGCCTTGAACCAGGTCTCAGTTACTGCACAGATATTGATGTTCTCCATTTTTAGGAGTGCTTCGAGAGAGTGCATTTTGAGGTTTAGACTTCTAGCATTAAGTAGCATTGCCTTCAGATTTTGCATGCTTGTATCTGTTATGGTGGTGGTTTTGTCCTTTGAACCTTGCCTAAAAAAGGCACTATAGGGGTGGCAAGAGCTTTAGCCAGTAACGTGAATCTCAGGGGTGACAGGTGCAGACCATCTCTGGCAAAACATTGTGGTTTGTCGATCATGTCATTTCAGGCAGACAGACACTTGATCCCTTTTGAATGACACCAGAAGCTCAGCCAATTATTGAAGTCAATCATTTTGTCCTTATACTGCGGTATCATTCTGGGTGAAGGCAGGATGCTACTCAGGGTTAGGGTTATACCTGCCTGGGCTACATGATCCAGGAGTTCTTCCATGTCTGTTTACATGTAGTCCAGGGAGGTACGTCTCAAGTCATTCACTCCAACATGGACAATGACAGTCATATTTGTACTTGTTGTGGAGTGACTTGAGTGCATGCGTTATGTGGAGGATCCTGGAACCCGACAGGCAGTTGACTGTAATTTTCTCCTTGTTCAGCCTGGTGAGTGGGACATCAGTGTGCCTGACTATAGAGTTACCTAAGACTAAAGTGTTGGGTACGTTGTCTTGCCGGGTCTATATTGAATTAGTGAACGCTAATTCATCGACCCCTTTTAAGCAAAAGCTTACCATCTTGAACACCTGGAACAGCGATTTTTTTCACAGGGAAAAAAAAAAATTGCTGGGCCAGTTCTGGGAGTTCGCCATTTCCTCCACTGTGGTGTGATCTCATAGTTGGTATATTTAAGTAGGATGGGTGTGGGGGGGTGAAGCCCCCCACATTATAAAATGTTTTAATTTTTTTTTTTCTGGACCAGTGATTTTTTTTCCCTGTGAAAAAAAATCGCTGTTCCAGGTGTTTGAGATTTTAAGCTTTCGCTTAAAAGAGGTCGATGAATTAGTGTTCGCTTTTCTAAGCGTTCGCTAATTTAATATAGACCCGTCTTGCCTTAGGGGTTGTTGTTGGGTGGCACACTGGTGTTATGATCTATGCGCCACTTTGGTTGTGACTGGTGTTTGTTTGGTTTCAGCTTTGGAGGTCCTTGTTGCTTGGGCAGGTTAATGTTAAGGGCCTCCGCATATGTGGGTTTAGTGTTGCTATGTGTGGGTGTTGATGGTGTAGGTTTTGAAGCATCTCGTGTTGCAGTCTAACCAGTCTAAAACATGACATATCAAGACCACTTGAGACAATCTTCAACTGCATCCTCAAACCAGGCTACATTCAAAAGTGAATGGAGGACTGCAACAATCATTCCGTTCCGCAATGACTGACCATCAGCTGACCCAAGGAACTAAAGCCCCATCAGTCTAACAAGCTTAATATGCAAAGGCATGGAAATAATCATCGTGGAAATGAGAGCAAAAGACACTGGCAACCTACAGACATTGGACCCATCCCAATTTGTCTTTGTTAGGAGAAGTTCGCATGTACTTCCTGGCACATTTCTTTTTTTTTTTCAACAATGTTTTTTATTTTAATAAGAACAATAAAACAACATTGTATTTACAATCATAACAAAAAGAAGAACTATATACTGCCTTTGTGTCAATGCCACTGTCTCCAACCCATATAACATATATGGTCTCACTACCCTCTTGTAGACCTTCCCTTTCACTCTTACTGGTACTCGTCTGTCACAAATCACTCTTGACACTCTTCTCTACCCACTCCATCCTGCCTATACTCTCTTCTTCACCTCTCTTCCACACTCACCATTACTCTGAACTGTTAATCCCAAGTATTTAAACTCATCCACCTTCACCACCTCTACTCCCTGCATCCTCACTATTCCTCTATCCTCCCTCTCATTCACACACATATATTCTGTCTTAGTCCTGCTGACCTTCATTCCTCTTCTTTCTAGAGCATATCTCCACCTCTCCAGGGTCTCCTCCACCTGTTCCCTTCTCTCACTACAGATCACAATTTCATCTGCAAACATCATAGTCCATGGGGACTCCTGTCTGATCTCATCTGTCAACCTGTCCTTCACCATTACAAATAAGAAAGGGCTCAGAGCTGAACCTTGATGTAATCCCACCTCCACCTTAAACGCATCCATCACTCCCACCACAGACCTCACCGCTGTCACACTACCCTCGTACGTATCCTGTACCACTCTTACATACTTCTCTGACACTCCCAACTTCCTCATACAATACCACAACTCCTCTCTAGGCACCCTGTCATATGCTTTCTCTAAATCCACAAAAACACAATGAAACTCCTTCTGACATTCTCTGTACTTCTCCATCAACACTCTCAAAGCAAACATTGCATCTGTAGTGCTCTTTCCTGGCATGAAACCATACTGCTGATCACTAATCATCACCTCCCTTCTTAACCTAGCTTCCACTACTCTTTCCCATAACTTCATGCTGTGACTGATCAGTTTAATCCCTCTGTAGTTACTACAGCTCTGCACATCACCCTTATTCTTAAAAATCGGTACCAAAACACTTTTTCTCCATTCCTCAGGCATCCTCTCACTTTCCAAGATTTCATTAAACAATCTAGTTAAAAACTCCACTGCCATTTCACCTAAACACCTCCATGCTTCCACAGGTATGTCATCTGGACCAACAGCCTTTCTGTTCTTCATCATCCTCATAGCTATCCTTACTTCCTCCTTGCTAATCCACTGCATGTCATGATTCACTATCCGCACTTCATCCAACCTTCTCTCCCTCTCATTCTCTTCATTCATCAGCCCCTCAAAGTACTATTTCCATCTGTTCAACACACACTCCTCGCCTGCAAGTACATTTCCCTCATTATCCTTTATCATCCTTACCTGCTGCACATCTTTACTAGCTTGGTCCCTCTGTCTAGCTAATTGGTACAGGTCCTTTTCTCCCTCCTTAGTGTCCAACCTTTCATACAACTCATCATATGCCTTATCCTTAGCCTTCACCACCTGTTTCTTTGCCATGCACCTCATCTCCTTATACTCTTGTCTACTTTCTTCATCTCTCTGACAATCCCACTTCTTCTTCGCCAACCTCTTTCTCTGTATACTCTCCTGTACTTCTTCATTCCACCACCAGGTCTCCTTGTCCTCCTTCCTCTTTCCAGATGTCACACCAAGCACCTTTCTAGCCATCTCTCTTAGCTCTGCTGTAGTTACCCAGCTATTTTGTAACTCTTCACTGCCACCCAGTGCCTGTCTTAACTCTTCCCTCAGCATCACCTCACAATTACCACTTTTCAATTTCCACCATTTGATCCTTGGTGCTGCCCTCTCATTCATCCTCCTTTTCTTGATCACCAATGTCATCCTACAAAATACCATCCTATGCTGCCTAACTACACTTTCCCCTGCCACCACTTTACAGTCTCCAATCTCCTTCAAGCTGGCCCTTCTACATAAGATATAGTCCACCTGTGTGCATCTTCCTCCACTCTTGTATGTCACCTTATGCTCCTCCCTCTTGTTAAAATACATATTCAACACAGCCATGTCTATCCTTTTCACAAAATCCACAATCATATGACCTTCTGTATTCCTTTGCTTAACACCACACCTACCCATCACTTCCTCATCCCCTCTGTTCCCTTCACCAACATGCCCATTGAAATCTTCTCTAATCACCAGTCTGTCACCCTTGGGTACAGTCATCACCACTTCACCCAACTCACTCCAAAATTTTTCTTTCTCATCCATCGCACATCCAACTTGTGGAGCATATGCACTAACAACATGCATCATTACACCATCAATTTCCAGCTTCATAAACATCACTCTATCCGACACTCTTTTCATCTCCAAAACACTCTTAGCATACTGTTCCTTCAGGATAATGCCTACGCCATTTCTTCTCCCATCCACACCATGATAAAACAATATGAACCCGCGTCCGATACACCTAGCCTTGCTCCCCTTCCATCTGGTCTCTTGCACACACAATATACCAACCTTCCTTTGGTCCATCATATCAGCTAGCTCTCTCCCTATACCAGTCATACTGCCAACATTCAAAGTTCCACCCCTCACTATCAAAGTCCTAGCCTATACCTACCTTCGGCGATGCCTTCCACTTCTTCTCCTCCTTCGGCCAACAGTAGCCCAATTTCCGCCAGCACCCTGTTGGCCAACAGTACTGGTTGTGGTCGTTGTTAACCCGGGCCTCGACCGATCCGGTATGTATACTTGGCTAAATAAATAAATTCATTGTTAAAGCAAAGAGGGGAGTTGTTTTTCCAATTTTGTGTTATAACTTTTCTTGCAACTGCAAGGATTGACCATAGTGTATGTACTTCAGTTTGGGGTATAACCTCTGGAAATGGGTCAATAAATAAGATAAGAGAATCATAAGTTATACACCTATCATTCCATAGTGCATTAAAGAAGTTTCTAAATTCACTCCAAAATAAAGATAACATCTTACAAGTAACAACCATATCATACCAATCAGCATTTTCTGTATTGCATCTCCAACATTTCACATAATTTTTTTACATATTTTGGCAAGTCTTTATGGTGTCAATTAGCATCTATGGAGAATTTTCTAGATATATATCTTCCAGTAGGGGGAGATTGTTGTTTTACCTATAGGTAGGAAATTCTTCTTTGTTTATTTTAGCAGAGTAGTTGCAGTAGGAGGCATCTATGAAATTAAAGTCTGACCTAATAGTTTTATAAATCATAGATATGAATGAGGGGCCTCTTAGAGCGCCATTTATAATATTATACATTAGTTCTAAAATGTTAGGTGTATTATTACTATGAGTTTGTAATGATAATATAATTTATAGTAAAAAAAAAATCCCTACAGACTTGTATATCGAACCAATTACAATTATTTAAACTATACCTAGCAATTAAATAATTATGTGAAATAATTTTGTTTGTAGACCAAAACTGATTCCAGTAAAGTAAGTTTGCCTCTTTAAATTCACACATTTTATTGAGCTCAAAAGAGATTAAACATTCATTAGTGTAAGCAATTGGAAAGACAGATATAAGTTTTTGATTAAATGGTGAGATTGGGTAAATCTTTTAAAGTTCATTAGTAATGTGGTAAATGACAGAGCAGGGTTTTAATTTGTTTGTTGTATTGTGTGCATATTTTTAATGACAATATAAAGATATTTCGATCTAGTTTAATAAGAGGTTCAAGTAATGTTTTATTAGCAAATAAGATTTTTTTGTGCACTAATTTACAATATGAAGTGTAACAGGAACTTATCCATGCAAAAATCATGTTAAAGATGGTGGCATTTAAATTAAAATCAATATTAGGAAAACTAATGCCTCCTTCTTCACAACTTGCAGTATGTCGTTGTAAAGATATCCTAGGTTTTTTGGGGGTGCGAAAGAAATTTTAATAAAATATTATTAATCTTTTTTGCAATTTTCTTAAGTGGGGGAATAATCAAAGACTGGCTAATGTATAAGATTTTGGGTAGTGATATCATCATCAGCTCCCTTTTTCCTTTTTTTTCTACATGGGTTCGGGGTATCATGTTAACTGCCGCTAAGTCTCGATTCAGTGCCACACTCCTGCCTTCTTCAACACTCATATCTGACTGTCGCAGATCTTCTTTCATGCAATCTATCCACCTCTTTGCTGGATGTTCTCGCTTCCACTTACCTTTTCCTGTCTGTCCCAAATCTCCCTCACCAGTTTTTCTGCTTTTCTACACAAGTGCCCAAGCCACCATAATCTGTTCTCTTTGATCTTTTCTGCAATTGGAGCTACTTTGGCTTCTGCTCTTATGTCCTCATTTCTTCATCTGTCCCATAGTGTGCATCATAACACCTATCTCAATCACTTCATTTCCATCACCTCTAGCTTCTTCAACTGTTCTGCCTTTACTGCCCAGGTTTCTGTACCATACAGTAGTACTGGTCACACCATTGTCTTGTACACCTTACTTTTCAGCTTCTTTGGCATTCGTCTGTCATAAACTACCCATGACACTCCATGCCAGTTGGCTGTAGCCCCTCTGATTCTAAATTTGACCTCTTCTTTCAGACTTTCCTTCTACTCAACCACCCCTCCCAGATACTTGAATTTGTTTACCTGTTCTACTATCTTCCCTTCTATCTCTATTCTCAGTTTCTTCTGATTTCCCCAATCTGCTGCCATTATCACTGGCTTAGCTGTGCTTAGTTTCATCCCATGTGCCTTCAGATTTGCATTCCATTCTCCTATCCTTTGCTGAAGTTCTGGCTCAGAGTCTGCCTGCACTGCCACATCATCTGCATACAGCAGCTTTGCTGATCCCTCCTCTCCAACCTGTTTGCTAATGTAGTCCATCACCAGTATGAACAGCAGTGGGCTCAGAGCTGAACACTGATGTATACCCTTTCCCACTGGGAACCCTTCTGTGAGGCTGAACAGGGTTCGTACTTGAGTCACTGGGTCCTTGTACATAGCCTGCACTAATTCTACCAGTGTTTCTGTGACTTCAAACCACTGCAGTACTGCTCAGATCAGGTTTCTTGGGACCTTGTCATATGCTTTCACCAAGTCTAGGAATGCCCAGTTGGACTCTCTCCTCATCTATACCTTTTTCTCAAGTATCTGTCTCAGTGCAAGCATTGGATCAATTGCATTGCATCCTGGT
Source organism: Protopterus annectens (assembly GCF_019279795.1). NCBI lineage: Eukaryota > Metazoa > Chordata > Ceratodontiformes > Protopteridae > Protopterus > Protopterus annectens. Next base: position 1,844,722,937 of record NC_056743.1, on the reverse strand, counting down.
CTGAATCTGAACTGTTCGTCTCCCATCTTACATTCTACTACTCTGCATATCCATTTGTCAATCACCCTCTCCAAAACTTTCATGCAGTGTGGTAGGAGTTTGATGCTTCTGTACTGCCCACAGTTGTTCTTGTACACTGGCACAAGTATGCTTATTCTCCAGTCATCTGGGATATGCCTTTCTCTCCACACTGCTATTAGTACCCTTTGGAGCCATTTTTCCCCTATCTCACCCAGCATCTTTAACATATCTGCTGTGACCTCTTCTGAGCCTGATGCTTTCCCTGACCTCATCTTCCTTAGTGCTGTTCTTACTCCTTCTAATGTGGGTTCCCTTCTTCGCTCATTGTAGGCTGCTTCTTGTGCAGTACAGTTTCTGTGGGGTTTTCTTAATTCAGAAGCTGCTGGAAATACTCCTTCCATCTGCCTTTGATGTCCTGTGGACTGGTGAGTAGGTCGTTGCTGGCATCCCTGATGAAGGGTGTCTGACTATTTTTATCTTCCTGTCTCTGTCTTGCAACCTGATATATGTGCCCTTTACTGAGTGACTTTCCAGAAGTTGGCAGATTGCCTCCGATGGACTATTATTTGCTATTGTAACTTCTTTTTTAGCTTCTTTGTTAGCCAACCAGTAGTCCTTCCTAGCCTGGTCAGTCTTTTCTATCTCCCACGTTTTCCTGCACTCCTACTTTCTTTTGATGACTTCCTGGATTTCTGTATTCCCCCATCAGCTTTCCCTATGTACCTTATTTCCATACCTGGCTCAGCCACATATCTTTACTGTAGTCCTAACACATGCTGTTTTTAGGCACTGCCACTCTTCTTCAACTCCACCTATTTCATCCTCTTCTTGAGGTGCTAAAGCCCTGAGTAATTCCTTGAACCGCTATACTTTCTCTCCAGTCAACTTCAATGTCTTCAGCCTGGTCTCTGTTGACCTTAGAGCCTTCTCTGACCACTGCTTGCAGCTGACTGTGGCAACTAATGGTTTATGCTGTGGGCTGACTGTTTCACTGGGGATGACTTTGCAATCATGGATTCTACCCCAGTACCTTTTCCTTACTAGCAGGAAGTCTACCTAAGTTGCATGTTGGCTACTGTTGTATGTTTTCTCATGACTGTCTCTCATTCTGGGCCATGTGTTGGCTACTATCAAGCCATTTGCCAGAAAGAAGTCTAGAATGGCTTCTCCTTCTTTATTCCTGTTACCCATCCATGTGGACCCAGGCAGTCCTCATATCCTATTTTGTCTGTCCCGATATGTGCATTCAAGTCACCGATTATCAACACCAATTCATGCTGTCCTGCTTTATCTAGTAGGTTCTGCAACTGTGGTATGAATGCACTCTTTTCCTCACTATCACAACCCTGCTGTGGGGCATAGGCTGAGATTATGAATACTGCCCTATCATTAAACCTGAGTCTGATTGCCATGAGTCTGTCATTAATTCTGATGATATTCTTCACTGCCTTCTGAAGTCTCTCTCTAGGAAGAAGAGATTCCTTAATGGTTAAGGTCTTTGCCTCCCATCCACAAGGTAAAAGGTTCAATCCTGACCTCCAACCAATTCCTGTTTGGAGTTTGTATGTTCTCCCTGTGTCTCTGTGGGGTTTCTCCCATATCCAAAAAACATGCTGACTGTTTCCATCTCAAACTCAGCAATGAATGGAGCTGTAGGCAGCAGCACAGACTCTACATGGTGCCCTATAGGGGGAAAAGTTGTACAGACCAACCGCTTTCGGCATCTACTGTGGTGCAAAGTATCCTCAAGATAGGAGAACACGCATCACAGACTGTGCACCATGGCAGGGCTAGCCATTCGGTGTAAAATATGGCTCTAGGTGAGTTGGTCATTTTAATTAATATTAGTTTATCTTCAAATGTAAAAAAATCAGTTCCAATTATCTATACGATTAGTAATTGAGCTTATTGAGTTTTTGTAGTTTACAGAAATTGTGTCTTTAAGATTTGGATTAATGGAGACACCCAGGTAATTATTTTGTGTATTATTCCAGTCAAAGTGCTTGTAATTTCTCATTCTGTTGGTGATATTGTTATTTATTAAAAGGGTTTGGGTTTATTATGATTGAATTTTAAGCCTGACATGTTCAACTAGATCTAGGGTATTAAATTGATCTAAAGTTGTCTCAATATCACCACTAGTTAATAATAGATCATCAGCAAATAGATGACTTTTTGGGGATAGGTCACGACTGAGGTCATATCCTTTAATATGTGTATTATTTCTAATATAATTAGCCAAAGGTTCTACAGCAAGAGCAAAAATTAGGGGGTGTAGGGGACAGCCTTGTTCAGTACTTTTGAAACTTTAAAGGGAGAGGATAAAAAGGAACCCATCTTTACAAAAGAAATGGAGTCTTCATAAAGTTTTTTGATTGAATTTAGGAAATCCGAGGATAATTTGTATTGTAATGTTCTAAATATGTAAGACCAATTAAGAGGATCAAATGCTTTGTCTATAGCAAGGCTTATTGTGGTCAGTTCATTTTTATTTTTATTGCTATGTTTATTAAGGATAGAAGTCTTATTATATCTTGAACTTTCCTATTTTTTATAAATCCTGTCTGGTCATCTTCTATCACGTTGGGGATAATGGAATTAAGTCCATTTGCTATTATGGACATACATTTTATAATCTATATTAAGAGTGAGATAGTTCTTTAAGATGAACAAGAAGTAGGTTCTTTATCAGGTTTCAATATAGGTGAGGCAACTGAATATTTCCATGAAGGCAGGATAATAACCTTAGTCTTGATTTCATGGAATGCATTTAGTAAAATGTTTAATATGCTATCTGGTAAGATTTTGTATATTTCAAGAATTACTCCATTTAACCCTGTTGCTTTATTAGTTTTTAGTTTACTTACCTGGTCTTTTAATTCTTTAAAAGAAAAAGTTTTGTCAATGTTTGCAACATTAGCATGAGATAAGGTCTTTGAAACATTGCTTTCAGAAATGTTTCTAGAGTTCTGTTATCATTTAGAACTGGTTTAGAAGTATTCATATTCTCATAATGCTTCCTGAAATAGTGTAGGATGTTGTTAATGCCTGTTGCTATTATTTATTTTTCTTGTTTTCTGTTTATATGACTTCCTTTATATGATTTTTTTTTTCATTTAAGCACTTTGACCTTACTGAAATTTTGTGCAAGCTTTTAGGATTAATAGAATATGAATTTAATTAAATTTATTCTAAGTTTATTGAATTTTTTGGTGAAGAATATCTTGATTGTCTTTATTTAATTTATTTTATTTAGGGTTATTTTGTCATTGGATGAAAGATTTTGTTTCATGCTATCTAATTTGTTCTGAATATAATTTCATTTTTTTGTCCCATTCTTACCAGATGACTTAATGGTTAAGGTCTTCACCTCCCATACATAAGGTACAAGGTACGAACCTAACCTCCGACCAATTCCTGTTGGGAGTTTGCATGTTCTCCCTGTGTCACTGTGAGGTTTTTCCCATGTCTAAAAAACATGCTGAGCATTTCCATCTCAAACTCACCAATGAATGGAGCTGTGGGCAGCAGCACAGACTATCTACATGGTGCTTTATGGGGGAAGAATTGTATAGATGAACCACTTTGGGCATCTACTGCGGTGCGCAGTATCCTTAAGATAGGAGAACATGGATCACAGACTGCACACCATGGCAGGGCTAGCCACTCAATGGTGTAAAATATGGCTCTAGGTGATTCGGTTGACTAATGTTGCCAAAAATGGGCAAGGGTAGTTACCCATGATAAGTGGGTTGAGGACCCGGCCTACTATGACCCACATCAGGGACCCTTGCTAATGGTGGAAGGGGTATATGTGCCCCTATTCGCCAGTGTGTGACTGCCATAAAGCCCAGCAGCCCTGGGTCAATAATCTGCTGGCCAGCCGGTGTCCAGTTGCCCAGCCTGGGATAGCTCTGTTGCATGAATGCTGGACGTAAAACCAACCAACCTGCAAACATGAATTGAGAATTGCTACATTTAATGTAGGTTTATTGACAGAATGCAGCTTGGAAGTGGATGTCATTATGATGTGGAAGAGGCTGGACATCCTATGTATCCAAGAGATGAGATGGAAGGGCAGTGCAGCAAAGACACTTGGCTTGGGAGCCAGACTCTACTACTCAGGTGGAGGACAGGCTAGAAATGGTGTAGGAATTGTGGTGAGGAAGAGGCTTCAGAAGGCAGTGAGGGATATCATCAGAATTAATGACAGACTCATGGCAATCAGACCACAGTGTAATGATAGGGCAGTAGTCATAATCTCAGCCTATGCCCCAAGTAAGGTTGTGATAGTGAGGAAAAGAGTGCATTCAGATAGCAGTTGCAGGACTTACTAGATAAAGCAGGACAACATGAATTGGTGTTGATAATGGGTGCCTTGAATGCACATATCGGGACAGACAAAACAGGATATGAGGACTGCCTGTATCCATTAGGGTGGGGCAACAGGAATAAAGAAGGAAAAGACATTCTATTCTTCTGTCTGGCAAATGGCTTGATAGTAGCCAACACATGGTTCAGAAAGAGAGACAGTCACAAAATCACATACAAGAGTAGCCAACATGCAACATAGGCAGACTTCTACCTAGTAAGGAAAAGGCACTGGGGTAGAATCCATGATTGCAAAGTCATCCCCAGTGGAACAGTCAGCCCACAGCATAAACCATTAGTTGCCACAGTCAGCTGCAAGCAGTGGTCTGAGAAGGCTCTAAGGTCAACAAAGACCAGGATGAAGACCTGGAAGTTGACTGGAGAGAAAGTACAGCAGATTAAGGAATTACTCAGGGCTTTAGCACCCCAAGAAGAGTAGGAAATAGGTGGAATTGAAGAAGAATGTCAGTGCCTATAAACAGCATGTGTTAGGACTACAGAAAAGATATTTGGTCGAGTCAGGTACGGAAATAATGTACATAAGGAAAGATGGTGGTGGAATGCAGAAGTCCAGGAAGTCATCAAAAGAAAGAAAGAGTGCAGGAAGAAATGGGAGATAGAAAAGGTTGACCAGGCTAGGAAGGACTACTGGTTGGCTAACAAAGAAGCTAAGAAAGAAGTTGCAATAGCAAAGAATAGGCCATCAGAAGCACTCTACCAACTTCTGAAAAGTGACTCAGGGGTACAAAGAAACTATATCAGGTTGCAAGGCAAAGACAGAAAGATAAAGACGATAATAAGACACCCTTCATAAGGAATGCCAGAAACAACCTGCTCACCAGTCCACAGAACATCAAAGGCAGATGGAAGGAATATTTCCAGCAGCTTCTGAATGAAGAAAGCCCCACATAAGCTGTACTGCCCCAGAAAGAGCCTACAATGAGAGAAGAAGAGGAGCCCACCTTAGAAGAAGCAAGAACAGCACTAAGGAAGATGAAGTCATGGAAAGCAGCAGGCTCAGATGAGGCCACAGCTGATATGATAAAGATGCTGGGTGAGATAAGGGAGAAATGGCTCCTTAGGGTACTAATAGAAGTGTGGAGAAAAAGGCGTATCCCAGATGACTCAAGAATAAGCATACTCATGCCAGTGTACAAGAACAAAGGGGACATCCATAACCTTGGGCAGTACAGAGGCATCAAATCCTACCACATTGCATGAATGTTCTGTAGAGGGTGATTGATAAATAGATACACAGAGTAGTAGAATGTAAGATGGGAGATGAGAAGTTCGGATTCAGACAAGGATGCAACACAACTGACCCAATGTTTGCACTGAGATAGATACTTGAGAAGAAGCTAGAGATGAGGAGAAAGTGCAATTGGGCATTCCTAGAGTTGGAGAAAGCATATAACAAGGTCCCAATAAAACTGATCTGGGCAGTATTGCGGTGCTTTGAAGTCCCAGAAACATTGGTAGAATTAGTGCAGGCAATGTACAAGGACCCAGCAACTCAAGTACGAACAGTGTTCGGCCTCACAGAGGGGTGGGTGTACATCAGGGTTCAGCTCTGAGCCCACTGCTGTTCATACTGGTGAAAGACTACATTAGCAGACAGGTTGGAGGATACAGATCAACAAACTGCTGTATGCAGATGATGTGGCAGTACAGGTAGACTCTGAGGTAGAACTTCAGCAAAGGATAAGACAATGGAATGCAAAACTGAAGGCACATGGGATGAAACTAAGCACAGAAAAGACAGTGGTAATGGCAGCAAACTGGGGAAATCAGAAGAAGCTAAGAATAGAGATAGAAGGGAAGATAGTGGAACAGGTAAACAGCTTAAAGTATCTGGGAGGGGTGGTTGAGGAGAAAGGTATTCTGAATGAAGAGGTCAAAGCTAGAATCAGAGGGGCTGCAGCCAACTGGCCTAGAGTATCAGGTGTAGTCTATGACAGAAGAATGACAAAAAAGCTGAAAAGTAAGGTGTACAAGACAGTGGTGCAACCAGTACTACTGTATGGTACAGAAACCTGGGCAGTAAAGGCAGAACAGTTGAAGAAGCTAGAGGTGATGGAAATTAAGTGCCTGAGAAAGGTGGTAGGATGCACACTGTGGGACAGATGAAGAAATGAAGACATAAGAAAAGAAGCCAAAGTATCTCCAATTGCAGAAAAGATCAAAGAGAACAGATTACAGTGGTTTTGGCACATTTGTAGAAAAACAGAAGACAATCTGGTGAGGAATATTTGGGGGAGACAGGAAGAAGGTAAGAGGAAGCGAGGATGTCCAGCAAAGAGGTGGATGGATTGTGTGAAAGAAGATCTGCGACAGTCAGGCATGAGTGTTGAAGAATGCAGGAGTGTGGCACTGAATCAAGAGAGTTGGCGACAGTTAAAACAATACCCCGACCCCATGTAGAAAAAAATGGGAAAAAGGGGGCTGATGATGATGATGATGATTCTTACCTTTTTTGTAAGTATCAGTTCTTGATCTTTCCATATAACACAACTTTTAAGGTATCCAATAATATTGTGTCAGATACCTCTCCATTGTTATTTATTTCTGCAAATTGATTTATTTTGGTTAGCATCCAGTCTTGAAAACCTTTCATTTTTGTAATACAGGCTGGTATTCTTTGCCAAAAATTTAAAGTCTCAGAATGTAGAGTTATGTTGACTATAATAGCACTGTGATCAGATTAGAGACAAGGCATTAATAGTACATTTTCTATTTTTGACAGTAGAGAGCTTGATACTAGAATTTTGTCAATATTAGTGTCCCAAACCTATATGAGTAGTGAGATAATTTTAGCGAACAGGGTAGCTTTATAAGATAAATATCTTTAACATTTATTGAATTAATATAGCTTTTTAAGTGTCTTGTGACAGGTAAAATTCTAAAAAAATTTTGAATTTGTTGTTTCATTGGGAGAAAGAAGGCAATTGAAATCTCCTGCTAATATCATCTCACCTCCGGAGTGTAGGGTTATTATGTCTAAGTATTTCCTTACTGTTTTTGCACCAATTCAAGGGAACCAATAAGAGTTTATAAGGGAATAATACTTTTTCTCATGTTTAATTACCACTATGGCTAGCACTCTGTCATTATCTGTATATGAATCTATGATTTCAGGGAATCTCATGCCTTTTTTCCAAATAATTAATACACCTCGTCTTTTGTGTTTAAATTGAGAACTAACTAAAATATATATCATCATTTTTTAATATGAGTTTATTTAAATCCTGTGATATTAGCTGTGTCTCTTGGAGAAATACTATATCTGCCTTATGTAAAGAAAGGTATTTGTTAATACCTGCTCTTTATATAGGATTATTTAGCCCATTTACATTTATAGATAAGCATTTGTATATTAACATTGTTTAATGAATTGAGTAATAAGGCATTTGTAATGATTTTATAAAGTATTTATAATACAAGTCGATAAGAGTATTTGTTATGGACAAAGTTTCTGTAATTAACAAAGAATGTTTAACATTATGTACATTAACCTTCATCATGGAACCTAATATTCCTGGCTTAATATGTTCTACATGTAAACAACAAATCTGCCAACTCATACTATCCAAAAATCTTGCTCTACTACTGCAGGTTTGGTAATTAATTCAAAAAGAGAGAAAGAAGTGAAGGAAACATCATACAGAATAAACAAATAACTAGAACTCTTCTTTCATTTTTTCTTTTTTCTTTTTTTTAATTAAAAAGATTAGAAGGAATAATCAAATCTGATGACTTATATACTAAGCATCTAACTTCTAGTATTAAGTTTACTGTTGTAATATAACTTCCTATCATCCATCAAAATAAAGTTTCACTAGGATATATTATATGTACGTATATATGACTACAACACATATCATAAAATATAGCATACATTCTTTAATATATCATTTGAAATGGGTAAGTGAAGGGTGCAAAGTTTTAGGATTTGTGTATATAAATATCTCCAGAGCTAATAACTACATTCTCTTAATCTATAAGAACATAAAATGTAGTTGGATTGTGAATTTCAACATGTATCATATTGTAATTTCAATAGATTACATAGAAATTTAAATACATTTAATAACATCACATTCTCAGGTGTTTCTTAGATTACAATGAAGTAAAATAACTTATGTTTGACTATTAGAGATGCTACCTTTTCAGATACCAAAAGAGGGGCATTTTCTTAACAGAAATGTGAGATTTTGCAGGATGAACCATACCCACAACCAATGCAAAGAGATGGACTTCACTTAAAGTTATGTATGTTGTTTTGTACAATATTAAGGTGTTTCAGAAACAAAATAATTGTTTTATTCAGCCAATAAATGAAACTTAGGAAATATTTTTTTTCCTTCTTTCCCTAAAATCCCAAGGCATTTGTCATTTCCCTGCTTTTTTGCATGACACAACTACCTAAATAGGGACTGTCCTGCATAAAGAGGGACAGGTGGTAATATTACTATTAATATGATGAATACCTTTAGCAATATTTTTAAGTCAAATCCAGACCAAAGGAGTTTGGTGCATGGGGTAAAAGACTTATCTCATATCTCATTACCCATGACAGCCCTGACCCGAGCACTAAGGTGGCCCCAACCACCAGCAGTGACAAGTTTGGCATATGTCATATACTGTGAAGGGACAGATTAAGTCAAGATCTGTAATAGTAGCAAAAACAATTATCTCAAACTATAACAAATTAGTTGCATTATATATACAAAGAACATTCAAATTAACAGGCATAGTTCTGGGCTGGGCAATTCAAATTGACAGGCATAGCTTTGAGTTGGGCATACACTTCTGACTCACAAGTGCTGTCAGTTCAGTTTTAAGAAATACAAAGTTCAGCCTTATAATCAGTTCTGGTATTATAGTATTGAAAGCACCTCTTGTGATGTTCTAATTAAATTACATGAATCACATCAGCCAGCACCTCAAATTATAAAAAGGCATGCAATTCCCTAAATTAGAGGGGAACAAAAAAAAAAAAAAACAAAAATAAATCTTCAACACCAGAAATTCAGTTGAAACCCGTAGACTTTAAAAAACAACTTGATATGAAGCTCACATTCAAGGACGTCGAGGAAAGCAGTTACAAGTATGTAATGAAGGTGGCCAGATGTGAACTACACTCCTGTGCATGCAAACATGGTAAGTAACACTAGTTGTCCAGTACAACCAGTACTACCACTACAATTGAAGTGTTCTTCCAACATATGGACTGCCATACAGCTCCTTCTCACCCCAAACCTATGCACTTGATCAAATAAAACACTTCTAAATAACTTAAATAGTGTCACTTTATTGCAATCTCATCTCATTTAGTACAACAATGCACTGTTCCAAAGCCATGCCGGTCCATTCTAATAAATGCAATCCACTGACCAGTCCTCATACTGAAATCTATGATCTAACATAATCTAGCAATAAAGTTCACACTATCTGATCTCCATCTAGGTGACAACAGTACATTACTCCAGACACATATTACAAGTGAGATTTGCAAAATTAGTGCTTTTGAACTTATTTATTATCCCACCGTGCATTCCTTCTTTACTCCATCCAAGACTGGTATTCAAAAGCAAAACAATATCCCAGAAAGCAACTTAAATGCAAACTTTCATCTTATCAACAGATTGTGTAATTGCCTGTGGGTTGTGTAATTGCCTGTGCACCCACACACCCTCACCCTGGTACATTTCTTTAAGAAGGTCATCAAGCTAGTGGATAAAGGTAAAACAGTACATGTTGTTTATCTTGAAATGGCCAAGGCATTCAGTACAATATCCCACTCAGCTATTGTTAGCAAGCTCTCTGAGCTGGCATAAATCACTACATAGCTCACTGGACTGCTGGCAGGCCAGTAGGCAGGAGCTAAAACATCAGGATCAATGAGACCACATCAGCCAAGAGACTAGTCGCCAGAAGAGTAGCCCTGTCTACATGTTGTACCTGATCTAGTTTGGCATCTACTTCTCGGAAATCAAGGCTAACATTCAAGGCCTCCAGCTCACCAAATTTGCAGTTGACTGTAAATTGAGAGCTATTATAGATTCTCCCGGATACACCAATATTTTGCAAAAGGATTTAACACAGATAAGTGACTGGTGCCAAAGCCATGGTCTAAAACTCAGTGACAAAAATGAGTCAGATGCCCTTTAGAAAACTGCCAACCCAAGTTAATTACTCCATTAATAAAACACACTTAAGAGTCAACCTAGTAGTAAGAGATCTGGGATCGTATGTAGACAGCAATCTGGCCTTTGGCCAGCATGTAGCAAAGATTGTAAGAAATCGTTCTATGTTGCCCAACTTTTAAGGAAGGGTATGGCATTCATGTCCAAGGAAGTTATAGTACCACTCAACTCAGCCCTTATCAGACTCATCATGGAGTACAATGCTACCTTTTGCATGTACCTAACTAGACTATTGCAGTAGCTGGAGCACCCTCAAAGGTTTCTCACCAGGACAATTCAGGGCATGAATAGCAAGTCCTACACTGATCATATAAAGGCTCTGTAGTTAGTCTCCTGCAGGCTGCAGAGAGGGGATCTTTGCCTGGCTTACATAACTTCCTTAGACCCAGCCCTGATGGATCTGTTGAACATGCATAAAACAAACAGCACCAGAAAAACTAGCTTCAGGGATCTGAACTTCACTTGGGACATAAAGAGTACACGCTGGAGATACAGATATGTGCCTCAAGGAATCCATCGCTATGGAATAGGCTCTCCATTCATGTAAAATAGAGTTTATTCCTACCTCTATTTAAATGAAACCTTGACAATTGGATGGGAAATTATAAATTTGCCTACAGTCTGCCCATTGTTCCTGGGATAGAGCACATCAATAAGAAAAGTGTAATCCTAACTAACATGCCCTCACACAAATCCCTTACTTACCTCCCCAGTTACATGCCCCGTCTGTACAGATGCCTATGATACTTGGGATCCAATTGGGTTTGTGATGCATTCTTATGCTTGTAAGGGTCCAAATGGTCATTAACCTAGTAACAATGGGTCTATATCAGTTCATCGAAACGTCTGAAGTTCGACCACCATATGTTCGAACATCAAACCACAAACTGCAAAAACATCGAAGTATTAAAACAGCGATTTTTTTCCCAGAGAAAAAAAACGCTGTTCCAAGAAACACACACGCATCACAAACACACCAAAACAACATCAATCCACACACATACACTCAAAATCCTACATCTAACCCTACACTAAACTGTACATACACTACTACCTATCCACTTACTTTAACCGAAACCCTAACCCTAAGGTCCGTCACTATCGCACACTCACCTGACCCACGCCCTAACCCTAACTCACCTATCCTGCCCCAACCCTAAAGTCTTTCACTATCGCACACCCACCTCACCTGCGCACTAACCCTAACTCACCTAACCCACGCCCTATCTGTAACATCCACACAATCGCACACTTACCTGAACCCGACCCGTAACTTCCCACCACAGTCCTGATACTCGCGAAGCTACAGAAATGGCCCATCCAATTCTTTTCCTGAGAAAGAATTCAGTGGGCCGCGGCTTTGCGATTACTAATCTGGTATTCAATATTCAGCCATTTTGACGGACTGATATAAACCCAGTAACAACCTATGAACCTATGATCAAAAGGTCTGAAGGAATTTCACAATCCAGCAACTGGGAAAACATATAAGAATTATTTATATATATATATATATATATATATCTATATATATATATCTATATATATATATATATATATATATATATATATATATATATGGGTTCACTTTATAATTTCGAAATACTGAAATACCGAATTTCAGTATTTCAAAATCATAAAGTCGAAAACTGAAAATTGCGAAAGCGCATAATCGCGAATTCGAATATCTCAAATTCGTGGTTATGGCTTACGGTACATGATGTGCAATGTTGGGAGTGTATCATGTATGGATGTAGGTGCAATTGAAGGTAAGTGAGTGTTTTGTAAGGGTTATGTGTGGGAGTTTGAGTGTGTCTGAATGTGTGGATGTATGTATATGTGTGATGTTTGTGTGTGTGCGAGAGACTGTGAAATACGTGGATGTGTGTTTCCTTTTTGTGTCTGTGTGATCTCGGAGTTAGTATATATATATATATATATATATATATATATATATATATATATATATATATATATATATATATCTAGAAGTGGGAGGTGCAGGGGGCTTACCCCTCTTTTTTACATGTAGTGTAGGTTTGTTTGTGTTTTTGTGTTTGTGTGTGTTTTGTTTGTTGTAGTGTGGGTTGGATGATGTATGTGTTGTGTGGTGTATAGTTTGTGTGTGTTCGTGATTGTGTGCTTCGCGATTGTGCGCTGTCGGGATTATGGGTGTTCGACTTTATGATTTTGCAATACTGAAATTCGGTATTTCAGTATTTCAAAATTATAAAGTGAATCCATATGTAAATATATATATATATATATATATATATATATATATATATATATATATATATATATATATGTGTGTGTGTGTGTGTGTGTGTTTGTATATATATATATATATATATATATATATATATATATATATATATATATATGTGTCTATATTATCTTATCGAAGTTTCAGAATATCGAATCTGATATGGTTGACACCATATCATCGGATTCTGAATCACCAAAATATAAAAATAAATGTCTAAAAACAAAAATAAATAAAAACTTACATTTGCAAGCAGGGGGGCAAACCCCCCTGCACCACACATGTGGAGGGCTGCACCCCCCCATCCCCCTACTTAAATATACCAACTCCGAGACCGCACTACATTGAACTAAATGGAAATCTCCCCTTATGGAGATTTCCATTTAAACGTTCGATGTTTTTTGCTTTCACTATTCTGGTGCCAACAATATCAGCTTTGATATTGTCGACCTTCAACAATGTGAAGTAGACCCGTGGTGGTGGTGCTGCGGTAGCGTTGTCGCCTCACAGTAAGATGCTGTCCAGTTCGATTCTCAGCTAGAGCGTCTTCTAGATGGAGACATGCGTGAATGGGCATACCCTCATTGAAGGTTGTGCATCAGGGCTGGTAACTCGGCACATAAAAATCAACTACCAATCATTAGCAGACCGGAGTTCTGCTGTGGTGACCCCTAACTGCAAAAAGCCGAAAGACACAAACAATATATATCTAGAGAGAGAGAGAGAGAGATATGTGTGTGTATGTATATATACACATAAATACACCCTTCACTAAGATACACCTATTACTAAGACCAGTGTTCTAAACCTTTATAACAGGCTTTTAATGGAAAATTTTACATTAATATATTTCAAGCAGATCAGTGGTATAGGTGTAGTCTCAAAGGTCCTGTAACAAAGAAACCATGCTCATTAGTTTTATGGCTGTGAGTCAGACAGTCTCACATGTTAAAACATAACAACTCTTGAGTATCAACATCTGATATTTAAGGCATTCTCTGTAGTCTATCACACACATCCAGTACTTTACCATAGGCAGTGCAATAGCCTGGACCCCTAAGAGCAATACCAATAACACCTCTACATCTGTTAATAAGTCTCACTGTCCTACCTGTTGTCCTTTGCTCCTGTGCCAGGTGGTTTGTCTTGCTGCATCTATCTGTAGTCATGCCAATAACAGATATGTAAATGTGTTAATCCATCCTATTTTGGCCACTGTTTGCACTGGTCTGCACTAAAAGGCATGTGTACAGCTGCCATCCATGCTGTGACATACAGTGTGGCATATTTCTGGGTATTGCTTTGGCATGCAGGGTACACATCTGATCATACTAACTGTGCAGCGGCCTATCACATACTGCTGCAGGTGCCATTTTCAAATGGCATACCAATAGCATTTGTGGATAGCAGAGGCTCTTTCTTATGCTACATAGTAGCCTGTGTTACACTAGATGACCATCATATGGTCACAACAGCCTGTGATACCAGCACTGCATTTTCTGTCAGTGGTAAACCTCACTGACACTCATACTTGGCCTGCTTACCACATAACACTCTACAAGTCTACACAGTGTACCTTTGTCTCTTTATCATACTAGGTACCCAAAGGGGCATGCCCTAACACACCTTCCATGGCCTCTTATGGCCAAAGAACCATCCTAATGTTGTTGTTGTTATCAAATGCAGACAGGCTAGTGATATTTCTCTCAGTCTTTTGTTGTTGTTATCCTTTTTTTATTTTATTTTATTTTTTTTTATTGTTCTGCATTTATGCTACTATTTTCTACAGTGTCAGCCACAGCTTTACTTGTGTCCATCTTCAGTAAATTCAGTGAGAGACCAAAGCAATTCAAAGCAAGACGTTTATTGTTCAGAACAGAATGGCAAAAAGCTGAGATTACAGAATGTGAAATATGACATAATCTAATCAAACAGCTGGGCTACCGACTTTAAGAACATGAAACAAAGTACTGACTAGTTGTCATATGATAATATTCTGGGAAATTCTTTATTTTAATTAATTGACGGCAATTATAATTAGTGATTATCAGTCACTGGATAGCCAGAAATTGAACCCTAAATCTTTCTGATGTACATAATTTTAATATTTCACTTGTTTTTTACTGTAAGCAGAACAAAACATTGTAGCTTTAAATATTTGAACCATATAACAGATTATGCATGTTTATCTGTTTCAGTCATATTTCTTTATATTATTACCCTTTGTTTTTCCTCAGTTATTATTGATTTGCTTAACTGTGGCTAGAGTTTAGAACATTCATGATTTTCCTAGCCTTTTGCTTGTATTATAGGTAGGTACAAGGCAATCTGCCCGAGGGCATGTATAAGCCTAGCCAGAGTGTGTCGGCTTTCGCTGCCCCATTAGTTAACTGAGCCTCTGTCAAGCAGAGCCAATGAAGTGTTCCCAGGGGTGTATTTTCTGTTACCCATCCACTTGGCAAGGCTTCTCTTGAAGAGTTTTAGTGAGGAGCTCTGCCTAATGTAGTTAGGAATTTTGTTCCAAAGCATGGGGAGTCTCTGTGACAGGAATCTATCCCTCCAGCATGCTCTATTTATTGTTGGGGTGAGGTTTAGCTCACTAGAGTGTGTGACTTGGATTTCTTTAGGTGGAGCATGACCATCAGTTCTGAGATGGACATGGCTTTGTAAGTCAGGCAGAGATCACCTCTGAGTAAGCGATATGTCACTAAGTACAGACAGAGTTTTTTCAGTCGGGCTGCATAGGACATATGTTTGAGGCCAGTAATCCACTTGGTGAGGTGCTTTTGTGGTCTTTCCAGCTGCTGGAAGTGTCTTGGCAGGTACATCCCAAATGGGGCATTGTACTTTTTGATGGGTCTGATGAGTGATGAGTAGAGAGGCACTATAACCTCTTTATTTCTAGATGCAAACCCCTTCCTAATTAGATGGGCCACATAGAAGGATTTCCTAACTACTTTGGCAATATGATTGTCAAAGGTGAGATTACTATCTACTTGGGTCCCCAGATCTCTTATTACCTATTCTGTATTAAGGGGGCTGCCACCTATGTGGTAATTCGTTGGTGTTTTGTTTTTCACAAACGGGATGACTATTCATTTTTTGGCATTTAGCTTGAGACCATGACTTTGACGCCAGGTGTCTGTCTCAGTAAGGCCTTTTTGAAGGATGTCTGTGTCAGCCGGAGAGTCAGTTATGGCTCCCAGTTTGCAGTCATTGGTGAACTTGGTTAGCCATAGTCCTCCTGTGTTTGCCTGTACTTCTGAGAAACATATGCCAAACAGTAGGGGTCCCAGAACCGAGCCTTGCAGGACACCACTTGTGACTGGTTTAGAGTCGGACCTGGCACCCGCTATTCTTACTGTGTGAGTTCTGTCTGTAAGCCAGTTAACAACCCATCTTGTGATGTAGGGGTTTATGTTCAGGCTGGTGAGTTTTTCCTATAATACCCACGTGAGGAATGGTGTTGAATGCCTTGGCGAGATCAAGGTAGGCTGTGTGAACCACCTTTCCCTCATCTATGGCCTTGGTGAATGTCTCAAAGAAGTCAACCAGGTTTAGTAGGCATGCTCTGCCCTTAACAAAGCCAAACTGGGTCGGGTCAAGTGTTTGGAGGTTCCCAATGTCTTTGTTAATGAGTTCAATGATGATGCGCTCCATAGCCTTGCAGACCAGGCTAGTCAGGCTTATGGGGTGATAGTTACCAGGGTCAGTTGTGACCCCTCCTTTGTGGAGATGAATAATCATTGCTGTGTACCATTCTATGGGCAATTAGCCTGTGGAGAGGCTGAGGCTGAACAGCGTGTTTAGGTGGGGGGTTTGTTCATTCTGTAGTCCATGCAAGACGCAGCCTGGGACACCATCTGGCCCCACTGATGCTGTGTTTTTGGCATTTGAAAGGGCTGATTTTACTTGTGCTTCTGTGATTTCTGGGATAATATACTTTTCCGGTATTGTTGTGGGCCCTTTTGAAGGTGAGAGGGAGGTGAAGTTTGCACTGAATCTATCTGCCAGGATGTTGGCAATATCAGTAGGTTCAGTATATTTTGTGCTATTTTGCACTAGCTCAGAGCATATCTGCGAGTTGCCACTTAGATTCTTGACCTAGCTAAAGAAGGCTTTGTGGTTGTCTTTCAAATCCTTGGCTACTTTTCTTTCAAAGTTAGCTTTGGATGATTTTATGAGGGACCTTAGTTTCTTACTGATACTGATTAGGGATCTCTTTCCTTCTTGGGATTTGCTTTTTTTATGAAATAGTTTCCTCCTTTTGTTGTATAACCTGTTTATGGCAGGGGTCCGCCAGACTGGTTTCCTTTTCTTAGGGGAGTAAGTCTTGGTTTTGCTATAGATGGCATGATCCATGCATCCTTGTAGGTGCTCATAGAGTGCAATTGTAAAGGATTCTGCATCTTGGGCAGTGTTATCCTTTAGCGTAGGGGCTGTGAAACTTGCCACCTCTGCCTTAAGTAAGGTGAAGCTTGCTTTAGAAAAGTTTTTCACTGTGGTTTCCTTGGTTGCGGCTGGTGGTGGGGTGTGGACATCCAGGTTGATTAGTTTATGGTGTGATCTAACCAGTGACGGGCTGACCTCCGCTACAGAACACCTGTCGCCCATCTTGGTGATGACCAGGTCCAATATTTTGTGGCCTCTGGTAGGGGAGTTTACCAGCTGATGCATTAGACTGTGCCTATTTTTCACTCTCCTCAAACATCAGTAAGGTATTTCCTGTGGTTAGTACATAATTATCCTTTAAGGGGCTCTGCAGAGATGCCTATCTTGTCTTTACATCTCCACTCTGTAAAACATGACCGTGTTTGATACCATACAGTTTACAGTCATGTGACACGCACGACAGCCACCTCCTCAGTTGGAATGTCGACGTTCATGTCGACGTTCATGTGTATGTCCATTTAGAAGGAGGTACACAGGGCAAGGACTCACAACATTGATGTAAATGGGAGATTTACAAAATATGGTCGACAAAATTTGTAAACTTTGTTGTGTCGACCATACAACCTATTTAATATGTATGAGTCGACATTATTTGCAGCAGAAATCACCATTCGCGCAAGTGATTTTCATATTTATGATAGTAAACCAATACCATACATATAGATAAATAAACTTGTCCCTCTTGTAATGCTGACTTATTGAATCATCTGCTTATTACCAGTTTTTCTGGAAAATGTATTTTATGGCAATAAGAAAAAAAAGTGAATTTAGTCAAAACAGCTTTCGCCAAAATAATATTTCATGCGCTTGGGAATTTGCACTTGCATATTTTCTTTTCTCTTGGCAAATACATTATTTTAAACAATTTGGTCTATGACCATACAAAGTGGCATAATTTAATAATCTTGTGTTTAAAGTTCACTAATCTTCTTGTATGTAACAAGAATGCTTCAGCAAATTGTTAATGTAAAAATATAGCCCAATTGTTGATAATACTTCTATCAACAAATGCAGTCTGTATAAATCACATTTATAAATTCTATATTTTAACACACCGTGGATGCAAAATTTGTCTGTGGTTTAAATCTAGTTAAAACATTAACTTGTAGAAGCAGCTCACATTTCCATTATGAAGCCCTTAGCATTAAAAAAATGCTATATGAAATAAGCCAAAAATGCTTGCATAAAACTTAGATTGTCTTTCTTAGTGTATAGGGATGTGGTGTAGTCATGTATACAGAAATATCCTGCTGCAGTCTGTTTATGTATATATACGTGTGTGTTTGTATACATGCCTGTGCACATTTATAATTACCTATTTGTACCAAAACTTGCAAATGATGTTTACAGTGAATACCCTACAAAAGAAGTCCTGTTGAAACATTTAAACACATTAATTAACTTTTCAATGCTTGTGTAATATGCATTATTTCCCTGTGTTAGTGAATCAAAGTAAAATGCATTTTATACTCTGCAAAAGAAGGCCTGTCATTAAACAATGGTGTAACATAAGCACTGAATAAAAGTCCACACTGCAACCTCGTAAAGGTGTCAGAAATTAAATTTGCATCCTGTGCTGTCAAATCTAGCCATTCATAAGAGTGATTTCCTTTTAGACTCATGAAAATTTGGTGGTAATTTATAACTATGACACTTTTTGTATATTGCCCACAATTGGAAATAATTATTTTAAAATCAAACTAGGATTGCTTCATTCAGTTTACATATTAATAGTGTTTTAAAAAAAGCTGTTTTTAGTGGAGCAATAAATTGCTGAGGATTACAGTTAGTCAATTAAGCTATACATAACAGTTTCATACTTCTTAATGTTCAGGCAATAGATGCTGATGAAAAGCCTCTTCAAAGTCAAATTCTTGAGCAAAGAATTTCTCAGGTATGCTTTCTCTCTTGTTCAGTCTTTCCCCTGGATTCAGGAATAGTCTGTGCAAGAATAGCTTATTCTTGCATGGACTGTTCCATATAGGAATAGAGCTGCCACGTGCCCTACATATTAATGATGGCATGCCGCTCTATTCATACACCTACATGATCCATGAATGAGTGCAGGAGTATGTAGAAGTGTTGCACAGAGATTTCAACAAGCCCCCTGCCCTCAGAAAGTGCTGTACGGCACTTTCTGAAATGGAAGTGTATAAGTACAGGGAAGCTGCATAATATTAGAGCCTGGCTCTAATATTATGCAGTATTTCAGTGTCTGTGGACACCGAAATGTAAAACTGACATTTCAGTGTCTGCGGATACTGAAATAATAAAAAAAAAGTATCAAAGGACACAAGTCACAGCCAGCGGCATACACATAAACCACCCTCCCCAGAATGTGTGTATCCCTGCCCTACATGCATGGAAGCAGCAGGACAATATAATATAAATAAAATATAAGTATGTAATTTTTTTAACATTAATAAAGTAATTTAAGCCAGGCGCAGTGAGTTTGCGTGGTGCAGAGCTTTGCTCGGCCTGCCTTAAATCTTAAATGAGAGTCAGATAGATTTTTGAGCGAAAAGGTCCCATAGCTGTTATAGTGTAGTGGTACATCTCTGGTTTAGCATGTAATAACTGCACCGTTTGAATCCCACCTCTACCCATTGTTTTAATGTTTAGAAACCCTGGTAAATACATTTTTATGAATGGGAATGCTAGCTGTCAATAATATGCCTGACGTATACTAGTATAGGGCTGTGAATATGTGAGATATAAATGTAAAAAAAAAAATGTTTTTTTTGTAATTAAAGTTTGCGGCCAGCTAAGCCTGCTGCAGCTCTGCTGAAACAGCTAAGCATAGCTTAAACATATAGACTTAAGCAATCCTTAGCTACTGTAAGCTCTGCTTAGATGCTTAGCATTTTTAAAACTCGGCCAGTCACAGAAAACTGCGGGAAAATAGACATATTTAAACTCCAAAGGTGGGAATATAGCCATATCCATTTGAGACTGATCATAGCAGGAGCAATATGGCTGGAGCTGGAGAGGGTGTGTGCTTTCGGGCGCAACACTGGGGCATTCAGGAGTCCTGGGTCATGGTTGGGCTCCTTGTCAAAGACCATGAGGATAGACTGCTGCAGGACCAGTACCAGGTCTCCCAATACAAAGTGGAGGCCTGGAACCATCTAGCACATGAGCTTAACAGTGCCACTGGCATTCCCCAGACTGTTGAGCAGGTGCGTCACCATTTTGATGACCTAAAGCATAGGAGGGATGAGCTCTTGACCCAGTGAATCCAAGAGGCCAGAGCACAGGGTGTCTTGTTTGTAAGTATCCAGTCTATGTATTTCTAAAAAATTAATTAAAAATTGTGTCTGTAACTGTACAGGTGTGCTTAATATGTCTTCATTCCCCATACAGCTGCTGATGAGAAATCTGTTAATGTGGAGACACATGCACAGCTGCTAGGCCATCTGCACAGTGAGTTGGGGAGTACAGAATTCTCTCTAATATTTGCTGTAATAAATCAGAAATAGTAATGGTAGTACTGTCTGCATATATAAGTGTGCTCTAACTGTAAAGAATAAATGTATGTGTCAGGCTGCCAGTGTTAAACTGAGTAGTACTAGCTGATGTGTAATATACACTTTTGTAGCAAACAAGGTACAACTGAGGAGAGAAAGAGTAGAATATGTATTAGGTTGTCTGGCTGAACCTGCCAAGAAACTGCTGTGTCAGGGCTACTGTAACAGTTAGAAATGAGAAGCAGTCCTCCTGTGCAGATCGTGCAGTAATAGTAACTGTGGATTTCTGAGTTATACACATTTATTTATGTCAAAAGTAATAAAGGTGACTAAAAACACTAATGTGGGCCATTTCACTTGTATCTGAAAAGTACAATTGTGTATGTCCTGCAGCATTCATTAACTGAGGTGAACTGATTTAGCACTGTTTGTCTGCATAGTTTAGACTGTGGATCTGAAATAACTGACAAAAAGCAAAAGTACATATTTTCTTCAGTAATGTGTTGTACTGTGTGCCTGCCAGCATTGCCTTGTGTTAACATTTACAATTCAGCTGTATGTAGCTCTGAATGTACAGAAAAGTGTATGAGAGTAATAGGTGCGGACTTACAAACAACAGTGTGTTGCCATGAATCTACATTGAAGTATGTATTATTAAAATGTTCAAATGTGTACTTTACCTAATCTTCTCATATTTTGCAAACAGTAACAGCAAGATTGTATGTTTTGTTTTTTGTAGTACTTAAAATGAGAAACAAAAACACATTTGATAAGAAAAGTACTGTGCACAAAAGTATGTACTAGACAGAAATATCTGAAGTTACAGACGCCACCTCCCCCAGTATCTCAGTCTGATAAGGACTAGGCCTGTAGTTCACTTTTGTACACAGACACCATGGTTTGAATTCAGGGACTACTACTAACATGTCTGCCCAGTTCTATGGCTGTAAACTGCAATATGTGTAGAAACAGGTATGTAATATAACAGATATTTTCCCCACAGGGCCTACAGGTAAAGAAATATTTACAGAACCAGTATGATGAGTATATCTGTGAAAAGTGTACAACTGTTCTGGTGAGCAACCCCACTACTATAAATATAAGTAGGCAGCCATTCACACTATGCAGTCTGGCCCAGATAGTTTCCAAGAAACCTGAACCCAAAGAATGACACAATACAAGTATGCAAAAAACACACTACAAACTCCAGGGACTGCTACTAATATGCCTGTCCAGTTCTACAGCTGTAAACTGAAATATATGTAGAAACAGTAATCTAATGTAAATAGATTTTCTCCCCCCACAGGTCCTACAGGTAAATAAAATTTACAGAAGCAGTATGATGTGTATATGTATGAAATGTGTACAACTGTTCTTTTGAGCAGCCACACTCCTACAAATAGAAGCAGGCTAGCTATCCACACTATGCAGTCTGCCCCAAACAAGGCTCTCAGCTGTTACTCTGTCCTGGATAGTCACCCCTGTTGCCAAGAAACCTGCACCTAGATAACATAACAGTACAAGTATGCCAAAAGCACACTGAGAGAACATCAGCACAGGGAACACATTGTTACTTGTACCATTAAGTATGACAGTTATGAGTCCACTATACTTATATACATAGAGTTCTCGTAACTTGCACCATAGTATGCCAGGTGCACATAGGTACAGGGGTTGGTGTGCTGTAGTAGCCCCATGGCCCAGGCAGATGGTAAGGGAGGGCAGAGCTGTAGAGTGTTGAAAAGTAGTATATTGAGAAGTATCAGTGAAAGCACTTGTTAATTGAATTTGTTCTCTTCCCCCACCACTTATCTGCTCCAATAATTCCACATAATCAAACATGGGAATATTCTTACCAAAACTTCTGTTGTTGGGACCATTGTTTCATTATGGTTGTTATATTTAAACTGTGTGCATACTAACATTCCTTGTTAAATAACCATTTTTGTTGACTTCTTGCAATACCTGTAACTGGCATGTTGTTGCAATTCTGAATGCCATTCCATATCTGCATGTGTTCTGTTTGCTATGCCACTGTTACAATTGCGCTGTTCTGAGTGCATTTGAACACCCATGCATGCTGTATTGACTAATGTTGGAATGTGTTGTTCATGACTAACCAATATGCTTTAATTCTCAATCCATAGCATGTTCAGGAAGGCCGATCCCAGCACATCCGCCTCTCCCACCCTACCTGGCCAAGGCACCAGGTCCCAGCATATCTGGGTCCCAACCTACACCACTCTCATCTGCTGGTCCTGCACCACCCTCGAGTGGAACTGCAGGGGACGAGACTCGTCCACGCCTCTCTAGGCAGGAGAGGTGAGAAAGTTGTCACCCACCAAGAGGTCTGTGGCATGGTGGTCAGTGCCCTCCAGACAGAGCTGGATGACTGCCTACACCAGGTGGAGGGCAGACTGGCACAGCTTGAGGGCCAGGTGGTACCTCCAGCTCAGCTCCCAGCACAGCCACCTTGAGGCTGTGAAGGAGTAGTAGTGACTGCCATCGGGTGGGGGACATCAGTCCCACTACTACCATCTGGGGGCTCATGTGCCTCCAATTTCCAACCACCATCCTCATCAAGGTGTTTACCCTCTATGTGTCACACACCGCCCATCTGCTGTCTTGTCTGTCTGTATATCCTACCTCTCCTACCAGACGTTCCTCCCCATACTTACCTGCACTCCTTCCTCAATATCCCACTCTCACCTTAAAAGAAAAAAAGGGCATCTGCCCCCCCCCAAAAATCATATCCCATACATAGCTCTGCATTTCACCCACCTACCTATGAACCTGTCTTCATTAGCACTCTTCAAAAAAATCTTGATGAGTGGATGGGAAATAGGAAATACATCCCGGGGATCACTTCTGTGTGTCTGCTCATCAGTGCCACAGGAAAATAACTTGCTTGGGTGGCATAAGCCAGGGAACCTTGTTGGCTAGGCTTGCGTAGGCCCTTGAGCTGATAGCCTAGTACCTACCTATGAACCTATGAACCTATGAACACACACAGTCCCCTCACTCAATCTACCCCACTAATTCTCAATATTGTATGTTGCCCACACCCCTCCCAGTGGAGTGTGAGGCTGTAAATTCCAAATTGCCCACCTTCATATCAGCGGTTGCTGCCGAAGAAATGCAGAGCTACGGTCCTTTCCTACACCCGTCCTGCACAACCTTACCTGCCAGTCATCTTGTTTTCCCTCTGTTTGCCCCATTTCACCACTTACCTCTTTCCCTCTTTTTCTTTTCTTTATTTAAAATTAGCATGGGTTTAAGTGAGCATAAGTGGACATAAACAAAGCTAAGCTGATGTAAGCATTGCTTAGCTCCACCTACCTTCGCACAAACCAGCGCAAACCAGCTTACAACTGCTTATAATTGGTGTGTCATCCAGAGAGTGTTCTGCCTAGCAACAAAATAAGTGGCCTTGCTAGGTTTGAAATCCAGGACCCTTCACACTATAGTCAGGCACCATACCACTAGGCCATCTGGGATTTTGGAATTCAATCTGTTTAATCAAATATATTCTGCAGTACACTCATTCAACAGTACAGTAACCCTCTGTACAATAAACATCAGCTTTTTATATGTACAAATACACAAGTATATATGTATGGAGATGCATATACATTGAAAATATATGAATACTATAAATATGTTTATACATATTAAAGATAAATGTGTGTACAAATAAATAATGGTATATGGCATAAAATAGATAAATACCATTAATACATAGAGCAATATAGAAATATATACATATATACATATATACAGATGTATACATTAAAACTTACAATAAAAAAAATATATATATATATATATATATATATATATACATACATATATATATATATATATATATATATACATACATACATATACATATATATATATATATATATATATATATATATATATATATACTCAGAATATTTAGTGCACTCATACCTCAGAACCACACCTGTAACACTCATAATGCAACCCATCTGGCAAAAGGCTGTTCAAATAGGGGGACAATGGCTGACAACTGGGGAATCAATTGTAATCATTGCACTTAAAATTCTACAGTGTTTCCAGGCT
Source organism: Protopterus annectens (assembly GCF_019279795.1). NCBI lineage: Eukaryota > Metazoa > Chordata > Ceratodontiformes > Protopteridae > Protopterus > Protopterus annectens. The sequence continues at coordinate 1,844,698,068 of NC_056743.1, read as the reverse complement.
GACAGGGTTGCCTGCAGCATACATGTTTAGAAGGATTCCACCACTCAAAATTAAATGTGATGTCACCAGTTACTGTCAGACACTCTGACACCACCAATGTGTCTGACCACAGACGTCATATAATGAACATGTGGAACATACCACAAATATGACCAATAAACCTGGACAGTCTGAAACAAACTGGCCAGTCGTGAGGTTGGCTCACAGCCCCTTACTGCAACCAATCTACACCAAGCGTGACAAATGGGGGGGCATGAAAATAGGCACATATCTGAAATAGTGGAGTACAGAAGCTGACACAGTTGCTGCAGTAACACCCTCATGTCTACCCTAACATATCATGACTGCAATACCACAAGTCCAACAATAAAGCACTTCACAGTACTTAGCAACAGAAGTCCACACATCATCTCAGTGATGTGTAAGAAATACACGACTCTTGTTTGGGCCAGGCAACAGCACACCCAACAAATATCTGGACATAACATCACATGGACATAACATCACATTATGGAAAACACAAACAGTTCCTATGCATGTTACCAAGCACTGTCGACAATACAGGCAGGCTGACAACAGTAACCAGAATCTTGCATGGGGAATCACACTTTTATTTGCAAATATACCCGGCATTACAGGGATGGAACAGCACTGCAAAACAGAAACCATTGTGAAACTGGATACATACAACCAATCCCAACACAGTCACAGTGAAACAGTGTGAAAGCAAATGAACAGAGCAGTATAAAAAACTGAGGGTTATGCTACTCAATGCCAGGAATATAAATCTCAAAATGCATGCGCTCAAAGCACTCCTCAGTATGGAGAACGTCGACATCTGTGCAGTAACTGAAACCTGGTTCAAGGCTCCAGAGAGCAACCCAGCACTACTGGGCTCAACTCATACCACACATTATGGCCACAGAACACAGACCGAAACACAAAAGGAGGGGGTGTATCCATATTCATCAAGGATACCTACACCTCCAGGTTAGTGATGCAGCATGTTACCTCTGAGATCACCCATGTGCAACTAACATCGGACAAATCTGCAGTGCAAATTGTGGCCTAATACAGATCACCCTCCATGACCCAGGACCACCACTCCACCTTTCTGGAGACACTGGAAAACATGAAGGACCCACCGAACACCCTGATATTGGACGATTTCAATTACCCTACAATTCACTGGGAAAACTACTTGAGTACAAACTCCCAGGCCCAGCGCTTCATGGATTTCATCAACTCAAATGCCCTGGATCAGCTGGTAAACTCCCCTACCAGAGGTGAAAACATATTAGACCTGGTCATCGCCAACATGGGTGACAGGTGTTCCACACCGAAGGTCAACCCATCACTGGTTAGATCAGACCATAAACTAATCACTCTGGATGTCCATACCCCACCACCACCCCCAACTAAGGAAACCACAGTAAAAAACTTTTCTAAAGCAAACTTCACCTAACTTAAGACAGAGGTGGTAAGTTTCACAGCCCCCACACTAAAGGATAATGCTGCCCAAGATGCAGAAACCTTTACAAATGCACTCTGTGAGCACTTACAAGGAGGCATGGATTGTGCCATACCTAGCAAAACAAGACTCACTCCTCTAAGAGAAGGAAACCAGTTTGGTGGACCCCTGCCATAAACAGGCTATACAATAGAAGGAGGAAACTAGTTCAGAAAAAAAGCAAATCCCAAGAAGGAAAGACATCCCTGATCAGTATCAGTAAGAAACTAAGGTCCCTCATGAAATCATCCAAGGCTAACTTCAAAAGAAAAATAGCCAAGGATTCAAAGATAACCACAAAGCCTTCTTTAGCTATGTTAAGAATCTAACTGGCAACTCGCAGATATGTACTGAACTAGTACAAAATAGCACAAAATATACTGAACATACTGATATTGCCAACATCCTGGCAGAAAGATTCAGTGCAAACTTCATCCCCCTCTCACCCCCAAAAGGGCCCACAATAATACCAGAAAAGTGTAGTGTCCCAAAAATGACAGACGCACAGGTGAAAACACCCCTTTCAAAAGCCAAAAACACAGCGTCAATGGGACCAGATGATGTCCAAGGCTGCGTTTTGCATGAACTACAGAATGAACTAACCCCCACCTAAAAATGCCCTCAACCTCTCCACAGGCTACTTGCCGATAGAGCTGCACACAGCAACAGTTATTCCTCTCCACAAAGGAGGGGCCACAACTGACCCTGGTAACTATCGCCCCATAAGCCTGACTAGCATGGTCTGCAAGGCTATGGAGCGCATCATCATGGAACTCATTAACAAAGACATTGGGAACCTCCAAACACTTGACCCGACCCAGTTCGGCTTTGTTAAGGGCAGATCATGCCTACTAAACCTGGTTGACTTCTTCAAGACAGTCACCAAGGCCATAGATGAGGGAAAGGTGGTTCACACAGCCTACCTTGTCCTCGCCAAGGCTTTCAACACCATTCCCCACTCGGGTATTACAGAAAAACTCACCAGCCTGATTATATACCCCTATGTCACAAGATGGGTTGCAAACTGGCTTACAGACAGAACTCACACGGTAAGAATAGCGGGCTCCAGGTCTGACTCTAAACCAGTCACAAATGGTGTCCTGCAAGGCTCGGTCCTGGGGCCCCTACTGTTTGGCATAATCTTCTCAGAAGTACAGGCAAACACAGGAGGACTATGGCTAACCAAGTTCACTGATGACTGCAAACTGGGAGCCATAATTGACTTTCAGCTGACACGGACATCCTCCAAAAGGGCCTTACTGAGACGGACACCTGGTGTCAAAGTCATGGCCTCAAGCTAAATGCCAAAAAATGAATAGTCATCCCATTTGGGAAAAACAAAACACTCACGAATTAACACATAGGTGGCAGCCCCCTTAATACAGAAGAGGTAATAAGAGATCTGGGGACCCAGGTAGATAGTAATCTCTCCTTTGACAATCATATTGCCAAAGTAGTTAGGAAATCCTTCTCTGTGGCCCATCTAATTACTAAAGGGTTCGCATCTAGAAATAGAGGTTATAGTGCCCCTCTACCCATCACTCATTAGACCCATCATAGAGTACAATGCCCCATTTGGGATGTACCTACCAAGACATTTCCAACAGCTGGAAAGACCACAAAAGTACCTCACCAAGAGGATTACTGGCCTCAAACATATGTCCTATGCAACCCAACTGAAAAAACTCCGGCTGTACTCAGTGGCATATCGCTTACTCAGAGGTGATCTCTGCCTGACTTACAAAGCCATGTCCAACTCAGAATTGATGGACATGCTCCACCTAAAGAAATCCAAGTCACTGTGAGCCACGCGGTCTAGTGAGCTAAATCTTGCCACAACAATAAACAGAACATGCTGGAGGGATAGATTCCTGTTACAGAGACTCCCCATGCTTTAGAACAATATTCCAAACTACATTAAGCAGAGCCCCTCACTAACACTCTTCAAGAGAAACCTTGACGAGTGGATGGGTAACAGAAAATACACGCCTGGGATCACTTCATTGGCTCTGCTTAACAGAGGATCAGTTAATTAATCAATGGGGTGGCGAAAGCCGACACACTCTGGCTAGGCTTATAAATGCCCTCAAGCAGATAGCCTAGTAACTACCTATGAACATATTAACCTATTAACAATTGGCTTGCCTTCTGGTGTGATCCCAGAGGATCCAGTGCCTGACATCCTGGGAACATATGATCGATAGACCACACTGCTTTGCTACAGATGGCCTGCATCTGTCTCACTTGCATTCAGGCATCTGGTAAAGGCCCTTGCCTCCTCTTAGTGCCTTTTTAGGGAAAGTCATTGGTTAATACTACCAACATAAAACCCTCAACAAAATGCAAATTAAAGGTCATGCTGCTAAATTTTAGGAGTCAAAATATGAAACTACATGCATTGCAAGCATACTTAACCCTGGAAGATGCTAACATGTGTGCAGTCGCAGAAACCTGGGTCAAATCTTTGCAGAGCAACCCCTCCTTACCTGGTCACTCATCCTATCACACAGCCAGACCCCAAAATGTGGCAAGCAAAGCCAAAGGAGGTGAAGTATAAATATATATTAAATAGACATATCTCCAGGCTGGTCAAACAGTCTGATGCACACTGGACACTTCAGGTGCAGTTAACTGTTGGCAAGACCCCTATTCAAATCATATGTAGCTACAGGCCCACATATTTGCCTCAGGATGCCCACTCCACCTATCTGGACCTCTACACATATATCAAGATTCAAACCTTTTCCCCAATCCTGGTTGACTTGAATTACCCAAACATAGATTGGAAGAACTACTCATGCCAGAACACAAATGTACAGAGATTCCACCATTATGCCAATGCAAATGTCTTGGGATAGCTACTTGATACCCCCACAAGATGTGATACATATCTTGGACTTGGTAGTCACCAACATGATTAACCACTGCAGCACCCTTATGGTATCATCTTCTCTGGCAAGATCAGACAAAAAGAGTGGTCACTTTTGATATCACCATCTCCCCTGACCTCCCCTCTAGCTATGGTATAAAGACAAATTCTCCAAAGCTGATTACAACCACCTGAGGGATGGCATGAACAGCTGCACAGCCCCCTCCCCACTGTAGTAATGGGCAGCAATGTACAAATGTGCACCAAAGTACACCTATCTGGTGGACATCTGCAATAAAGAAACTATATAACAAAAATAAAACATCTTTGTCCAGGACCAAGAAAGAGCAGGTGCCCAATTGGAAGCCATCTCTCCATAGTCTGAAAAAGCAAATAAGAGCAACAGTGAAATCCTCTGAAGGCAACTTCAAGTCCAGCTTGCCCACATCTACTAGACACAATCATGCGGCCTTCTTCACTTATGTCTGCAGTCTCAAAGGAAGCTCACAGATCTGTTCAGAACTGGTGGTCAAGGACACCACATACACAAATGCTGTAGATATAACCAATCTACTGGCTGACAGATTCAGCAGAAGTCTCTCCCCTCTGTCCCCCATCACTAAATCAGGACATCCCTAGTACCTGGCCCCCACCCCTCATCTCTAGGGAAGAGGTCACCACTGCTCTTTCAAGGGAAAAAGGAAAGTCTCCATGGGACCCCCCATCATCCCAGCCTGTATCCTACATGAACCCAGGCATGAACTTGCAGCAGCATTAGGCATCCTAGTCTGCCAAAGCCTGAGTACTGGCTTTGTCCCAGCTGAGTGGAGGACATCCACTGTCATCCCTTTACACAAAGGTGGAGTGTCCACCAAGCTATGAAATTATAGACACAACAGCCTGATTACCCTGATCTGCATGGCCCTGCAATGGATTATCATGGACCTCAGTAAGAGGGACATTGGCAAACTCCAAATAGTCAACCACACACAGTATGGCATTGACAAGGAGAGGTATGTCTTTGAAATCTGCTGCACTTCATTGAGACAGCCACCAAAGACATGGATGAGGGTAAGATGGTGTACACTGGTCAACTTGACTTGGCCAAACCCTTCTACACTATTCCCCACTTGGCTATAGTAGATAAACTCTGTCAACTAGGCATCAATCCATATGTTACTATATGGGTATCAAACTGTCTCACTGATAGAACCCACCTAATCATAACAGAGGTAGCCAACTCAAGCAATGTATCCCTAACAAGTGGCGTACCCCAGGGATCAGTCTTGGAGCCTTATATCTAAACCTCTCCGAGGTGCAGGCCAAAAACAGTGGCCTATGACTAACCAAGTTTACAGATGACTGTATGCCGAGCACTGTCATCAATTCCTCATTTGATGTGGACGTCCACCCAAGAGGGTCTCACCCAAATGACTGCTGCCAGAAACATGGCCTCAACCTGAATGCCAGAAAATGCATCATCGTCCCCTTTCGGGTGAGTGAAGTCCCCACATGTTATCACATTAACAACAATGTCCTACGTACACAATCAGTAGTGAGTAATTTAGCCACCCAGGTTGATAGCGACCTGACTTCTGACTGCCATGTTGCTACTGCTGCATGGAAAGTTTTCTACATGGTCCACCTCAAAAGTAAAGGTATCTTATCCAGGGACAAAGAGGTCATACGATCCATGTATTCTACCCTTATAAGGGCAATTAGTGTGTACAATACCCCCTTCAGCATGTACCTCACAAAGCACATGTAGCAGCTGGAGAGACCACAGAAGTTTCTCACCTGGAGAATCCAGGGCCTGAAACACCTAGCCTACATAGATAGGCTAAAAGCACTGAACCTCTATTCAGTTTCATACAGACTCCTCAGAGTTGACCTGTGCCTGGCATACAATGCAATATAGACCCTGCCTTGTTGGGACTGCTGCATATCTGGAAGTCAAGCTACACTCGAGCAACCTGTAGGTAAAGTATCAACCTTGTCTGTGATATCAATAGCACTTGGTGTGACAGATGTGTGTCCCACAGACTCCTCCTTCTATGGAATATACTCCCTGTCCACATTAAGCAGAGTACCTTGATAGACCTTTTAAAGGGTACCCTGGATAACTCGATGGGAAACAGAAAATACACTCCTGGGATTCAACCGGTGTCACTGCTGGGCAGGGGCTCAAGGTGCTGACATAATTAAACATATGAGCTACACTCTTGTCTGCTAGGGTTATAACAGCATCATGGACAATTGCCTAATAATCTCCTATGAACCTATAAACAAATGCCTGTCAGCAGTTCACCACAT